>NW_027132277.1:0-377419 GCF_026122565.2 Emydura macquarii macquarii
GGCACCAGCCCAGGCGTGGGGATCGGCTCCTCGCGTGGGGACATGGAGCTTGGGGCTGGATCTGTCCCTGGCTGCAGAGCTGGGGCCCCAAGGGCTGGTCTGGATTGAAGGGCCGGGAGATCGGGGCCCTGGGCTGGGGCTGGGATTTTCCTCCCTCTGAGACGTTCAGGGCGTGTTGGACACTTGGTGGCGCCGTGGGGATCAGGGGCTGGCCTGTGCCATTCAACGAACCCTTCAGGGAGGGGCTGCCCACCGTGAGCTGCAGGAGCCAGGGCCTGGGTGCAGGCTTCAGGCCCAGCTACATACACAAAGGGGGAAGGGCAGGTGGGGGTCATGGGAACCAGGAGGGGGTCCTGGCAGGGGCTTTCAGGGTGAGCTGGGGTGCACGGGAAGCAAGCGGATTGGCTGAGGGACATGGGCCCAGCTACCCCGTGAGAGCCCTGCCCACACTACGGCCTGTGGGACGTTGGGGAGGCCGCTCCGACTCGCTGGCTGTGCTAGGCTGCGAGCGTCTGGGGCAAGGCCCATCTGCAGAGCTGGGTGTGAGGGACCCTGGGCTCCGGAGGTAGATTCTGTCTTTTTGTTCTGCGTCTGTGCAGCACCTGGCACCAGGGGTCTTGGGCACAAATGGGGCTGCTCGGCTCTGCGGTAATAGAGCAATAATTATATTCCTGGCTGTGAAGGGGAAGTGCGCTGGAGCAAGGGGATGAGGACCGAGGCTGGATTCCGGAGTGCTATACCAAGCTCTGGGAGGAGAGTGGGGTCTAGTGGATTGGGGTGGGGGGTCTGGAAGCCAGGACTCTTGGGTTCTCTCCCTATGTCTGGAAGGAGAATGGAGATGCTTAAATAAAACCTGTTCAATAAATGTAAACAAGTGTTAATTATTTATTGCCATCTGCATTGCACTGCTGGAGCCTCCCGTCTGGGCCCATTGCGGTTCCCCACAGTCACTGCTTTGAGTCAAATCAGCCTCTGGGAGGATCCCAAAGCCAGAGAGAGATGCCTTCTTCCTTCCACTTGGGATCACAGGCTCCTGGAGGATCTTCTATGGGCAGCTCTGTCAGCAAGAGGGAATGGGGGGGCTGGGATGGGGCAGGAAAGGGTTAATGCAGAAGGGGTCACCCAAGGGGACCTGCTGGGACTGAAGGATAGGGACGGATCCCTATGCAGGGGCAGCACAGGCTGGAGCCAGGCAGAAAGCAGGGAGCAGCCGGTGATGGAAAGGGGCCTGCCCCAGGTTCTGCGGTCGTGCTCCGCCAGAGATCACTGCTACCAGGGGGGAACGGGTGGAAAAAAGGCTGGGGACGCTAGCTCCAGTGGACTCTCGCTGGAGGGGGCAGTGGAGCAGGATGTGCAGACCAGCAGGCATGGGGGACGGGAACTCCCCAGACACAGGCCCTAGTTAGCAGCAGGTTTGGAGGAGCTGTGCTGGGGAGGGCTGAGCTGAGGAAGGAGCCACTTCTCAGCTCCAGTTTAGGACCTCCTGAGTTTTAGCTCATCCCTCTCCCCGGCTCCATCCCATCAGCTTCTCTCTGTGTTCCAGGAAAATTTACCTAATTGATACTAATGATTCCAGAACATAGTCAAGGAACGTTGGAGGCTAACCACAGCGATCATCGGCATTGACTCAACCAAACCCCACATCAATCACCTGGAAAAGGAAAACGTATAATCTAATTGAAGTTAAACAAATCACCAGCTGGCTTTGGTTTATTAACAAGTATGCAAATTTAGACTCACATATATTAACCCAAAATGAGAGATGATCCCCAGTCTTGAGATCCTGTGGTGAGTTTGTTTGATCTAATATGCTGCCGGTTTTCATCTGTCTAGACACGAGTCCACCAGGCTGCTGCAAAACTGGTGAAGAACCTTCCGGAAGTACCAACATACAGGGAGTGATTTTCACATTTAAGTAGATGGGGTCTCTCAAGGCTTAGTCAGAGCCCAGGATCTTAATTAGCCTGAGGTGTACAGCCGAGGCGTACGTTACTTAGCACAGCTCTTAGTGATCAACAGCTCGCAATTGGTGCGTCAGGGATGACATCCCCAAGGACGCCTCTGGCCTCACTTTGTTCTCAGTGGCCTGCCTCGTCCCTGCTGCTCCAAGTGCTAGGTGCAGATGAGTAATTTCAGCAGCACCAGGCACTTAATGATTCAGCCTCAGGTGTCAGCTCTTTTAAGGCCAGAAGGTACCAATATGATCTAGTCTGACCTCTTTGCACAATGCAGGCCGCAGAACCTCACCCACCCACTCCTGTAACAAACCTCTAAGCTATGGCTGAATTATTAAAGTCCTCACATCCTGGTTTAAAGGCTTTATGGTACAGAGAATCCACCAGCAAGTGAGCTGTACCCCATGCTGCAGAGGAAGGCGAAAAACCCCCAGAGCTTTGCCAATCTGCCCTGGGGGAAAATTTTTTCCCAACCCAAAATATGGCGATCAGTTCAACCCTGAGCATGTGGGCAAAACTCACTAGCCAGACACCCAGGAAAGAATTCTCTGTAATAACTCAGAAGCCGCCCCATCAAACGTCCCCTCACAGACCATTGGCTTATCTACCCCCAATAGACAACAATCAGTTAATTGCCCAACTAGGCTGTACTATCGTACCATCTCCTCCATACATTTATCAAGCTCAGTTTTGAAGCCAGCTATGTTTTTTTGCCCCCACTGCTCCCCTTGGGAGGCTGTTCTAGATCTTCACTCCTCTGATGGCGTCAGACCTAGTCTAATTTCAAGTCTAAACTTGTTGGTCAGTTTATAGCCATTAATTGCCCTAGGCCCTTAGTGATTATCAGCTCTTTCAGCAGCACGCTAGGTGATAAGTGATTCCATAGTTCTTTCAATGGCGCACCAGGTTCTTCGTAATTCATCAGCTCTTTCAGCTTTGGCTTAAGTGATTCTTCAGCTTTTAGTGCTGTGCTAGGTGCTAAATGATTCATCAGCTCTTCCAGCAGCACACTAGGTGCATAGTGATTCGTCAGCTCTTTCAGCTTCATGCTAGTAACTAAATGATTCCTCAGCTCTGCCAGCAGCCTGCTAGGCACTTAATGATTCTTCAGCTCTTTCAGCAGCACACTCAGAATTAAGTTATTAACCTTCAGGCATCATGTCTTTCAGCAGCGCACTAGGCACTTGCTGATATCAGCACATTCAGCAGTGCTAGGCACAGTGAATCAGCCTTAGATGTCAGTTATTTCAATGGCATGATACACACCTAGTGATTCCTGAGCTCTTTCAGGAGTGCAATAGGCAGAGTGATTTGCCAGCTCTTTCAGCAGTCCACTACTCACTTAGTGATTCAGCCACATACATCAACTGTTTTAGCAGCATCCTAGACGTGTGCTAATTCACGAGATGTTTTAATAGCACACTTAGCAGGTTTCTGAATTGTAAAGTGATTTAGCCTCAAAAATCAGATTTTCAACAGCAGAATAGGCACAAAATCATTTCTCTTCAGACGTTAGCTCTTTTAGCAGCATTAACCTAGTTGCTTGTTCGCCAAAAATATAACGTTGTTTTTCAGTCCCAAGGACGATCTTCCAACTTGCACCTCAAGACAATTTAGCAAAATAGTCTTCACTCACTGCCTCTGTCTTCAATAATCAAGCGAACTATCATCCCTGAACGAAACATCATCTTATATTGCCCTCAGGAGGACCTGGTTGGGAACTGATTGTTCAGTGAGGCAGGAAAATTCCATTTTTCCTGATTGGTCAGAATTCCCCGTTTTGATTGGCTCTAAGCAAGCCTTGCTCATTGGTCTACTTTTTCCACCAATCCAGGACTTCCCTTTTGGATCTTGGGCTCC
Source organism: Emydura macquarii macquarii (assembly GCF_026122565.2). Lineage (NCBI taxonomy): Eukaryota > Metazoa > Chordata > Testudines > Chelidae > Emydura > Emydura macquarii. Next base: position 3,816 of record NW_027132277.1, read on the forward strand.
TGCTCTAACAACTGAGCAAGTCTCCCTCCCTCTCTAACAGCGGATTGACAGTGGAATAAAACAGTCCAGACGGATTCCTGCCGAGAGTCACATTTTCATTTTGTGTAAGCTGGGTCTGAAAGAGAATGTCTCCCACCCCCCATCCAGTGATGCACTGGGGGGCAAAAGACTTCAGGATCAGCCTATATTTGCATAAACACAACTACTCTGGCTACCTGTTCAGCAGACTGAGCTGCCTTGCCAAAGTGATCAATCCACACATCTCAGCACTCATGTGGAAAGCGCTATGTTTATGGGAGAGCTTCTCCTGCTGACATACTTAGCACCTCACCAAGGCAGGAGTTATTGAGCCAAATGGAGAACTCTCTCCCACCAGCTTAGAGCTTCTTCCCAAGAAAAGCTACAGCGGCGCAGCTGTAACAGTGCTGCTGCGCTGCTCTAAGTGATGTAGTGTAGACATAGCCTGATAATCCTATAAACCATTCCACCCTCCTGCTCTCTATTATTTAAAGACAGAGCTGATTAGACTTGGTTGAGAATCTTTTGTTTTGTTTAATGATCACTAGAGCTGAAATTGCTGATAATCAGACCTAAGTGCTCAGCCCTAGACCTGCTGTGAGATCGTGTTTCAGTGAAACGACTGCTCAGCCTGTAATAGAAGTGAGGTTTCCCTGCTAAGTGCTGACTCACTGAGAGCCGGGTGAAGCGGTGGGACCTCAAGATGTGGCATCGCAGAGGTTGCAGTAGAGGGGCAGGTGACAACAGAGAAAGCGATGGTGAAGTGGCCAACAGTGGTGGAGCAAACAACAGCGCAGCGGTGGCAGAGGGCAGAGACAAGGAGAATCAGCGGTGGCTACGGTGGCCAGTTGCGGTGGTCGTGGCAGCAACAGCGGAGGTCTCACTCGATGCCCTTTCTGCTACCCCCCCACCGGGGTGGGAGGTGAACTCACGTAAATGCACCGCCAAACTCTGGGTCTTTGCTGGCCAAGGACTGCGACTGTGAGTGGGGTACAGCGGAGGCAGGAGGTGTTAAAGGAACATTTGTTTGTCAGACTTTCCCGGCACAAGGTGAGGAACTGAGGCAAAGGACACAGCCCAATGTACTCTGGGGTGGGCGTTTTGTACAGGGCTGTATGCTTATGAATCGTGGTTGTGGCATTTTACCAGATTCATTCCGGGTTCCTTTCCCCTTTTTATTAAAAGTTTTCTTTGCTCTACACAGCTCAGTGTCTGCGAGAGGGGAAGCATTGCCTCTTAGAGGTGCCCGGGGCTGATGGTTAATTTTCCCAGATTACTGGGTGGGGGCTCAAGCCAGTTCAGTGCTGTATTGTTAAGAGGAGCCCCTGAATATTTACCTTGGCCCTTGCTCCTGCTGACTCAGCCTGGCAGAAAGGTTCCATTTGTACAGCAAGGGCATGCGGCGAAAGGCCGTCAGAGCCTCCACCGCAGGGCCTGGCCGGGATAATCTGGCAGCTACGAAGCCAGACTGGAGTCAGGGCACCTGGGTTCTTTTTCCAGCCCTGCTGCGGTTGTACTGCGTGACCTCGGGCAGGTCACATCACTTCCCCTTTCCTTCTCTCTGCAACACGGGTTAATGGTAGTTGCTTGCTTGGCTGGCGTGGTAGCTGTCAGCGCAAACCTAAAACCATGTATGGAAATGGTGAGAAACCACAGTCTGCACAGCCCCAGTGCGAACAAGTGACCTTGTGGAAGTAAAGCAGCACGTTTAGTCTTATTGTCTTACTCTTAATTAAGTGTCAGCTCATGAGAGCTCTTGGAGTTTCTACTTCGTTGTTCCTTGAAGCTCAGTTAAGCAGCTGCTTACTTTATTTACTGTTGATCTCTGGCGTCTGTCAAAAGAAGAGAATTATTCCCTTCCTTTCACTTTGGGAAGACCTCAATGTTTTAATCTAGGAAACAGTCTGTAAATATTTTGCCCAGATTAGGATTGGTTTACAAGAACAGAACAGGAGCAAAGTTGTGGCACTTTGAGTCAGATTCCTACAGTTTAAGGGCAGAAGGAACCCCCAGATCATCCAAGCTGACTACACATCCCAGGCCAGGCCCCACCCAGATACCCCCCACCCAGATACTACTGCAAAGAGTCCAATCATCCGAAGACTAAACTCTTGTCCGCCACAGGACAAGAATCAGAAGGACTGAGGTGCACCAATGCCCAAGGCCTTGCAATGGCAAATGACAGGGAATTGAGTTGGTGAGCTCTCTACACCCAGATGATTCCAGCAAGCGACCCACACCCCATGCTGATTGCATGTGTCGGCTGGCTCTGCCAGAGCTGAAGCGCACAGGGACTGCGGCAGGGCACCGGGACACAGTTTCCTGAGCTGTGTCGCTGTAAGAGTTAAGGGTGACAGATGACGTACATGGACATGGGCGGGTGTATGCACATTAGGAGCATCTGGTGGCAGCTGCAGGGAAACCAGTGAGAGGAACCAGACTAAGGAGGCTGACAGAATTCTGTGTCTTTGAACTGAACTCGGTGTGAAGAGTTCTTGCTTTCAGTGAGTGCAGGGGAGTCACTTGGGGGCAGCAATTGCCACTGAGTTACGTCACTGTCAAAATCTTGTTCACGGTGTCCGGTGCCGGTCTGCCAGCTCTTCATTGTGATGTGGAAAACAGTGGAAGCAGGAGGGCTGCATAGTGCTGCCACCTAAAAGTATCGCTTCTCGGCCTTCAGTGGCTAAGATCAAGCGTAGTATCTGTTCTTATCAGTTTAATATCTGATATGTTCTCTATTTGAGAACTCTATATTAAATGGATTTTTGGAACAGGGAAATGGAATAGGAGCTTGCTCCATCCACTCCATGCATCAACCTGGTATTGCAGTTTTTCCAGGAATGGTGCACTTCCCCTTGGGGACAATTTTCTGGTTTAATAAAAGAGATGAACTTGGTTGTTGTGTTCAGAAAAAGGTAGTGTTTCTGAATACTTGGTAAGGTTTCAGTGGAGTGTTTACATTTTAGTCTTCTTTAATTGCTAAGAGAGCTTTTAGGGTTTCTACTTTACTGTTCTTTGAAGCTTAGTTAAGCAGCTGCATTTACTTTGTTTGCTGTTGGTCTCTGGTGATGTTTCACAACAGAAGAGAATTGTTCCCTGCCTTTCATCTTGAGAAAACCTCCCTGACACTGTTATAGTTTAGGACACAGTCTCTTTAACAGTTTTGCCCGGATTAGGAATAGTTTATAGGAGCAGTTTTTACCCCATCTTTTATACTGGCTGGCTCTCATGTAAGTCTATGGGCCTTGCTGTGTCATGCAGCCTCCTCTACGTCCAGTGTGGTTGTTAATCACCAGCTAATTGCAAGCATGACTAGTCTCTAATTTCTGTACTTTGTGTGTTCCCAGGGTGGATCCTTCTGTACTTTAGGGTCATTTTTTTGCATTTTAGGGTCTTCGATGTGCATTCTTCGTCCTTTGGGGTCAGGATGGCAGTCTGCATCTTTACTCCCCTTTCTGTTGTTAGAGCAGTTTAGGTTGGGTCTTTTTATGCCCTGCACATACATTCCTCACACACACACACAAAGAGAACATATCAAGATGCTGTTAGGTTCAATAGTACAAGTTCCAGGAGAGAGCTCACTTCAAGAAACTAAAAAGATGGAGTCCACTTATGCCACACTAAACAATACTATACCATTATCCGAACGGTAAAGGAGAAAGTATAACGGTACATCCCCACAGGCTCCACCCACCCCCTCTGCTGCCCTGCTCCCCAGTCCCACTGCCTGGATCCAGCCCCGTCCTGCTCTGGACATGTAGGAAAAGACCGCAGAGACCAGGAGGGACGTGCACCTACCCCACGGGATCAGCAGGCTCTGGCCCCCCAGGCTGCTGTGATCCACCCGGCAGGCGTAGCTGTGCCCGTCACCCGGCTCCACGGCCAGGGAGCTGCGCAGCTGATAAGTCAGGTCAGCATTGGGCAGGATCTCGGTGGAGTTCAGCCGACAGCCTGGAGCCACCTCCTCCCCATCCTGCAGCCAGGCCACATGGACGGGCCGGAGGTAGAAACCAGTGACCCGACAAACCAACCGTAACAGCGCGGGGGTCCCAGCTGGGGGAGGGTCTCAGGCAAACACCACGGCAATGGAACGCTCTGAGACAAAAGAGGGAGAGAAACAGTGCAGGGGAGAGGGGACAATTCGGTCTGAGCCTCAGGGATTCACTAGCCAAGCCCAGCTCCATTTCACGGGGTCAGGTGTTGGCCCAGCTATGCTGGACAGGTCTCAGTTCTGCCCCCTGAAGTGACTAGTGGGTGATAGGATCCCCCTTCACTTCCTGTCCTAAACTGCCGTGCAGTGCGGCTATGAAATAGCTACTGCGCTCCACCCCAGATACAGCTGCATTTGTACATAAGGCAAGGGGTCCGTATATCAACAGCCCCTTGCCCCATCCTAGAGGTGGCTGCAAATGAGTGAGTGAGGAGTGGTGTCCACGTTCACCTTGCCTCTGCAGAGACTCTTTCCCACGCTGGAAAAAGCTCTTGATCTCATTGACACAAGCTGTTCTCAGGAGCAACTGAAGCATGATGGTCGTGCCTCTGTCCCGGGTGAGAAGGTCCTGCACGTAGAGCAACACCTTGCGCTGCAGCCGAGGGACCCGGATGCCTGCATCCACGTTGAAGCTCCTCATGTGGTCGCCATTCACCGCGGCATCCCAGAATCCCCTCGAGGTGCCGTTGGGGTGGAGCTGGCAGCCAATGGAGGCCTGGATAACAAAGGGGTCTGGCACAGGAAGAACAGGTGGGATCAGGATGAGTCGTCCGGAGGTCACCGGGGGTGAGGGGTGGAGGGCAGAACTAGAGAGATGGGGTGGGGAATAAATCCATGAGAGATGCAGTGATGATGATTGGCCACAAGATGGTGGCAGGCTTGTGGGGTGGCCCTGACTGAAGTTAAGGATACATTGCGATGTCTGGTGAAAGCTGATTTTTCAAAGTACTCTAGCTCTGAGGTCCACATTCACAGTCAGATTGGCTCAGCAATCACTGTGCTACTTGGGGGCCTGAGGCAGAGTTTGTGGTGCAAATTTGGGGTCACTTGGTCATAGGGATCCTGAGATACAGACAGTTCACAGCTTTGTGCGTGATCCTTTCCTCAGCGTCTCCTCAGGGTGTGACACACCGAGTCCCACACTCACTTAGCAGAAGAGTCTGTAACCTCTGAACCCCAGGTTCAGCTACAGAGTATCAGAAATAAAAAATGGTAACATCCATAAACCAGTCGGAGAGCACTTCAATCTCCCAGGACACTCTGTAGCTGACTTGAAAGTTGCCAAACTTCTGCAAAAAAACTTCAAAAACAAACTTCAGCAAGAAACTGCAGAGCTGGAACTGATCTGCAAACTTGAAACAATCAAATTGGGTCTGAATACAGACTTGGCATGGTTCTCTCGTTACAAGAAGTAATTGTCACTGTTCAGACATTCTCACCTTCTAATCAATGGTTGTAAATAGGCCTCATCTACTCTAACTGAATGGACTTTGCTGACACCTACCCTCCCCATTGTTGTTCCTTACCCTTGGATGTATATATATATATACCCCCTATCTGATTTCTATTCCTTACATCTGATAAAGTGGGTTGCAGCCCACGAAAGCTTATACCTGCAGAAATTAAATGTGTTAGTCTTTAAAGCCAGATACCCAAGAAAGAATTCTCTGTAATAACTCAGAACCCCCCACATCAAACGTCCCCTCACAGGCCATTGGCATATCTACCACCAGTAGCCAAAAATCAGTTCATTGCCCAACTAGGCTGTACTATTGTACCATCCCCTCCAGACATTTAGCAAGCTCACTTTTGAAGCCACCTTAGTGTTTTGCCCCCACTGCTCCCCTAGGAAAGCTGTTCCCGAACTTCACTCCTCTGATAGTTTGAAACTTGAGTCTATTTTCAAGTCTAAACTTTCTGATGGTCAGTTTATAGCCATTAGTCACCATAGGCCCTTAGTGATTCATCAGTTCTTTCTGCTGCGCACTGGCACTTAGTGATTCATCAGTTCTTTCCGTGGTGTGCTAGGCGCTTGGTTATTCATCAGCTCTTTCAGCTGAGTGCTAGTGCTGATTTGTCAACTCTTCAGCAGTGCGTTTGCTATTAGTGATTCGTCAGTTCTTTCAGCAGCACGCTTGCGCTTAGTGATTTGTCAACTCTTTTAGCGGCATGCCATGCACTTACTAATTCGGCCTCATGCATCAGCTGTTCCAGCAGGTGTACTAATTGAGCAGTACCAGATGCTTTCTAATTCATCAGCTGATGTAGCCTCAAGCATCAGATTTTCAACAGCAGGCTAGACACACACCAACTTATCTTCAAATATCAGCTCTTCTATCAGCACTATTCTAGGTGCTGAGTTATTCGGCCTAAAATATCACCTTTCAGCCTCAGGAATCATCTTCCCACTTCTACCCACATCATATTTCAGAAGACTAGTCTTCTCAAAAACTTTTCCTCTTTGTATTGAGCAGCCAAACTATCATCTACAAAGGAAACCTCATCTTATAGTGCCCCTTAGGTGACCGGGTTGGGAACTGATTGTTCAGTTAGGCGGGAAAATTTGTTTGTTCCTGATTGGTCAGAATTCCCCGTTTTGATTGGCTCTAAGCAAGCCTTGCTCATTGGTCCGCTTTCTCCACCAATCCAGGACTTCCCTTTTCAATCTTCGGCTCCTGCTCTAACAACTGAACAAGTCTCCCTCCCTCTCTAACAGGGGATTGACTGGGAGGGACTGGTTGTGAAAGTCACCGGCGACATCAATCCCCCCTTTCTGAGACCCCTGTGGAATAAAACAGTCCAGACAGAGTTCTTAGCCAGCAAAGACCCAGAGTTTGGCGGTGCATTTACGTGACTTCACCTCCCACCCCGGTGGGGGGGTAGCAGAAAGGGCATCGAGTGAGACCTCCGCTGTTGCTGCCACGGCCACAGCAACTGGCCACCGTAGCCACCGCTGATTCTCCTTGTCTCTGCCCTCTGCCACCTCTGTGCTGTTGTTTGCTCCACCACTGTTGGCCGCTTCACCATCGCTTTCTCTGTCGTCACCTGCCTCTACTGCAACCTCTGCGATGCCACTGCTTCACCCAGCTCTCAGTGAGTCAGCACTTAGCAGGGAAACCTCACTTCTATTACAGGCTGAGCAGTCGTTTCACTGAAACAGGATCTCACAGCAGGTCTAGGGCTGAGCACTTAGGTCTGATTATCAGCGATTTCAGCTTTAGTGATCATTAAACAAAACAAAAGATTCTCAACTGAGTCTAATCAGCTCTGTCTTTAAATAATAGAGAGCAGGAGGGTGGAATGGTTTATAGGATTATCAGGCCATGTCTACACTACATCACTTAGAGCAGCACTGATACAGCTGCGCCGCTGTAGCTTTTCTTGGGAAGATGCTCTAAGCTGATGGGAGAGAGTTCTCCCTTTGGCTCAATAACTCCTGCCTTGGTGAGGTGCTAAGCATGTCAGCAGGAAAAGCTCTCCCATAAACATAGCGCTTTTCACATGGGTGCTGAGATGTGTGAATTGATCACTTCGGCAAGGCAGCTCAGTCTGCTGAACAGGTAGCCAGAGTAGTTGTGTTTATGCAAATATAGGCTGATCCTGAAGTCTTTTGCCCCCCAGCGCATCACTGGATGGGGGGTGGGGGACTCATTCTCATTCAGACCCAGCTTACACAAAATGAAAATGTGACTCTCGGCAGGAATCCGTCTGGACTGTTTTATTCCACTGTCAATCCCCTGTTAGAGAGGGAGGGAGACTTGCTCAGTTGTTAGAGCAGGAGCCCAAGATCGAAAAGAGAAGTCCTGGATTGGTGGAAAAAGTAGACCAATGAGCAAGGCTTGCTTACAGCCAATCAAAACGGGGAATTCTGACCAATCAGGAAGAATGGAATTTTCCTGCCTCACTGAACAATCAGTTCCCAACCAGGTCCTCCTGAGGGCAATAAAAGACGATGTTTCCTTTGGAGATGATAGTCCATTTGATTATTGAAGAGACAGCATTGAGAGAAGGCTATTTTGTTAAAGTGTCTTAAGGCAGAAGCTGGAAGATCATCCTTGAGGCTGGAAAACAACGTTTTATTTTGGATAAATAAGCAGCTAAGTTAATGTTATAAGAACTGACATCTGAAGAGAAATGATTTTGTACTTATTCTGCTGTTGGAAATCTGATTTTTGAGGCTGAATCACTTCACAATTCAGAAACTGCCTAGTGAATTAGCACACGTCTAGGATGTTGCTACAACAGTTGATGCATGTGGCTGAATCACTGAGTAGTGTACTGCTGAAAGAGCTGACGAATCACTGAGTGCTTATTGCACCCCTGAAAGAGCTCAGGAATCACTAGGTGTCTATCATGCTACTGAATGAACTGACGTCTGAGGCTGATTCACTGTGCCTAGCATCTCCGAATGTGCTGCTCAAAGACATGGTGCCTGAAGGTCAATAACTTAATTCTGAGTGTGCTGCTGAAAGAGCTGAAGAATCATTAAGCACTGAGCACGCTGCTGGAAGAGGTGAGGAATCATTTAGGAGCTGACAAATCACTGCACCTAGTGTGCTGCTGAAAGAGCTGACAAATCACTGCACCTAGTGGATTGATGAAAGAGCTGACAAATCACTGCACCTAGTGTGCTGCTGGAAGAGCTGATGGATCATTTAGCACCTAGTGTGACCCTGAAAGAGCTGATGAATCACTAAGGGCCTGGTGCGCCATTGAAAGAACTATGGAATCACTTAGCGCCTAGCGTGCTGCTGAAAGAGCTGATGAATCACTAAGGGCCTAGGGCAATTAATGGCTATAAACTGACCATCAACAAGTTTAGACTTGAAATTAGACTAGGTCTGAAGCCATTAGAGGAGTGAAGGTCTAGAACAGCCTCCCAAGGGGAGCAGGGGGGCAAAAAACTTAGCTGGCTTCAAAACTGAGCTTGATACATGTATGGAGGGGATGGTAGGATAGTACAGCCGAGTTGGGCAACGAACTGATTGTCGACTACTGGTGGTAGATATGCCAATGGCCTGTGAGGGGACGTTTGATGGGGCGGCTTCTGAGTTATTACAGAGAATTCTTTCTTGGGTGTCTGGCTGGTGAGTTTTGCCCACATGCTCAGGGTTGAACTGATCGCCATATTTGGGGTCGGGAAGGAATTTTCCCCCAGGGCAGATTGGCAAAGGCTAGGGGGGTTTTTCGCCTTCCTCTGCAGCATGGGGCACAGCTCACTTGCTGGTGGATTCTCTGTCCCATAGTCTTTAAACCAGGATTTGAGGACTTTAATAATTCAGCCATAGCTTAGAGGTTTATTACAGGAGTGGGTGGGTGAGGTTCTGGGGCCTGCATTGTGCAAAGAGGTCAGACTTCTGTCCGTGAGCGCTTCCCCAGCGGCTCCTCGGGGCGTGGAACACGGAGTCACAAACACTCCCAGCAGGAGAGGCAGCAACCTCTGAGCCCCAGGTTCCTCCATCCAAGCCCTGTCGCCGAGAGGCTCCTGGGCTGTGAGCTGTGATCACAGGGCTGGCGTTCCCTCTGTAGTGAAACGCACACGCATAGGCAGATTGCCCTGAGACTAGCTATGGCATGGCAAGGTGCAGGGAAGAATATGTGGGGACAGTTGGTTAAGGGGTTCCTGAGAGAAAGTCTCCCCCAAGGATCTCCTTTTAGGTACTCCATCATCGGACCCCCAGCGCAGACACTGGGCTGAGGAGCTGGGAAGAGGAGTGCTGGGGTCTGTCCCATCCCCTGGGGCAGAGCTGGCTGTGAGGGTGGGGGAGGCATTATCTTAGCTCTGCATTTCCTGCTTCCAATTCTTGTCTTGGGGGTTTCATGCTCCCCAGAGGTGTCAGTTTTCAAGGTTCGGGCAAGGCAGGTCATGGGGCACCGTGAGCACCCTTCCCTCTCCTTCAACAAAGGCCTTTGGTAGGGCCCATGGTTCTAAAGATCACGAGCCTATGGTCAGGGAACGGACACGGGGCCTTTCCCTTCTAGAGGGCACAGGCTTAAATCAGGTCCCAGAGCTGGGGGACTGGCTCAGTGGGGTGGAGAAGAGGAAACGGGGCCTTTTCCCTCTACGGGGCCCAGCCCCATTCAGCCTAAGGGCCAAGGACTGGCTGTCAGGACACACTGAGTTGCTGCTGTCAGTGTGTCAGCTTCCTGCTGGATGTGGGGAGGGACCCCGTCAGCCCGCCCCATACTCACAGCGCTCTCCTGCATCCTTAACTACTCTGTGCACCAGACGGATGAAGCTGGACAGGTGGCGACAGATCACCGTCTCCAGGACCTGCCACTCCTTCGGGGTCAGGCCCAGCTGGGCCCAGGGCTGGAGGAAGTGGATCCTGCAGGTGTTACGGTCCATAGAGTGGGTCTCTAGGTCACCCAGCAGGACCATTCCCGCTGTCTCCGTAGAAGTGGCGTTGTGGAAGACAGTGGTTTTAAGCAACCGGAGTGTGAGAGATCCTGGGGGCAGAGCAGGGGAGGCTGTGGGGAGAGGGGAGGAAACAAGTGGAGGAAAAAGCCAGTGGGGAAGAGAGATTCATGAGTCTCAGTCTCCTTAACGCTCCCTGGCTACTGGGTCTCCCTGCTGGCTTCTAACCTGCCTCCCCCTCCTCCGGCACCCCCAGCAAGGGTCACTAGCCGAGCACAGTTCTGCCGCACCCTGGCTTTAGGATTATGCTATCTCCATTACCCCAGTAGCAAAAAGGGAAGGGGGGTCCCCACTTACCAGCCAGGGCCCCCCATGCCCAGCGGAGGAGCAGCAGAGGGACCAGCATCCTGGCAGGAGAAGGGGGATGCGGGCTCTGGTGGGCGTCGGGACAGAGGGACGAGGGGTCGCCCACGTGTTCTCGGTTCCTTTCCGGGGCTCATGTCCCTCCACCAACTTCTCTCTTTGTCTCCGCCCAGCTCTGTGCCCGCAGCTGCCAGCGCCGAGCCAATGAGGGCAGAGTGAGTCAGGGAGCGGAGCCAGCGCGGGAGGGGGATCCCCGGCAGCATGATCAGAACCAGGCCCTGTCCCAGGCTCAGTGTGTGTGAGACGCCCCCCTCCACCTCCTCCAGCCTGGGGTATCGCTGCCCCCAGCACAGCCCCCCAGCACCACACAGGGGCATCGGGGCCAGCCCTGACTTCCCAGGCACAGCCACCCCTCCTGAGCCCCATCCCGCTCACTCTGCCACAGGTCCCCTAGTACTGCCCTGGGGTAAAGGGGCCAGCCCTGACTGACAATGGAGAGCATCCCCCGCTCAGGGCCAGATTACCCATAGACAAACTAGGCAGCTATTTAGGGCTCGAATTCATGGCAGGTGCTAACTCACAGACTAGGATCTGCTCTTAGTGTGCTCAGGAATTGACACGACTCTCGTTCGATAATGACAGAAAGGCTTTAATTACTATACTTATAAACATATCAAATGGGCCCTCAAACCAAAAGTCCAGTGTATTTTAGCTGCAAAAGCAATTATTATCCTCACCAATGCAGGCAAGAGGCAGTGATGGTTTTCTTAGCAGCTTCTCCCGAGAGCCTGGATCCATTGTCTCAGAAGACAGCTGAGCAAGATGGCAGTTCTTGTCAGTTTCTGGTCCAGAGTGATTCTTTACTCTTGAAGCTTGCCTGCCTTGCTTATTTCCATTGCTTCGCTTTTATATTCTTAAATCCAATGTTTTCCAAAGCATTTTGGTAATTTACGTGAGTAAACACAGGCATTTCAGAGAACAATACAAGAAGGAGAGACCCATGTGCTTTTCTTAGTGACAAGGGTACTAGCCACCTAGATGTGTTGTGTAGTTTCAGTGTTCCACCCTTCACACAAAGGGGTGTTGGGGTTGTTGTGATTAAACTGAGCAATACCTGGGGTGGCATCCAGCCATTAGCTTGGATTTCTCACTGTTTTACCAGCGCTTGTTACAGCATGTGTGTCCTGCAGTGCTGGTGCTGGGGTTTGTCTGCTTTTGCAGCAGGGGGCTGTGTTGTTCTGAGCTCTGAGGCAGCACACAAATGATCCTCCTGTAACACAGCAGCATTTTCGGTCTCTGGGCTATTACGAGTGACAATAAGACTAAACGTGCTGCTTTGTTTTCCACATCACTTGCTAGCACTGGGGCTGTGCAGACTGTGGTTTCTCACCATTTCCGTACATGGTTTTAGGTTTCGCTGACAGTTACCACGCCAGCCAAGCAAGCAACTGCCATTAACCCATGTTGCAGAGAGAAGGAAAGGGGAAGTGACGTGACCTGCTGACTCCAGTCTGATGTGTTAGCTGCAAGACTATCCCCGCCAGGCCCTGCAGTGCAGATTGTGAAGGCTTTTCATTTCATGCCTTTGCTGTCTGAAGGAACCCTTCTGCTGGTGGAGTCGGCAGCAGCAAGGGCCAGGTTAAATATCCCAGGGTTCCTCTTAACAATACAGCACTGATCTGGCTCAAGCCACCACCCAGTAATCTGGGGAAAATTACCTCCACCCCCGGGCACCTCTAAGAGCAATGTATCCCCTCTCGCAGACACTGAGCTGTGTAGAGCAAAGAAAATCTATAATTAAAAGGGAGAAGGAACCCAGAATTAATTTGGTAAAACGCCACAACCACGATTCATAAGCATACGACCCTGTACAAAATGCCCACCCCAGAGTACATCGGGCCGTGTCCTTTGCCTCAGTTCCTCACCTTGTGCTGTGAAAGTCTGACAAACAAATGTTCCTCTGACACACACACCCGCCTTCCCTCCTCCGCGCCACACTCACAGTCGCATTCTGTGGCCAGCAAAGACCCAGAGTGCGGAGGTGCATTCACCCGGTGGGGACGGGGGTGGAAGGGGAAGTGTCGAGTGAGGCCTCCGCTGCTGCTGCTGCCACAACCATGGCAATGGGCCACCGTTGCCACCATTGATTCACCAGTTAGCAGGGGAACCTCACTTCTGTTCCAGGCTGAACTGTCACTTGCATTGGAACACGGTCTCACAGCAGGTCTAGGGCTTAGCACTTAGGCCTGGTGATCAGCGATTTCAGCTCTAGGGAGCAAACAAAAGATTCTCAAGTGAGTCTAATCAGCTCTGTCTTTAAATAATAGAAAGCGGTGGGGACATTCCCTATCTCCTGGTGGGAGGGACCCCATGTGGGGGTTGGCTGCTCTGGGGGTAGGGGGACCTCACTGTGCAGGGGGAGCCCCCTGCTTCGTTTCCCTCACTTGGCCCTGGAGAAGACGCTGCTCTTCCAGAGAGAATCTCTCCCAAATTCACCTGGACGGGCGGCCTCTTCTCTAAACCCCATTGCCAGGATCAGGGCAGATCTGGGGGTTGGGCCCTGCCCCCCACAGGGTCCCCTATCCCCTCTAGTCCAGAGCGATTGCTGCCCACAGCAGAGGGCGCAGTCCTATAGGATGATCCCGTCAAGTTACCCCCACTGTGCCGAGTGATAGCGGGAAGGGGCCGGGGCAGTCACAGCCACAGACAGACCCCATATGTCCTGCTGGAGAATGCCACACGCCATCGCAGTATCTCCATCGTGGAGCAGGCGCAGCTGGTCCCTGCATAGTGAGACAGCAGGAGACGGAGGGGAGCAGCCGCCCAGCCCCCCGAGAGCGCAGCGAGGTGAGTGTCTTGGATTTCACACCGTTTTACCAGTGGTTGTTACAGTGCTGGTGGGGTTTGTCTGCTTCTGCAGGACAGGGGGCTGTGTTGTTCTGAGCTCTGAGGCAGCACACAAATGACCCTCCTGTCACAGCCCAGCATGTTCGGTTCCTGGGCGATTAGGAGTGACAATAAGACTAAACGTGCTGCTTTACTCCCACAAGCTCCAGTCTGAACTTGAGTCTAAACGCACACTCGCAAACCAGTAAAAGACTGGTTAATGATTACAATGGGTCTTAAAAGCGTCAGAAGGAAAGGAATGTTTGTGGACCATTTTGTTTCGTGGGTTTCAGATGTTAGTTTTTAAATCAGTAAATTTTGTAATGGAAACAACGTGACCAAAAACCTGTCACAAAATTTGAGACTGTCGAAAGAAAGCTTAATGCTAATAAAATCCCCAAACCCCGTACGGAGTTCCACCAAGTGTGAATCGTGTCTGTTTGCACCACGGTCCAGTCTGCAGTTCTGGCCGCTTTCTCCCTCTCCTTGCCCCTCATCCAAGCATCCCAAATCCATTTCTTCTTTGGGAAGTAAAAAATTGGAAACTGCCACGGGGCTCCTTTTCTTCAGTACCCAACAGTGCAAACGGAGCTCAGAGACGCCGAGGGCCCTAAGGTAAAGAGTCGGAGGCGTCTATGGAGCTACTGTCCATAACGTCACCATCGCAGCCATCGTGGGTGAATGAAAAGGTTCTTCCGATTAAAGGCCGGCCTTCTGCGCTCCAGGCACTGCTGGACTCGATGGGGGAGGTTTCCCACAGCGGTGGTGGGGGAGAGATTCCTTCTGCAAAGCCTGTTTTCCTTCCTAGGTGCTGATTAACACGGGCGTCCAGGGTACGCCTTGAACCAGGACGCCACAGAGTCCGCAGCAGAAAAGCTCGTCCCCGGATCAGCCCGGCAACAGCACTGCCCGGCCGTGGGCTGAGAGCTGGCAGGGCTGGCGGGGCGGGGCTTGCGGGCGCGTATGCAGATCTAGGAGCGAGCGGAGCATTGTGGGATCGGAAAAAGGCGGCGGATCCCGGCCCATTGGGCCCCAGCCAGGGCTCGGTGGCGAGAAGGAATCGGGCCGGAACCGTGGCGGGCCTGGTGGCGGCGTTCGGTGGCGGCGGTGGGGGATCGCGGGAGGGTCGCGTCGGTCCCCACCGTGTGTTGAGAGTATTTTGCGAGCGAGGGCGGGCGGCGTCGGGGCCATTTTGCTCATACTTACCTGGCAGGGGAGACACCATGATCACGAAGGTGGTTTTCCCAGGGCGAGGCTCATCCATTGCACTGCGGGTGTGCTGACCCCTGCGATTTCCCCAAATGCGGGAAACTCGACTGCATAATTTGTGGTAGTGGGGGACTGCGTTCGCGCTCTCCCCTGGCTTACTTTGTCTTAAAAACAGATTATTACGTTATTTATTTTGCGGGCGGGGAGTCGAGTTGCTGCACTGTTTACGGAACTATTTTTCAGGCGCTCGCTGTTCTGTGGTTCCACTACGCCGACTCGGGGATGGGAGCAAGTTGCCATGAGACTCCATGGCACCGGTCGGTGGCCGACGGGTTCGCGCTGCTCTGCTAGTTCAGAAAGGGGCAGCGGGACCGCCGCTGGGGTGACCAGATCTCCTGACTGGACAGTAAAGGCGTAAAGTAAAGGCGTAAAGGGATTGCGCGCCTGCCGGAGGGCGGGATTACGGAGTTTAGAAGTTGGGATACAAGAGACCCCCAAACGCTCCGCATCCCCCTTGCTCCCACCAATTTCCACATCACAGTGAACCGCCGGCAGCCTGGCGCCAACACGCCGCTCGCTTTCAGAACGACGCTCCTCAGTGGCCGATCGCTGCCCCGAATTGGCTCCGCTCCGAGCACTGGCAGTGCGAGACCGACGCGAAGCCCGGCCCAAACACAGAGGGTGCTTTCGGCCTGGGGAGTTCGGTCCATCTCACTGGGCTCCCATCCCTGCCGCCAGACGCTCCTAAACTCCGTAATCCCGCCCTCCGGAAGCACGCAATCTGTTAACTCTCACAGTGACACAGGGCTGCCGACAGACGCAGTCCTAACCCCCATAATCCCGCCCTCCGGCAGGCGCGCAATCCCTTTACTCTCCCCGGACCGCCGGGCCGGGGAACTGCCGGCGCCGTGCCGCAGCCAGGGCGGCCAGACGGCGAGCGTGAACGATCGGAACGGGGCGGGGCTGGCTGCGGGTGACGGGCGCCTGTGTAAAACGGATCCCGGAGCACGGGCACTGTCCCTGTCCAGTCAGGCGATCTGGTCACCGCAGCGGCGGTCCCGCTGCCCCTTTCTGAACTAGCAGAGCAGCGCGAACCCGCACCCCTGCGGGCATCGGCCACCGACCGAGCTGCTCAACGGGTGGGCCCCATGAGCCCCGGCCCGGCCGGAAGCCGAGTCGGCGTAGTGGAACCACAGGAACAGCGAGCGCCTGAAAAATAGTTCCGCGGGCCTCCCCCCGGCTCACTCGAACAGCCGCAACAGTGCAGCACCTCGAGTCGTCCCGCCCGCAAAATAAATAACGCAATAATCTGTTTTTAAGACAAAGTAAGCCAGGGGAGAGCGCGAACGCAGTCCCCCACTACCACAAATTATGCAGTCGAGTTTCCCGCATTTGGGGAAATCGCAGGGGTCAGCACACCCGCAGTGCAATGGATGAGCCTCGCCCTGGGAAAACCACCTTCGTGATCATGGTGTCTCCCCTGCCAGGTAAGTATGAGCAAAATCGCTCCCGACGCCGCCCGCCCTCGCTCGCAAAATACTCTCAGCACACGGTGGGGACCGACGCGACCCTCTCGCCATCCCCGACCGCCGCCACCGACCGCCGCCACCCGGCCCGCCACGGTTCCGGCCCGATTCCTTCTCGCCACCGACCCCTGGCTGGGGCCCAATGGGCCGGGATCCGCCGCCTTTTTCCGATCCCACAATGCTCCGCTCGCTCCGAGATCTGCATACGCGCCCGCCAGCCCCGCCCCGCCCCGCCAGCTCTCAGCCCACGGCCGGGCAGTGCTGTTGCCGGGCTGATCCGGGGACGAGCTTTTCTGCTGCGGACTCTGTGGCGTCCTGGTTCAAGGCGTACCCTGGACGCCCGTGTTAATCTGCACCTAGGAAGGAAAACAGGCTCTGCAGAAGGAATCTCTCCCCCACCACCGCCGTGGGAAACCTCCCACCTCGAGTCCAGCAGTGCCTGGAGCGCAGAAGGACGGGCTTTAATCCGAAGAACCTTTTTATTCACCCACGATGGCTGCGATGGTGACGTTTTGGACAGTAGCTCCATAGACGCCTCCGACTCTTTACCTTAGGGCCCTCGGCGTCTCTGAGCTCCGTTTGCACTGTTGGGTACTGAAGAAAAGGAGCCCCGTGGCAGTTTCCAATTTTTTACTTCCCAAAGAAGAAATGGATTTGGGATGCTTGGATGAGGGGCAAGGAGAGGGAGAAAGCGGCCAGAACTGCAGACTGGACCGTGGTGCAAACAGACACGATTCACACTTGGTGGAACTCCGTACGGGGTTTGGGGATTTTATTAGCATTAAGCTTTCTTTCGACAGTCTCAAATTTTGTGACAGGTTTTTGGTCACGTTGTTTCCATTACAAAATTTACTGATTTAAAAACTAACATCTGAAACTGCCACGAAACAAAATGGTCCACAAACATTCCTTTCCTTCTGACGCTTTTAAGACCCATTGTAATCATTAACCAGTCTTTTACTGGTTTGCGAGTGTGCGTTTAGATCTGGGTCACCTAACACAGAGAAAACTCACAGCACGAATGTACGTTCCTAAATCATACTTCTCTCGTTCCGGATGTAAGAGGAGGTTGTAGCAGGGTGGATAATGGAACCCAGGTCTCTTTCACTACGTGCTAGTGTCCTTAGAACTGTTTCATCCTCCCTTATGCTCCTGGTGGTATTTTCAACCTGTCTTGGAGCCCGAAATACCGAGAAAAGTCTATTTTCGTGAGACTTACGATCCAGGTTTTCAGATTCAGCAGGTTCTCAGTCTCTATGAGGTTCCAGAATAACAATGTGCTTTCCAAACAGAACTTCCTAATGTGCCGAAGTTTGCCTGTAGAAATACCTAAGTCTGGGGGATTCTAATAACAATAAATTATGAGAGAGAGTCACCCCACTGAAGAAAGCCCGCACAGGATCAAAATATCATTGTCATCCCATTTAAGCCCAGTTTGAAGTGGTGCATAATCCTTGAGCCTCCGATGACTTGAGCACGTACAAGATACATGAAGCCGATTCTGAATGATAGCAAATGAAAGCAAACTACAAGTTTACAGAGTGCCTTCAGATTTTATTTCTACTACAAGGCCTTTTGACAATCAGTGAGTTTCCACACCCTATCATGCAATAAATCATTTGCCACTGATTTTCAAATAACTTACACACCAAGAGAAACAGAATAGGGACGTGGGTCATATAAAGAATACCAGCGTCAGGAGTGCAAATGAAGGCAACAGTCGGAGGCCCCCCGGTAGGAAAACAGTTAAGCAATTTTTGTACTGGTACTGCCCCAGTGATGGGAGCTGTGGTTTAGACCAAGGCTCAGCTGTTTCAACCACCTCTTTTCAGCAGTGTTAGATCGGTCTTATGTTAGAAAAATTGCAGCCGTTTAACGCCGTCGATTGAAAATTGATCGTGTTAAACTAGATCATGGTAATCCCCCATGTAGATGCATTTAAGACAGCCGAGTCCTCATTTCAATTGGTTTAGGTTAAATGTGTGTAATTTACAAGTCCTTAAACCTGGTCACGTGGCTTTCCTCCCGATGACCATCTTTTTGTACACTGACAGTTTTCTGAAAATCTCCCTGCATCGCACCGGCCCCGGGGACTGATCCAAAGCCCACTTCAGTCAGCTGGAGTCTGTTTATTGAGATTTCAGCCCAGACTCACGAATCGCAAATGTAGATCAATTACTGTTGCTTTTACTGCCCTGTTGTCAGGACCTGTTTTGATCAAGCCTAGATAACCTGGTCACGAAAACACTAGCCACTGCCTACGCTAGCCAGCTAGCTACTGAGCTATTGCGTTAATGCCACGCTCATCTTCATGGTGCTTTTCTGTGAGGGACAACCGGGTAAGTCTTCAGTGAATTGTTTTCTACGTTTCAGGGACACAGCTTAAGGTAGGTGACTGTGGAGCAGACGGAAAAGAGTGGGAAGACCCTCTCATTAAAGGCAACGTTAAAGGTAAACAGGTGCTGCATGTTCTCAGCATTGTAGAATGACACCTCTTCCCCTTCGTAATCTAGGTAAACTCTTACCTTACTGAGCCTCTCACTAATGCAAAGCGGCGTGCGTTGAGGGGAGGTGACAGCCCAGTATCTCCCTCCATTTTGCTGCACTGCCCAGATCCCTTCCTCGGACGAAAACTGATTCAGACCTTTCCTCCTCACCGACTCCTTGGCTACCCCAAAAGCCCAGCCGTCTGAGGCCCCCACTTCCACCTCCCAGTAGTGTCTCCCTGACTTGAATCCTTCCAGAGCCAGCACCCGGGAGTTAGTGTCGAATCGCTTGGGGTTGTCGGGCAGCTCCTGTTTTCGGCATCCCATCCTCACGCTCTTGAGATCCGTTGATAAGACGAGCAGCTGGTTGGCTGTATCTGGATCCAGAGTCAGATCCTCTGTGGGTAGTCATAATAATAACAAGATATGCAGACACATTAGCAGGAGGAGAAATGATTCAACCCCCTTGCAAATTATTAGTAATTTTATAATGACACTGGAAGCTTTATTTTATGAATGACCATTTTTCCCAATGTGGGTGGAGAAGGGAAATCGCATCGTGATGGTGCTGTCAGTGAAGGAGTTGTCATGGTCCCTTCACGCTCTGGTGCCTTCAGTACCTTGGAAATCACTTTGCTGCAGTTCGAGAGACCAGAAGGAAGCGATGAAATGCTGCCTACTGCATCTTACACACCGTCCTGCGCTGTCTTTTTGAGAGGTTCATTTTTATGAACGTTTAGATTTTATGATTGCCTCAGTCCCTAATTAGGTTGTAAAACAGGGGTTCTGCTGTCGTAAGAAACAACTGATATTTAGGTCAAGTTTTTCAACAGAGACCAGTGATTTTGGGTGCCTCCGTTTTCTGGGAGGCCTAAGAACAGGCTAGAGCTGGAGCCTCCAGTCCAACCTGGTTCCTAGTTGAGACGGTTCAGATCTGAATTCCCGTTGACTTCAGACGGATTTGTGATGGCTCTGCACTTCTAAAAATGAGGCCACTATTTTGGGGCTCGACCTGAGACACAGAAGGTGCCTGACACCCACCTCCTGAAAACCAGAACCTTTTAAAAACTGTGTATCCTCAGAAGAGCAGTCAGTGTTGAAAATCTTGGCTTAAATATATCCCTCAGATTGGATTCAGGTGGCTCTTTAGGAAGAGAGTTGATGAAATGATGCTTTAGTCACCAGATCAGGCTTAAAACAATCAGATAACCTAAATCATCTGTCTACACAGCAAAGAAAAACCCACAGCTCTGACTCGGGTTTGTGGGGCTCAGGATGCTTCACATCTTTGCAGAGATCCATTCCAAGGTCTAGGGACCACTTGTCTCTAAGCCTCCAAAACAGGCCTCGAGTAGGGCTAAAATGATGGGTAGACCACATGCTGGCCCTCTGCACATGGGTGGATTTCACCCTTTGCACGTTTGTCAACCCCAAATACTCAAACATCACAAGTCTGACCCACTCCCTACAGAAGTCTTGAGATTGGCGTAACCATCACAAGATTTCAAAAACCCAATAATAAATGTGAGGTTATTTGTTCGCTGGTTTCTGAGTCTTTAGGGTACACTCAGGTCATGTTTTCCAAGCTTTCCACAGCCAGGAGGGCTGGGAACTTATTCTTTTTTTAAAAAAATGAAAGCTGAGATTCTCTCAGATCACATGAATCCTGGAGCTGGGGCTTTCAATAAAGTATCAGCTTCATGAGACTCGTGATAAAACAGCGAGAGCTGACAACACTGCATTTGAGTAGTAACTTAGGGTCTGATCCAAAGCCTGTTGAAATAACAGAAAATTGGACGCAATTTGTTTTGGATCAATCCCTTCTTCACAGATTGCTCTCTTGATTTCTCATGGAGTAAAGGCCTGCTGTGGCCTTGTTCACACTATCAGTAAGCTATACTAGTATAGCTATACCAGCAAATAACTTAGTGGAGATGCAGCTGAGTTCTTTTGCTGGTACAGCTTAAACCAGTTCCCTGAATGGAATAAGCCCTACCAGCAAAATAATTTTTTGCTGGTATAACTGCATCTATACAAGAGCTTTTACCCACACAGCTATATCCTTCAGGGGTATGATTTTTTTCACACTTCTGACATAGCTATGCCAGTCAAACTTTCTAATATAGACCGGGTCTCAGTGTAAGTTCGGCAGAATCAGGACCTGAATTTGTTCTTTGAAATGACCGAGGAGCCAAGACAGAGGAAATTGGATGAAACCAGAGTCAACTCTCGGTTAAAATCTCTGTGCTTTTCATTGCATGCTGTGTGTAACATGTGGAAAGGACCCAGCTTCACTTGCATGGCCTCGGCTAGAAAACCCATCTTTTGACTCTTGAACTGAGGGCTTATCCACACTTAAAATGCTACAGTGCTGCAGCTGCAGTGTGTGGACGCTCCCTGTGCTGATGGGAAGGTTTTCTGTCGGCACAGGTAATCCACCTCCCCGAGAGGTGGTTAGGTCGACAAAAGAATTCTTCCATTGACCTAGCGGCTGTCTACATGGGGACTTAGGTTGGCTGAACTACGTCACTCAGAGCGACGTAGCTGGGTCGACCTAACTTTTCAGTGTCGACCAGGCCTCAAGCAAACTGCATCCGGAAATCACCGAGGGAGACGAAATTGTAAAAAAGGTGATTTTTCTTCCACAAAAGCTCTTTGCAAATGACAGCCATTATTAAAATCTATGTTCCTTTTACCTTTTTCACCTTTTCCCAGCTCATCCTGCAGATTCTCTAAAAGAAAGGAGAGAGTCAGTAAGTGCTGATGCCAATATACCGGGGAGGATCAGTAAGAAATCTTTATTCAGAAGACTGCTTTATTCAGGACTGCTTCTAAGGGCAAGTTCCCAATAACATGATGAAGGGCTGGTCCGCTGGACGACCTCAAGTGACATCACTAAGGGCAGGTCATAGAATCATAGAAAATTAGAGTTGGAAGGGACCTCAGGAGGTCATCTAGTCCAACCCCCTGCTCAAATCAGGACTAACCGTTTAAGGTCTACACTTAATACGTTGCATCTTTTTTCAGCAGAACTGTGTCACTCAGGGGTGTGAAAATCTGTTAAGAAAAGGGACGAACAAGTAGCCCGCAAAGAATCATTCTCTTTCCCCTTGTGCACTGGACAGGTCAGGGCCCTCTTTAGCACTCAAATACATAGAAAACATTGCACCTCCAGTTGCGGAAGGCCGTGTGTATTTTAAACTAGAGGTTTTGCTTCCACTCACCTTTGAATTTCTTCAGCACTGCCTTGAGGACAACAGTCTTGAGAGAGAAATTGCAGATAGAGTTTTTCATATCAGAAGAGACAGGAACCGGCTTCTGAAACTTCAGCTCATTGTTTCTGAAGAAAAAATGGAACTTGTTCATTGTGATGATGATGATCTATCGAGCTGCTCCAATGCTCACCAATATTCACCCAAGTAGCTGATTCATTTTGTGTTAGCTTCTGAGAGTGAAATTCACCCCCGGGGACAGAAGGGCCAGCATGAAATTGAAACCACTACAAACCTCAGCTAGTCAGAATGAAGCGGTGTTGATTAATAGTGCTAGCTGAATATGTTCAATGGAAAACAATGACAATATTCTGCAAATAATGAATTCAATGGATAGTATTCACCAACATCTATCTATGCCCACAGACTCTATCTATCTCACATTTCTCAGGACAGCATGTGGAGTAAACCATGGACTTTGCACACCTGTCATCACATCCTCTCCACTCCTTGGATGTGATCCACTGACATCAACAGAAAGAGTCCCATTAACTTAACTGGGCATTGAATCAACACCCTACCCTGTCCTCGTGCCATCTGCTCACCATGTACAGATGCCCAACACCCCAGAGGGCCAGGAGAATTGTGTACAGTGTGGCAAAGACAGGTGACTCTTCTCTTCCAGGTGGATGTGGGGATATGCCTGCGGGTAGAAGACGTCCGTGCCCCTTTTTGTTAACATCTTGGTTTGTTTTTAATTTTTTATCACCAGAATTGGAGGACTCAGCCCAGAGATAATGGACTGAATTGCCCAAGGAGGCCAACCCTTCTTCTCACCCTTTGAGTGAGACCTTCTCGGGCAGTGGATAAAAGTTTAGAGTAGAAGGTGGGGGGTGCTCTCACCATGCCAGTGAAAGAGGAAGGGAGTTTCCACAGAGGAAGCTGGAAGGAGCCCAGGGCTTATGTTAAGTGGAAGGTGTCCCAGGATACCTGTCCCAGGTGTCCAAATGGCCCTTATTATCTGAACGGCTAGCACTGAGCATTTGGATGCACTCATGAGAAAACCATGAGGGAAGGTAAAAACGCAGCTCCGTACCTGCTCAAAACGCTCGTCACGTCCTAGAAATGGAAAAAGAAAGAGAAACATTCATGTAACTCACTGGACAGTGTGTGTTCTTCATTCCCACCCACTCGGGGTAATCCCTCTCAAACACCTGGTCTATGATCGCTCCTATGCATGGGTGCTTAGCCTTCATTTCCTATTCATGCTTTTAGCTCTGGATGTCCATGGTTCAATCCCCGCTCATGGCCAAGATCAGGTCCCTACACTGACATTTCCCATGTTGATCATTCCAGGTAATCAAGACATTCCCGTCATTCCTTACATTTTATAACAGCTGGGAGCCAGATCCCTATCCCATGTATATATCAATATTGGTGGCTTCAGTGGATCTGGGCTGATTTTCATCAGTTGAGGATCTGGCCCTATGGATGAAAATTCACCCTGGTGCAGAGGGTTCAACACAAGAGGCCCCTGAAATGCTCCAACCAGCGCTTAAATGGAGTGTTGTAGTTTGGGCGACATGTCACTGGTGCTAGTGGTGTATCAGAGACCTGCAAGAAACACTTAAGCTCATTTATTACAGCCCCCTTCCCACCTGAAACATAGGTATATGCAAGTGTGCCCAGGAATTAGAATTATGTGGGCTGGTTATTGTTCTGGGGGAGGGTGTGCGGGTGAGGGGGAGGTGAACCACACAGGAACTGACTGAAAGAAGCTACAGATAAAGCCTAGACAATCATGACATGGTGCTGGCTAAAGCAGCGTGGGCCTCTAAGCAAAGCAATGATCTCCTGTTGATTGGTCCCTCCTGTGTTCTGAGAAACAGGACTTTGTACATTCCCTGTAAATAAACAAGATTGCATGAAAGGTGTCCCACTCCATCGTCAATTTCTCCTCCTCACTAGAACAACCTGCAATGTTTTACCTAGCTGCTTGGGCTAAAAGAAGTAACAAGGAGCCCAGGGCTTGGGCGGGACGGTGGGTGAATTCCCCCATTAAGCACTCTCTTTTGTGTACTGGTCCCAATAGCTTTGACTGCATTCCTCATTCAGAAGTTGAGCTGATAGGAAATTTTTCGTATCCAAAGTCCTGTCCACGCCCAGCTGCTAATTTTTATTTATGCATTTATTTTGTGGAAAATTGCCACCATTATTGTAGCATCTTTTTTTTTGTGGAACTGAAGGATAAAGGCCTTTTCCTCCCATGCGCCAGAGCTCATGGCCCAGCCTCACCTTGAGGAACTCCAGCACGGGCTGTTGGACTTTCTCTTTCAATTCTGTTATCAGTTTGTTGAGGAGTGAAATCTCCCTGGAGAGCTCAGTGATGTTCTCACTCTGTCTCTTGGCGAGGCCTTTCTCCATCTTCTCCAGCTGCCCCAAGAGGAGCTTCTCCTGGTCGTGCAGAAACTGGCGCAAACCCTCGAATTCAGAGATGAGCAGCTGCCGCTCCAGCTCTATAGTTTTCTTCAACAAAAAAGAAATCACCAGGTGGAGGGCAGGTCATGTGACTCACTTGAGGGATTGTACGTCGCTCTCAATGCGACAGCAGCACGAGGTAGGGGATGGGGCGGAAACAGGTTTCAGTTGGAGAAATACCAGTTCAACCCAAAACTGAAATTTGTCATAGATCCCAGCGCCAGAAGGGACCTTTGTGATCACCTAATGTGACCTCCTGAACAACACGGGACATAGAACCACCCCAAAAGAATTCCTTCTGAACTAATGCATTCAGAGGGGTGTACAAGGGGGGACAAGCAGGGGCATGGACCCCCCAGTAATTGTCAGAACTCCTCCAGGTCTGGGGCCATGGGAGCGGCAGGGGGGAAGAGAATGAGTTCCTGCCAGGGCCAGGGCAAGCGGGGGGGGGGGGGGAGAGCAAGCTCCTCTTACTCCCGGGGGGGCACAGAACATACCCCTCCAAAAGGGGTCAAAATTACATTTCTGTGCATGCTCCTGAGTGCATATCTTAAATAAATAAGTAAAATGCAAAAATCCAATCTTGATTTTAAAATTGCCCCCGATGAAGAATCCACCGTGACCCTTGGTGAACTGTTCCTGTGGTTAATTATGCTCACTGCTTGACGGATAGAGCAGGACCCTTTGTAGCGGGGTGATCGAACATCCAGCGTCTGCCTCCCTTTTCCTCACGTTCTCCCAGCTCCATCCCCATCCAGAGGGAGAGCTGTTAAGTTTAACCCTCCGCTTGTTCATATGCCATGTGTCACAAAGCATATTTAGAGCATCTACTTGTGACTAATTATAAATAGAGCTGTGCATGTAATGGGTTTTTTGGCTGACTGACAATTCCCCAAAAACCCACAAACCCATAAACTTTTCTCTTTGGGTCAAACCAAAAATGATTTTTTCCCCCAATAATTTTTGGTGTATATAATTTTAGGTCAAACAAAACATTTTACTTTACCAAAATCAACACCTTTTATCTGAATTTTGAGTATTTGTAAATGCCTTTGATTTCTTTAAAAAAAAAAATTAAAAGAAAATGTGAAACAAAAACTCATCTTGAACCCAAAAAATCGAAACATCTCATTTGGGAAATGTCAACATATTCTGACTTTTTTTCAGAGTGCTTTGGGTTTCTTTCCACTCAAAACAATTTCACGAAACTGATGTGAATTCGCGAAGAATTTCAGCGTTGTTGAATCTGCATTTTTCATACACACAAGAAGTTTCAGATTAAAATTTTTGCCCTGGTCTAATTGCAAACCTGTTTAAAGTTGTAGGGTCAACAGAGCCCTAGTAAAGAAAAAGAAACCCACACCAGAAAGAGTGAAATGTGCCCCAATAAAGAGGAAGTCAGTAAAAACTCTAAACCATAGTTTCTCAACCTGTGGTGTGCATACCGCTGGGGGTACACGAGAAACAGGCACGGGGTACCCAGGGAAAAATAGAGTGAAGGGGAGGCGGGCGGCAGCTGCTGACTTCTGGGGAAGCCAGGTGGCAGCAGCCTGCTTCCCAGCTGGTCCCAGCTCCCAGCTGGGAGGCGTGTGGCAGCCCCCAGCTTCTGGGGAAGGTGGGTGGCAGCCCCCCACTTCCTGCCTGGTCACAGCTTCCAGGTGGGAGCCTGGTGCCAGCCTCCTGCATCTCGGGAGCTGGGCTCGCAGCAGGATGGCAGTCACCCACGCCCCGGCTCCGAGCCAAGGGACAGCCTCCAGGGCCCCGGCTTGAAGACGGGCAGCAGCCACCTACCCACATCGCTGGGTCCTCTGCCCCAGCTTGGCAAAGTCTCCTAGCTTTGGCCAACATCACCTCTAGCCCAGGTACATACTTGAGTTGCGCACCCCTGGTGTAAAGGTGATAACCCTACCCTAGCAGGGCCGTATTATCCATTAGGCACAATAGGCACAGTACCTAGGGCCTATGAAACTTTCAGGGCCTACGAAAAATTTTGTGAACTAAAATAAAATGTATCCGAAAATTTGAAGAGCAAACGATAAAATCAAAATTCATATCTTCTTAAATTAAATATATTTATCTAAGGTACGAATTACTATTCTATTATTACATATATCCATTGTAAATTGAATTCTGTGACAAGATTTAAAATTTTCTAAGCTTTTAAGGAATATGGTTACAATATTAGCAAAAGGGAATGCATTAAATGCAGGTTTCAATTTTGAACAATTTTTATTTGACATTTTGCTCAGAGAGGCATAACTAGGGGCCACAAAACCTTGCAATTAATGTGCTTAAATTAATAGCTTAAAATCAAATTCGTTATTTCGGTCAGGGGGTCTACGAAGGCAAGTGTGCCTAGGGCCTACGAAGGTCTTAAAACGGCCTTGTACCCTAGATCTGACATCTGCCATATCACGTCCTATATACTCAGCCCGTCTTCCAACATATGGCTCACATTAGTCTGTAAATATAAAATCCCATGGAAAATTGAGTATTGAGGTACTTATTAACATTTTCAGAAGTTAGGGGGTACTTGCTACTTAAAAGGTTGAGAAACACGGCTCTGAACACTACGTCAGGCCTCTTTTGAGAACTCTTATGGTGCAAAGTTTTATGCTGCTACTTGCTCCTGGTGTGAATTTTACCTGTTTTCCCTAGCTGAACCTGTAAGCAAAGAGGGCTGCTGTTTCTCTTAGATAGGATGAAAACTAAGCATTTGAACAGCCATTCATCTGTGAATCCTACAGTTTGATTGGCAGGGAGGAAGAACTCCTGGGGCAGGGATTTTTTGTTCTGTGTTTTGCACAGCACTTAGCACAATAGAGTCTTGGTCCATGACAGAGACTCTTAGGGACTACGATAATAATAATAATAAACAGAAGGAGGAAGGGGAACAAACTTTAGCTTTGAAGGAATGACCTGAAACAGGCACTAGATAGCAGCAGAGGATAAGGAATGAATTGTTCTGCTCTGATGCAACGTAACGCCCCCAGGGTTCTTTCTCTCCTTTCACCAAGAATCAGGTTGCATGCATTTTTAGAGTTAAATGTGGATATCATTTTCATTGTTTATTTTCTGTAATTCAAGCATGTATTTACGTTCCACTGCCATGTGACATCCTCCTCTCACACCCTGTCCCATTCGGTCTTGAATCAAGCAGGCAGACAGGATACTAAGTAGGGGAAGCTGTGCACATCTGTGTTCAATGCCTCTTAATCATTTGCTCAGCCTCAAGAGAGAAGAGTCTCAAGTTATCAAGAGCTCCCCTTTCCTTCTAGAGAGAGAACAGCTGGTGAATTAGTGGGAGGTCAGAACCAACAGTCAAGAAATGTTGGACTTAAATAGCATTTTACATTGCTTGCTATGTAGTTCCCTTGCTCTTTGATTAGACAAGAACTGTGTTACTTTTGCACAGGAAAATCTCTCTGTTGTCGTTGCCACTGACCTAAATTGTTAGTCATCCATGATTTGGGGGGTTTCCATTTTTCAGGGCCCAGGTTGAGACCCCACAAAGGGTCCAGGATTTCAGAAAGAGCTGAGCATACATCCCCTGCAAGCCCTTTTGTCTCACACTAGAAATGGAGTGGACATTTTAAACAGGGCCATTAACCTTGGGAACAACTTACCCCGAGATGTGGCATTCTCCATCACGGACGTCTTTAAATAAAGATTGGATGTCTTGCTAAAAGCCATTCTATTGCTCAAACTGTAATTATGGGCTTGTTGCAGAAATTACTGGGTGGGGTTCTCTGGCTGCTGTTATGGTTACCACCTGGCCGGTGTGGTTTTTTTATGGATTTGTCAGTTGCCAGAAAAATAATGTAATCTGCCAGGTTTTTTTTTACATGGCTCTAGAGATTTGCATTATTATCACAATACACTGCGATATCTAATGTTAAAAGTTTCTGTATCCAGCTCAAGATGCTTGCAGCGATCCTACTTCTGCAGCATGAGCGATAACAGATGCAAACGGCTGAAAATACAGCCGCTGTCTGCCCACCAACAGGCAAGCTCCCCACATGTGCGTGCGAGAGTGGGTTTGAGTCACACGAGAGCGAGGAGACATGTCAGGCATATTAAATAATGGAAGATCAGGGTGATGGTGTGTGTGATCCTACTACACCCTTGGGAAAAAAAAGCTCACATCAGAAACTGCACATTCAATGACAACTGGCTAAACGAAACAGACTAATAAGAGTCACCAGCAAAATGTTCTAATAAAACAAACACCTGTTTGTTATCAGTGATATTATTAATCTTATCTATATGTGTTATCTCTCTAGATACTATAAGTGGCTTTTGAAGGAGGGTGGATTGCAGAGTTGCCTTGTGGTTGTGGGTTGGGATTGCAGTGAGCTTGCCTTGTGAGGAGGAGGGGTTGCCTTTTTTTTTGCATTTCAAATACAGTAACCCTAGTTATGCAGGAGGTCAGAGGGCTCCATGACTCTAAGGTGTCTTAAATAGGGCACAGAAAGGGGGGACATCAAAAATCACTAGTCCTGTTTCAGATTTTAGGCCAGTCTCAGTATTTCCAAGGCACCTATCTCCATAAAATTTCAGTGGGAATGCAATGCTGTACACTAAGAAGAATCAGGTTTATCTCAGTGTAGACATAAATGTTAATAAGAGTTAGGATCCTAACTCACTTTGGCTCCTTTGAATATATCAGCCACAAGCCCCACTTATGCCTCAACACTGATAATACCCGCCTTGTTCTCTTGACATTAGCAGCTGGCACCCACCAATAGCTCTTGACTTTTCTTATCATCACTGGATTTAAATTCTAGCAACTCTTGTCTCTCTTTTCTCAGGAAATCCAAACGGCTCTGTATTTGTTCCTAGGAATAAGGGGAAATATTTTATTTTAATATTATTTGTTTTCATTGTGGTCTTATTGTGTCGGTGTTGTGTTTTGTTCTCCCCCACAAGCAAAAACTCATGATTACCCACGTGAGCACACATTTCTACAAATAAACCGATCCTGTTCCCACACAGAAAGAGGCAGACATGCACACTCACGCACAGAGAAGGAACACAGTCATATATATGCGCGCGCACACACACAGAGGCAAATGCACAAACACAGAGAAGAAACTCCTCCACACATACACATTCACACATACAGACGAAAAAGGAAATTCTCTCTCACACACACACAATAGTGCTGCTATAAATTCCATTGTAATTATCTCCGCTGATGACATAAACAGAAAACTTAGCCCAGCCTCAGGAGAACCAGTGTGTTATTCATCCTTGGGAATTCTCCCTTTCCAAAATTAGATCAGGAGGCTCTTGCTTATTTAACCCTTCATTTTCCAGCAAGGCAACTCATGTGAGTACGAGTTTGCAGGGTCAGGCTCCTTCAATGACACGTCTTAAATTCAGTATACTTAAGGGAGGTTACCTGCAGCCAGCATCCCCCAACTTTTCCATAGTATGCACCACATCTGAACAGAGAGATTGTCTTGCAGACACTTCCCCTCCCACTTATGATCCCCCGGGTCCCTCCCCCGTTTGCAATCACGTGACATCCTTGTGGCAGCCAGCACAATCGCTTACACAGAAAGGCAATATTAGGCGAGCCGTTTGTCTATTTTTAGATGCCTGTTTAGTGCAATTTAGCAGCTGGAGAAAACGGGGAGACCAGTAGCTTATGATGTGCCAGCTCCCCACAGAAGAGTGATCTGAATCTCCGAACTAGGGGGTTGCTGTGAACTTTGGTAGTGTAGACAGATGCAGTGGAGAACGTAGATGACAGAGGGGGCGGGAGAGACTTGCTAAAAACATTAGATAGATAGACAGACAGACAGACAGACAGACAGACGGATACCTTGTACTCCTGGGCAGCCTCCTCTATGGGCACCACAGTGTGAGGCCTGTGCTCCCGGGATCTGTCACACACCACGCAGATCGCCCTCTGATCGTCTTTGCAGAAGAGTTTGAATGCTTCCCTGTGCCTCTCACAGAGCCCCTCTTCCGGAGCCCCTTTAGGCCCAGGTAAGGCGAACTGGCTGATGATCTCGGACATGTTGGCCAGCTGTCTGTTGGGTCTGAAGTTCTTCTGCTGGAATATCTCCCGGCACTGAGGGCAGGGGAAATCCATCTCCAGGTCTCTCCAGCTCTTGGCGATGCAGGCTCGGCAGAAGTTGTGGCCACATTCTATGGACACAGGGTCTTTGAAGAACTCCAGGCAGACCGAACAAGTCGCTTCATCCTGGAGGTTCCCTGGGAGGAAGACAGCAGCCATGGCTCTTTCCCCTGAGAGCAGGCACTGATTTCACTTTAACTGTACACGGGAAATGAAAGCCAGCCTGGCACTGACTGGGTTGTGGGTGTTCCCATTCCACAGACCAGCTGGTGTCTCAAGGTCATATTTGCAGTGTATAGTTTCTTAAAGTGGTAATGAGTCACTCCTCGGTGCTACAGCCAGCTGAGGAGACTCAGAGGGAAAACAGGCAAAGAGATGCCCGATCCCCAAACTCCAGATCCAGGTTTTGGATCTGGGCTTGATAATTCTCAGCAGCAGGAGGTTGGAAAAGGTGGGACACCGCTCCATATCTGAAATCCAGAGCCAGATCTAGACCCGAATGTCATAGCTCGTGAGTGGGCCCAATTCAAAACTCTGGAGGTGAATTCTGGATCTGTTCTTCATAGCTCTTCCAGGCCTCCATTCAGGAAATCACTTCATAGAATCATAGAATATTAGAGTTGGAAGGGACCTCAGGAGGTCATCTAGTCCAACCCCCTGCTCAAAGCAGGAGTAACCTCAGCTAAATCATCCCAGCCAGGACTTTGTCAAGCCACAGTTTAAAAACCTCTAAAGATGGAGATTCCACCGCCTCCCTCGGTAAAAACACACTTAAGCACACTCCTAAGACTTCAACGCTTCAGTCACGTGCTTAAGTGCTTTGCTGATTAAGGATGCTTTCTTAAACTGCAGCTATGACAGGCGGTGGGGAAAGAAAAAAAAACCCAGATCTGAATTCCATGCTCAGTTCTAGACCTGAATTTCATTGTTCCATAGTGGACCCAATCCAAAACTTTGGAGCCAAATTCTGCACCCAGGGTTGGCTATGAACTCCATAAGCCTATAATGGAAACAGTTCTGGATCCGAGTTATGGATCAAGATTTTGATCTGAATGTCACAGCTTTATAATGGGCAGAACCAAAGTTCTGGTTACGAATTCTGGATGAAGGCATATATCCAGACAGCTTAGACCTCCTGTGGACAGAAACAAAACATCAGATCAGGAGACACCTGTACAGTGGGATATGAAATCCAGATCTGAATTTCTGAAAGTTTGAAGCTAAAACGGAGAAAGATTCAAACTGGAGGTTGGACACAAACTCAGATCCATTCCAAGGTTCATATCTGATATTTAGGGTTGTACATTTTGTCTGGTCTTGGGCATATTTCTGTGATAACAGCACCAGCATGAACCCAGGAATAAATTCTCCTTTTGGATCTTTGGCGAGGACGGGGCTGTGTCTGCACTAAAGAGCCTCTGCAGCTAGCTTAACTATGAATTGTGTGAGAAGGGAGACACAGAAACCTGATCTGCATATGGGTTATATCAGGGGTCGGCAACCTATGGCACCGCATGCCAAAGGCAGCACGCAAGATAATTGTGAGTGACATTCTCCCTGCTACCGCAGGGCTCCCGGCCCTGTCCCTCTCCCACGTGGGCCCAGCGGCGCCCTGGCCGGAGCTGCACCGCTCCTGGCCCAAAAAAGTGATGCGCGGCAGCTTCTCTCTCCTCCCAGCCCAAAGGAAAGGATCACACTAAATTGGTCAGATATACATTTTAATTTAATTTTAAATGAAGCTTCTTAATCGTTTTAAAAGCTTCATTTACTTTACATACAACAATAGGTTAATTATGCTGCATATAGGGAGACCTTAGCAATGTTAAACTGCATTAGTGGCATGCCACACTTTCGATGAGAGTGAATCAGTGGAGACTTGGCACACCACTTCTGAAAAAACAACGAGTCCTGTAGCACTTTACAGACTAACACATTTAATTTCTGCAGCCAGCTTTCATGGGCTGCAACCCACTTGGTCAGATGTAAGGAATAGAAATCAGATAGGGGGTGTATATATACATCCAAGGGTAAGGAACAACAATGGAGAGGGTAGGTGTTAGCAAAGTCCATTCAGTTAGGGTAGATGAGGCCTATTCACAACCATTGATTAGAAGGTGAGAATGTGTGAACAGTGACAATTACTTCTTGTAATGGGAGAACCATGCCAAGTCCCTATTTAGACCCAGTTTGACTGTGTTAAGTTTGCAGATGAGTTCCAGCTCTGCAGTTTCTCTCTGAAGTCTGTTTTTGAGTTATATCTTCCCAAGGGAGGCTATCCTGGCATAACTACGTCACCATAGCCTCCTGGTGGAGACACGGCCTACAGCAACAGAAGAGGTTGTAGGCACATCACCTCTGTGAATGATCTTAGCTACATTGACAGAAACACTCTTCTGACAACATAGCTATGTCTACACTGGAGTTTATGCTGATATAGCTATGTTGGTCAAGGTTCACACAACTGACCAACGTAACTACCAACACATGGCAATATAACTTTGAAATGTAGATCAAGCCATAGTTTTTGTTTTCATTTAACTACTTTAGTTGCCACTAGCAACTAGTTGGCAGTGTAGACACAATGTACGCCAACAGAAGGAGTTCTGCCCGTGTAGGAACGCCACCTCACCGGATGATGTTAGCTATGCTGATGGAAGCTTTCTTCTGTCAGCATAGCTGTGTCTACACTGGGGACAATGTCAGCAAAACTGTGTCATCAGCGTGGTGCGTTTGTCACACCCCATCATTGACCGAGCTATGCAGGTATACTTTATAAGTGTAGACGAGGCCTAAACCTGTTTTAAGTTTCTTGGAACGTGAGATGTGACATTCACTGTGCATTACAAAACTCCACACAAAAACCATGGTAAGTAGATTTTAAGGTCACAGTGTTTCGATAATATGTTTGACCGCCTAAGAAATGTTAGAGGCAACAAAACAAGCCAAAATAGCATTGATACAACTAGGAAATACTGAGCAAGGACTTATTTATTCACAAAACTTGTATTGCTGTAACTAGCCCGTCATGGTAAAGTGGTATAAACCCTGCTAATGTGGACCCATAGTTATACCACTATGCTAGTCCCACACAGGAGGGAAAATACAATGAAAGGCACCTTTATATTGATAGAACTGCATTCTACTGCATAGCTATATTGGTAAAAAAAATCACACCCGCAACTAAAATGATTAAATCAGTACAAAAACTGTGTGTAGACCAGGCGTTAACATTGTTCCCCTCACAAAAAGCACGGATTCACCCTTAAACAAAAGCCACACCTGGAATTCTGTCTGGTTTTAGTGGTTCTGTGAATCACTTATAACATGTGGTGGATGAAGTGTTTTCGAAGGGTTGATTTTTAAATTGATGGCCTCCATTTTATTTTAGTCTTAGGGTTATAGCTGCTATTTTCCACCCAGTGGCACTCTTTCCTTATTTTTGCAAAAGCTGCTTGGAATGAATAATGATTGAAAAGGGGTATTTACCACACAAAAAAAACTCTACAGTATGTGCTGGGAAAAATACAAAATCCCACAAATAATATTATTCCCACTGTCCAACTTCTAAGGAACCGCCAGAACCTGTATTATTTTGGCACAGTTGTCATGAAGCTCTAATAAACATTATTTTTCATGGGGGAAAAAACCCTAAAAGGTTGGTTGCTTATGTATCATAGTGTTCAAAATGGACCCATTTGTCACATTTTTTAAAGTTTTTGTGACTTTTATTTATCAGACCTTTTATCAAAAACAGTTCTGAAAAATGTCATTTACTGAAAGGCACTTGGGATGGAACTGAATTACTATGAACCACTGTGGTTGACATCAGTCTGGGAAAGTTTGGTAAGGCTGAATTTGCTAGAGGCTTCTGGGAGCAGCTCCTCTTAGCGTCAGATGAAAAATTACCAAAAGTGCTAAAACTTCACTTGAAAGCTGATATGAACTATGTACCTTGAATGTTTAATCAGGGGCCCTGTGTGGATTGGTGCTGATCTGGAAGACCTATGGTCATGGCCAGTTCACCGAGTGTACACACAGTAAACACATAAATGGGGAACTTGGAACTGATCTGGGTAAACTGATCCTTTAGGATAGCAAAACATCAGGAGCCCAGGGAATAACTGATGAGAAAGTAAATGTCAGCCGACCCTCAGTCTAGCCCTGTTGTTCCTCCCTAAATGAATTAGAAAAACAAGCTATGAAATGCTAAATAAGGGTATATTTGGGGGGCATGTGACTCCTTTGAAAAAGGATATACGTACTGGGGAGTATCACATGTCACACACGCACCCCAATTAACATCGAAGAGGCCTGTAAAGCTGGAAGATGGAAAAGCAGTGGGTAGCCAACACGCTGCTACAAGGGATTTCTGCGGGAGGGTTTCCCCTGTCCCCAGGAACACTAAAGAAACCAAGTGCTCATAAAGAAGACAAGTGGCTTCCACCTAGAACTGGTAACTATACCTGCTTTGTTTGCCGGTCAGGATACAGTGTAGGGCCAGCATAGTCACTGAAGGTTGATGCTTGGGGAATTGAGGCTTCTTAAGAAGAGGCATTGCATAGCCTTTTGCTGCCTGTCTGTGGCGCTTTCAGATAAATAGCTTTGTATTAAATTAAACTGAATCTGGGGTTTTCACTGGCACTAATACTGTATGTATTGCCCAGCTCCTGGCCTAGGGAAGATCCAGCTCTTCAGCCAGATTTCCTGGAAAGGGAGGGAAAAAAATCACTTGTAAATATTGCAATGGATTCTAGGCTGAAATGATCACAGGCGTGTCAGTGATTTACTTCCCATGGGGTTCTGACAAACGTCTTTCCTCTTGCTCTGTGACGAAATCCAAGTACCAATATGTGTGTGTGAGGGGCTGGGGAATGGCACTGAAACCGTTTTTCATGAACACGCTCTCCAGAACAGAAGGCAAGAAACGTCACCTTGCGAGTTATATGTACTCTGTGTTCCTGATTAATCACCTCCTGGTCCACCTCCCATGTGTGCCAGGCAAAGACAGATTGAAAAACAGACAGGCAGACAGCTCATGCAAATGCAGCATAAAGAGAGGAGACATTCGGGCATCTGCAAAGCGCTCAGGACTCCGGTCTGGCATCAGAGCACTCATCAGTGAAACGGAGGAGACCCTGTTTTCCCACACACTGCCCTCTCCCGTCTTTTCTTTCCCACCTCTTCACAGTCCCCCTCATTCCCACTCCCTGCCTCCCAGTCCTTCGCTTGTTCCCACTCACTTACCAATTCTGCCCATCCCTCACGCTGTCTTCCTCCTGCCCCCCCAGCATTTTTCTCTCCGCTCCTGCTCCTCTCCCCACTTCCCTCCTTCCCCCTTGTCTGGTCTGTCCCTCGCCAGAGAGTCTCAGCTTGAAGGTGTGACAAAGTGGAGATTGTCCTGGGGTTTTCTCTGAGTGCTGTGTATGTGCCTCAGTTTCCCCCATATCTTACTCATGTATTTGGCTGATGGCACCTGGGCGTGTGATCATTGCAGAGGCCACTAGAGGGCGGATGGGCTTTCCCCAGCAGCAGGTGCACAAACAATGGCCAGGTTTGACCATGCCCTGGATCAACCAGCTGCAACAGGTTGCCCAGGCGGAGACAAGGAGCGGGTAGACACCTGGCCAGGGAAGGAGACCAAGGACTGGGGAGGGGCAAGGGGATGGCTCTGCGGAGGGGGGAGAGGCTGGAAAGGCTGTTCTCCTGTATGGGGGCTCGGGAGCAGGGCCTGAGAATGGGCTCTGAGCCTCTCTAATTGGTTGCTGATGTAACTTCTAATTAATCTGTTAACAAGGCCTCTCTGTGCTGTGATCCTGAGAATGAATAAACCCAGGGAGGCAGACTCCGAGCACTGGAGTTGTGTCTGGCTGCGCCCTGAGTGGTTCCAGAGCCCTGTTCCTGGGGGAGTCTGTCACAGGAGGACAGAAAGGGACCCTCTGGAGCAGAGGGAGCAAATAGTCAGCACTCATCTCCCTTCCCCCATCTGTTTCACTTGTGTGGGAGCTGAACACGATATAAAACTGCATGAACGCCAAGCAGGGGAGTCCAGACATTGTCCCACTGAGGATTACACTGCAGTTCACCTAGCACCCAAGACTTCAAAGGCCTTTCGTAGGCACACAGGAATTGACAAACCAGGTTAGACCCATGTTAGACCCAGGTTAGACCCATCCATCTAGTCCAATTCCTCTTCCCTCTAGTTGCTTTAGTACCACTCAGCAGATGGCACAAACAATAAGGAAAAGCACCCATAAGCAGTGATTAGTTACTTACAAGTGGGAAGTACGTTGGGATGATACCACCACAGTCACCTCCAGGACGAGTTAATGCACAGAGAACCAGATCTTTGTTACGCCACCTATATATAACTTTCTATTATCTTTCCTTATACGTATTTATTAGCCTCCAATTAGCTCTCCTCTCTGATCAGTTTTGTGCTAGTTCAGACTGGTCTTTCCCGGGGTTTGTGGTTCTTTGTATCTTCCATTTGTTCACAAACATTCTTACTTGCATTTTCTTGACCCCCCCGTTTTTAAACAAAAGAAACGTAAGTGCAGAATTCATGTCCCCCACAGATTATTTTTCCCCTGCAAAATAATAGATTCCGCTGGGGAGGCACTGTAATTACACCTTTTGCCCACCAGGGGCTGCTGTGTTTCTAAAAGAGAGAGCTGCTGACTCACCTCTGGAGCAGCCAGCTTCGGAGAGGGAGGGGGCACTTTGGCCTTGCCTCCCCCCTTCCTCCCCCGCTTCTACAAAGATTCCAGCGCCTTTGGTCTGGTGTAACTGTGGATGCCCTCATTCTCTATATAAATGTCTAATCCTTTTTATAAGCTCTCAAGCCCAATGGCACCTTGTGGCACTGAGTTCCTCAGGTGAACAATGGATTATGTTTAAAAAAATCTTCTTACTGATTTTACATTTTTAAGTTGTTTTGCCTTTCAGTTTCAAAGAATAATGCCTGTCATGCCTGGCACTTCTCCAATGGGGAATTCTGACGTGTTCTACAAATGCTAATCCTCCAAACCCCCTTGTTTTACAGATGGTGAAAATGAATCACAGAAAGATGAAGTAGCTTCCCATTTGAATGAGTTCTTTAGCAGTTTAAATATGCATCGCTTGTGTGTATGTTTCTTCCTTGAAAGATGATCGTTATTATGTTGTATATCACAGTAGCACCTGAGATCACATCCCTATTTTGCTGCATACTACACAGAAGCAAAGCAACAGTCCTCCCTCAAGACAGTAAATAGACAGCAAATTGAGCAGAATACTCATTTAACTGAATATTCTGAAGAATACATGTGTGGAGTCCCATTGATTTCAGTGGACCAGATGAGGGATTCCCTAAGACTTTGGACCTAAGAAAAATGATTAAGCGTAAGGTTGAAGGTCAGAGGGACTTAAGTGTTATGTTCGTGGGATACACATAGAGAAGTTGGATGAGAACATAAATACTCTTGCTGGAAAGCTGCAATGTAACACAACTTTATTTCTTAGAATTCTGAATGATGAGACACACAAGAACCCCAAAACAGAGAGAGAAAAAGCAAGCTGCTCTCTACAGCCAGAGAGGCACAACTCACCCCACCTTACTCTAGACTAGCTGCTAACTGACTCACACAACCCAGATCACCTGTTTACCTCAGAGGCCCCTAGTTAGTCTGTGAGGCCAGGAAACCCCTCACACATAAAGTGATTGCATGTCATTTTGAACACAGTTTCCCATGCTCTACATTAGGCTTCTGATAGTGACTAAGACGCTTTGGAGCATTTTGCCCCCAGCCTTTTCTCCGTGAAATGATCCCTGCTTTAAAGGAAACAAGAAGGCAGGTGTTTTCCTGGGAGAATGGAAATATGGGTTAGATGATCTCTGAATCTTTAAAAAAAAAAAAAAAAAAAAAAAAAAAAAAAAAAAATCTGGATTTAAAAGAAACATAGAAAAAGAGGCTCATGATCCGTTTCCCTTCCCTGCACTGCAGAAGAAGAGCGATAGCGAACATAAGAGCTGGACTGATTCCCGGACATTCCCCCCGCTGCAGCTCAGTTGCAGAAATCAGCGTTGCAGCAGGTGTAGTCATAAGTAAGGCGAGATTCATTGTCACTTGCCCTCCCCTTGCCACAATTTAGCACTGAGGTGCAGTTCAGCCGGTAGTAGATAGGTAATTTCCCTGAGGAGAGAGATAGAAAAGGGACGTGGTTAGAAAACCATACACCAGCTCAGGCCCACTTGTTAACGATTAGCTGAGAGATAGTTGTTATAAACCAGTGGGGCAGGCTGTATGCGGCACTCATCACCCCACGTCACTCAGGATACTGCAGAACAGAGGAAGGCTGACTTGATCACAGTCTATAAGTACCTATATGGGGAACAAATATTTGATAATGGGCTCTTCCATCTAGCAGAGAAAGGTATAACACCATCCAATGGCTGGAAGTTGAAACTAGACAAATTCAGACTGGAAACAAAGTGTATATTTATAATGGGCAGAGTAATTAACCATTGGAACGAGGGTTGTGGTGGATTCTCCATCTCTGGCAATTTTTAAATCAAGATTGGATGATTTTCTAAAAGATCTGCTCTAGGAATTATTATGGGGACATCCTATGGCCTGTGTTACACAGACGGTCGAGCCAGCTGATCACAACGATCCCTTGGAATCAATGAATTTATGTTAGTGACGCTGATGAAAACGGGCAAAGCTACCTCTCTGCATGGCTCCATCCTTTGCCTTTTCTGATGGAAGTCGTGCCTGGTGGTACCATATGCAAAACAAGATGTGGGTGGGAATCCTGTGTTTAATGACTGGCAAAGACCACTGGGTGCTTCTCCTATTCAAGAATCTCCAAGGAATTTAGAGATGTTAGGGAGTAACATGTTGTTCTCCTCTCTTTATGCTGCACAACAATTCTCAGCAATTCTCAAGCAAAACAAAATGTCATTGAACTGTTAGGTCCTTTTGAGAAAAAAAATGAATTTTTCATAGAAGTGGGTTTTTTAACTTTCTCACTTTCTGAAGATTTCTGATATAACTAAAGAGAAGAGAAGAAATATGTGTGTGAGGGAGAGGGTTGCTCTGTAATTTCCCCCCATTTTTATTGTTGTTGTTGTTTTCATATTTTTGTATGGTCAATTTTAGTCACATGGTGGGATACACACACAAACACACACATATATATATATATATATATATATGTTATGAGTAGTTTCATTGTGCTGTAAGTAGTCCCACAGACTGGATTGTGGATATATATGATTGCTAAATCCTAAACAAAACAACTCTGGATTTAGAGAGTGAGAGAGAGAGAGAGAGAAAACAAAAAATTCCTTAAAAGAAAGCAGTTGAAAATTCTGCAGTGAAAAGAAACAGATAAAAATCATTATTTGCAATGTGGTTATAGCTGTGTTGGTCCCAGGATATTAGCAGGACTAGGTGGGTGAGGTAATATCTTATTGGACCACTTTCTGTCGGTGAAAGAGACAAGTCTGCAAGCTTCAACAACTTTAGCAACCGCCACCTGTCTGTTAAACTTTATCTCTAGAACACCCCCGCACCAGCATCATCTTCCGCAGTTAAAAATAAATATAAAAATAAAGATTTTGGCCAGCTCTTCTACACACAGTCCCAGACAACTGTGCAATGAATGCACAGACAGGTGAGTGACTTCTAAGTGATGCAGCCAGACCCCAGGCCTTCAAAAATGCATACATACCTAATGACTGTTATTATTACACCTGGAAGACCCAGTCACGAACCAGATACCAGTGTGCGATAAGTATATCCATTGACTCTGAGATTATAGGTTCAATCTAGAACTGCAGGCAATGCTTGAGAAGAAACAATTGCTACTTTCTTTCAATTTGACCCCCCTCTACCTCCCATTTTCACTGTTGCTCCCCCATCCGTCCAGTCTAAACAAGTCTGTGATGTGCAACGTTTGCGACAGTGATAATGACAATATAAATACCCGGCTAGGTGGCTGTGGTCTTTGAAATCCATACATACCAAGAGAAGCTTTAATGACAACACATCTCTCCCTCCAGCCGCACGTTATTTCACCTGATCCCTGGACACACCCAAAGAGGAGGAGTTTGCGTTTGCAGACATTGCAGCGTAGTGCCTCACCTAGATCAGATAAACAAAAGAAGAAGGGCTTGGTCTGACAACAACGGCATATTTGCTGTTGAATTCGATGCGTGGCGGAGCAGACCCACATGGCAAGCCTGGTGCTGCTCCAGAGGAAACAACAGTTGGTGAGATGTAGATCACGTTTCAGACTCTATCCACCAGGAGGAACATGAAAGGTGTCGTCCGTCTGTTGGTCCCATTCATGTGTCTTACACTTCCGGGAGGATGATCGGATACAGCTCTCTCCCTAGATATCTTAGAGACTTACAAGGCTCCTTTTGCCATACCATCTGAGCACCTCACAATCTTTAATCCATTTCTCCACACAACAGCCATAGGAGGCAGGGAAGTGCTGTTTTACCAATGGGAAACAGCCTGGTCTAGACCACACAGGGTTGCCAATTTTGGTTGGACATATTCCTGGAGGGCTCATCACAGGACATAATCTTGTAGACTCAAGGACAATCCTGGAGGGTTGGCAACTCGTCTTTTAGCCTTGCGGCAACACACTTTATGCGGCAACGCAGTTCACCTGGGTCCTTAGGCAGCGGCTCCCTTCTGCAGCCAGTGGGAGGGGAGGGGCGGGCCACTTTGAAAGCCCCCGCAGGCCACTTTTGGCCCCCGATCCACAGGCTGGGAACCACTGGTCTACACTGAAGCGCTACGACGACACCGCTGTAGCATTTTAAGCATAGACAATCCCTGAAGCGATGTCTTTTGTCAACCTAGTGTTATCTACACCAGGGATTTGGTCGGCTTAACTACATCTCTCAGGGCTGCGGATTTTTCAGCGTAGACCAGTTCCAAGACCCAGAGCCTCAAAGGTATTGAAATCAATCAAAGAAAGAAATTGAAAACAACGGGAATAAGACACCTAAAGACCTTTGAGAAACTGGGGCTAGGGTCACACAAAAGGTTAGGGAGAGAACAGGGAATTGAACCCAAATCAATGTGCAAACCTTCCTTTATAAGCTAAATAAGACCTTGTTTTGCAGTGTCTAAACCACCAGCCCATTGGAAATACATCTCTGAATTTTCTTCTAGTGCCTGGACGTTACGGTTTTTTAAATTCAGTTTAATTCAACTTTTGTCCGTCACTCACCTCCTGCAAAGCACAGAAGAGCGGCTAGTCCCACGAAAAGAACCTTCATTTCAGCAGGTAAAGAGGGAAGAAGACCCAGACAGCCTGAGTGCGCTTACAAAGAACAACACCAGAGATAGCTCCGGAACTGGCAGAAGTTCAGCCTTGCTTTCTCGGATCCCGTTGGCTTCTGCGCTGCCTGCCCTAAAGTAGGGTGGGAAAAGCACAGCGGAAAAGAAAATTGCTCTACAGTAAAGATATTGCACAGTACAAATTGCCTGCTCAAAGGAGCATCTGACTTCCTCACCCCAAAAAAATCTCAGACTACATTGACACTAGAAGCACTACAGTTGCACCAATGAAGCAGCGCTGCTGTTGCGCTTCTGCTGAAGACACTCGAAGCAGACAGGCAACGGCTCTCCCCTCAACTCAATTACTCCACCTCCCACAAGAAGCCGTAGCTATGTCAGCAGGAGAAGTTCTCCCACCAACATAGCACTGTCTATGCCAGCACTTAGGTTGGTATAACTTACATTGCTCAGAAGTGCGGATTATTCCCCTAAGCGATGTACGTTATACCCAAGTAAGTTTTACTGTAGACAAGGTCTTAGTGCTCATCAAATTTTCAAAAAGGTGGTTAAGGAAGCCCCCAAGAAGCACATAGAATAGACAGACTTATCTGCCTTTGTGTTTCCCTTTCATAACACTCTTTTCAAATCGGCATAATGCTGAGGTTCTGGTCACGTGAATGTAATTAGCTATCCATTGACAATTTTTGCAGTAACAGCTATTTTTTCTTTTGGAGTCCTATCCAAATTGCAAAGCAGGGAACCGAATCTAGTAAAACATTGCTGACGAATATAATCCACTGCCATGCGTCTCGTTCTGATCGTCTCACTTTAAGAAAGATGAAGCTGAGATTCAGATTTTAAGGTAAGGAGAGATGATTGTGATCATCTAGTTTACGGGTCTTTGTCTTTTCCTTTATGCTGCTTTTCCTGGTGAGGGTCATGGCAGCAGTATGGGCAGTAAGGAGAACCAGACTTTCCTTTCTTCCGCAACATTTTCCAGATCGTCTTGAGGGATTCCCAGGAGGTTCCAGGCCAGCTGGGAGATATAAACCCTCCAGCGTGTCCTGGGTTGGCTTTGGGGCCGCCTCCCAGTGGGACATGCCCACTGTAGTTCCAAAGAAGCCTACCAGAGGAGCATCCTTACCAGGTGCCCAGACCACCTCAGCTGACTCCTACTCTGAGGCTCTCTTGAATAGCCGAGCCCCTCACCCTATCTCGGAGAGTCAGCCCAGCCACCCTGCGGAGAAATCACATTTCCACCACCCGTACCCGCGATCTCGTCCTCACCTATGATCATGAACTTTGGGTGATGACCGAAATAGTCCAGGGGTCCTCAACCTTTTTCTTTCTGAGGCCCCTCAACTTGCTATAAAAATTCCAGGGCCCAGCGGGAGGAGGGCCGGGGCTCCGGGCTTCAGCTGCTGTGGGAGAGGGAGTACGTGGGGGGGGGGAAGAGGGGGAATTGGGGCTTTTGCCCCATAGGGTAGGAGGGGAGGCGCAGGGATCTGGACTTCAGCCACCAGACTGGGGGGATTGGGGCTTCAGCCCTGTGGAGCTGGGGGGCTCAGGGCTGTAGCCTCACGGGGCGGGATACTTGGGGCTTCTGCCCCATGGGTCTCCCGGCTCTAGTTGTGGGGAGGGGGTGCTCAGGGCTTCTGCCTCTTGGGTTGCTGGGTCTCAGGGCTCACAGCTTTAGCCCCCCAATGTGGGGGGAATCAGGGCTTCTGATCCTTGGAGTGTGGGGACTCTGGGCTCCTGGCTTTAGCCCCACAGGGCACCAGGGCTCGCGGACCCCCCTGAAATGACTTGCAGTCCCCGAGTGGGCTGTGGACCCCAGTTGAGAATCACTGATTTAGTCTGACCTCTAGCGTAGCACGGGATGTAGAGCTTCACCCAGTGATTCGTTCACTGGAGGGATTTATTCTTGGCTTGGAAAAGGTCCAGAGTAGGTCAGCAAAACTGGTGAGAGTAATGTGATGAGAGATTTCACGGACTAGAGGTTTTTTTTTAGCCTGATAGAAGATCTAGAATCAGATTGGAAATTAATCTGTTTGCTTGTTTGTTGTTGTTTCATATTTTTTTCTTAAACAAACACAGGGCAGTTTGCTGGTATGCTTCATTTAAGAAAGAGAAAGAAGAAAGGAAAGCTAACATAATCACTGCCACATAGGGCAGAAAGAACATGGATTGATGCTGTCTTATGGCGACCCTCCCTTTTTTTAATCATCAGAGTTCCTTTGAAATCAACGGTCCATTTATTTACATCAGCTAAGGATCCGACCCTCCCTATTTTGTAATCCATCTTCCTGAGGCGCATGAGTGCCCTAGTTTGAGTCGTCTTTACTTTTCTATTCAGTTGTCTCTTATGATAAACGCCCTCCTGATCCCTTTAGCT
This sequence comes from Emydura macquarii macquarii, assembly GCF_026122565.2. NCBI lineage: Eukaryota > Metazoa > Chordata > Testudines > Chelidae > Emydura > Emydura macquarii. The sequence continues at coordinate 48,108 of NW_027132277.1, forward strand.
GAGCTTCAAGCCCTGAAACAAACACAAAAGCCACCTTCAGTGCCAACAGTTTAGCCACCACTGACCTCCAAGCTACAAGTAGAAAACAATGTGTTCTGAAGAGTTACTGGACTTCATGCAAGACAAAGAACCAATTATAACCCAAGGTTTGCTTTTTCTTTGTACCTGCTACCAAAGAAGGGATTTTGACCACCCATAAAATTTCTAGTCTCAGCTTCCCCCGCTAGAGGAGAAGACAGGACCTGCCAAATGCCCAAGCTATTAGCAGGGCCCATTTATAAAACCAAAGACAGGAGAGGGCACAAATGTGAAAAATATTTTGGGTGCAGCCCATTTGAAAATTTGTGATGAACTGGGGATGGTTGAAAACCTGACACCCAACATGGGGCTCAACCCACCAACCGGGATATTAAAAAAATCACAGGTTGCATCAACTTAGCTAAGCAGACTTATTACAAATTTTTTGCTGATCCTGTGCTTAAATAGCTGCCTATGAAACATTATCTTCTATAATAAAGACGTGTCTTGATCTTGGGTAAAAGGTACACAGAACAATCAGACACAGGTTCTGCTCTTCCTGATTTTAGAGGTTGAATCTTGTTCAGTTTGTTTTCTTTCAAGAGGCCTAATGGAAGTTACAGGTGATAGCCAGAGCCCAGCATAAGAAGAAGAAGAAACATTTTCAGTAGAAAAGTCAAATGCAATTAAAATCTTATTGGGGGAATCTCTTACCATGCGATGTTCGGACAAGCAGCCGGGTGGCAACCAGAAGTCAGAGCGTCTGCCGTCTCACAAGACTCGCCACGGCTCCACATGCCAAATAATTCAGTTTGGACCAATGGTCACAGGTTGCTCAGCCCCAGTGGGGGATATTGTTTGCCTGGAACAATGCTTTCCACCATCCACCTGCACCTGAATAAACAGGCTCCTTGCCCTCCCATTTCCAGCCTGTGCTCGCAGAACACAGCTAAGTTAACTCTCTGTGTGTCTACACTGCAGTGGAAGCCCGGGGTTACCAGGACTCCAGTTAGCAGCCCCTGGATTCGTTAACTGAGGGCTTGATCATTTGCACTCATTTGTAACCCCGGGTTAGGAATTGCTGAACCCTGGGTCCCAACATGGGGCTCCAGCGTCTACACTGAATGATGCGGGCCCGAGTCCAACTGCCCGTATCCCAGACTTCCTAGAGCCTCCCAAAATGTGGCCGCTGCAGCTCTTTCTTTGTGGAGCAGTGTGGGAAAACTTGACTGGCCACAGGATGTCAGCCTCTGGGAGTCTTTTGGTGCACGCCCAGAGCATGAGTCCAGTGGGGTTGTGTCTACACTGCAGAGCAACAGGGCTTTAACAGTGACTTACAGGTCAGCACAGGTTGTCCTCCCCCTATGAGGGCCTAGAACCATGGCCCAGGTTAGCACAATTTGTAGGTTGACGGCGGGGGGGAGAGGGTTAGGCTGAGGCTTGAGTCTGAATTTGAACCCTGGGCTTACACTGCAAAGTAGACATACCCCCTCAGTCTGTCTTCCCTGCAGAGTTGACTCAGGCAGTTTCTCAGGTGTTGCCTCTAACCCCTCTCCCATCTAAACCCAAAAAACCTCTGTCCCCCATCCAATGGTGCTGGCTTGCAAGCCATGGAGAAGCAACTATCTCATTTTTTATTAAGTTGGGATGGAACACGGGATGAGAACCTGGTCTACCAGAAAGGTTTCCAAACCTGCCCCATTTTTTACCAGCTCACCCACCTGGCTCCTTTTCAACCCTCCTGGTGGACTAATGGAGAGCCAACAGCCTGGAATCCCTGCCTACCAAGCTCCTAAAATACCAGGCTCTTGTATAGTGCCTCAGGTGAGCTGCAGACAGCTCGGGGACCTGGAACTTTTGGCGGGTTGGCTTCTAAGCTCAGCTAGGGGTTCCAGGCTTCTCTGTCTCCTTTAGCCCACCAGATAGGATGTCTGGGAACACCAGCTCAGAGGTCCTTAGTAGCCCCCTTTTCCAAGGATGGCAGGTCCCTTCCATTTGGGAGAAATCTTGTTGTTGTTGTTACAATGTGAGAATGAAAATGAATTTTACAATATAGAACTCCTACATGTAACAGACTGACTTGTTTTCTGCACAACTCTGCTTTGCATTGAGGATGCAGGCTGAATCACTCGAGTGATTCCTTCTTTCCTTCCCCCCCACATTCCCAGAAGGACAGACACAACTCACTGGGAAATCCCCCACAATTCATGGGGAAAGAATCACAGAATGGCTCAGCTTACTACCGGGCAAAGAACCATGGGCCATTCCCCCAGACATCCTAGCAATGCACAAGGGACCACCGCACCAGTGTGGACACAGTCACAATGTGGTTAAGCTAAAACCTGAGTGTCAACCACCTGGCCTACCTCTGCAGTGAAGACATACCCAATGTGAAATGATTCATAGATGGCCTGGAAAAAACTGCTCATTTGAATGGTCCTCTCGCTACAGATCATGGCCTTCCTGAATGCTAGGAGGTCAATCCCCTCCCAGGTGATGGGAATACACACCTGAGAAGAAGTGGGGTAGAGATACAATGGTGGCCAGCAGGATAGGCATTGTCCACCTTGAAGTACCATTGGAAAAAAAATTGAGAGTTAACTTTAATTGAGCACTGTGTGCCGGGGAACTCATCCTTGAAACAATCCATTCATGGAGACAGAGGGATGAATCAGGACGCAGATAACATGACCTCTCTGCAGAAGACCTTCGCTTCTTTCAGATCCCCTGAGGTCTCTTTTCTAATGTGGGATCTGAGGGTACAGAGCCATCTGTACAGCCATCTGGGGCTGGGGAATCCATCCTCTTCCCCTGACAGAATCATCCCAGGGAACTCAACGCATGGATCTTCCATGAATTTTCCGTTCTGATCCCACCAGTCCAACTCCACCCACTTGCTGGGGAACCATAGAGAGAGAATGTGAGAAGGACTAAAGACCATCAGGACTTGCAATTACGGTAACTTCTTGTTGTGGGACATGCCCTTCTGACCGTGTCCCAGTTCTCCAGAGGAAGCCAAAATAATTCAAAGGTCCTTTTTTCTCTACGGTATGGTGGGAAAGGTTGTCCTGACACCAAACACAGAGATCAATTCAACCCGGTGTTCCAAAGAAAGCAACACCAACTGCAACGAGTTCTGTCCTTTTGGAAACCAGAGATAAGATATATAAATAATTTTTAAAATATACCTCCTAATGATGTAAATGATACCAGAATTTCTGTGAGCAGAGAATCATTCATTCTCTTCATTGTCCTTCTAGGCCAGTACATAGGGATATTTAATCTCTGTTTTGTGTCTCCAAGATTGTTTGTTCTATGCACTAAATCTGTGTGTGTTCTCCTTCAAGATACAGGATCCCAAAGGGGACGATTAGCCTGCATTTTGAGAGAAGGAATAGCGATCCTTTGGGAGCTTTCAAGCTACTTAACAGATAGGAGAGTATAAGAATCTCAGCCTTTTGTTCTGCATATTTAGCTCCTGGCCAGCGTTTTCCCCCTTCTCTTTCTTTTGAGCTAACTACAAATAGCCACATGTAACCTTTTTATAAAAGAAAAATCTATGGATTGATGATCACATTTACTCTAGTTTCCTGTCGAGGCCCGGTTGATGTGTGAGGAATCAGAAAATAACCGCTGGAAATTTCTAAGGCATCCTTTTAACATACAACATCACTTTCTCCCATTTAAAGAACTCTTCTTTTTCCCATAAAACTTTGGAACGCATCATCTTGTTCTTCCTCAAATGATGTTAACACAAGCGCTGAGCTACTAATTGCCTTACTGTTCCCTGGATATTTTTAGCACAGTATATTGAGACAGAAGAGAAGCAGAAAACACATCAAAACAACTTCAAATATTATAAATTGACTCATCTTTTTTTAAGAAGAAATAGGCTTATTGCCATCTTGTTTTACTCTCATAGGATGATGGATGTGCCAATTTCTCCTCTCTTCATGTTTTCTTAAAGCTCATAGACAAGAGGAGACAGTTCCTGTTGAAGATCCAGGTGAGGCAGAGAGGGCTTTTCATTTCAGGCTGAGAATAGAACCAAAATTATAGTACCTAAACAACCACCACTTGTGGGGCTCAAACCCACAACACAGAGATTAAGAGTCTCATGCTCCAGGGACTGAATTAGCCTGGCTCTTTTTATTGCTTTTTGAACTGTACAGGCCCAGCAAAGAAGGAGCCCTGGGTGACTGTCTTTTGCATCTAAGGTTCCTTTTCCTTTCCTGGTTCTTTAGCTCCCCAGCTTGCAAACAGGAGGTCTTATAAAGCTCCGGGTGATGATTTCTTTCACCAATAGCAATAGGGTCAGCAGGCTGGATCAACCCCACCTCGCTGCTTTAAACACCCCTCCCCAAGTCTGACATTAAATGGGGGTGTTCATTAATAAAAGTCAATTTCACTTTATTTCACTATCTGGCATTTTCATTCACTAAACTGGCATGGCCTAAAGGGTACATCACTCTACCAACTCTATCCTCCTTTATTCAGCCCCATAAGAATAGTAAGAAGAATAAGAACAACTCAGTTCATTCATTAAACTAGTCAGTCTTCCTTTTGGGTATGTTAATACCAGAAGAGATCTTTCAATAGAATAATGTCTCCAAGCAAAATCTGCAACAGCTGTGGGGACTTTGGGGGGTAAAACACTTTGCCAAAAGTATTTCAGAAATAAAAACATCAGCAGCATTCTCAGCTGCTCCTTTCTGTCTCACTCACAATCAGGGAAATCATCCCTCTCCTGTCGAACAAAAACAATTAGGAAATCTCAGCCAGCATTGCTGGCGTTTTCCAAGCTAAATAAAAGGTCTAGGAGTTGGGTCTTAGTGAAAATCACCCTTCTTGCATGTTAACAAGTTATAAACACAATCTCATGAGCTTCAATCCCCCACATTAGGTAGCAGGTTTTGGTTTTTTTAGGGTAGGCTTATTTGTTTTCATAGCTAGCTCCTTGTTTTCCATGCAAGGACAGGGAAGGATATAATAACCAAGTATTCTGGCATTAAATAACAATTTTTTTCTCTTATAGATGACCCTTCCATGTCAATGAGAAAAAAAAAAAAAAAAAAAAAAAGAAAGGCAAATCTCAGAACCAAGAAAGCTGAAATGGACTCCAGTTTTCCACAGATATTTCCCTTCCAGTTCCTAGTGACCCATCCAACAATACAAGAAACCAAAATGCAGTAAAATAAAAGGAAAGTTTCTTACCAAAGGTTTCACAATCGCTGACCGGGAAGGGGGAAAAGTTTTACCATTTAGTACCCATAGGCCTGTGCAGCACATTTCATTAGGGTGTGCACCCAATGAATTTTCATTTTCATCTTTATCAGGGGTGTCAAACTGAATTCCACTGCCAGGCCACATTTGAATTACCCGCTGGAGGAATTCTCACCGCCTCCTAGTCTCCGCCGCAAAATCTCACGGCTCCTTCTTTTTCGGTGGCAGCTCACTGTCTCCGTCCGCCGAGAAATCACGCGCCCTCCGCTATTTCGGCGGCAGCTCTACCCTCCAGCAAGAAACACAGCGAGATGGCGCTGCGGGACACATCAAAAAGGTACGCGGGCCGGATAAAAAAGGGTTTGACACCCCTGCTTTAGGATGCTCCGGGGCACACCCAGCACGCCCTGTGTGCACACCTATGTTAGTACCAGAGCACTTCCCTGGCCTTAAATGGAAAACAAGCAGATTACTGTGAGAACACACAGTCCTAAGCAGAGCACCCAATTTAGGGCTCAAATCCAAAGCACACTGAGAATCCTACTGTCTAATATATTGTCAATGTTCATGCTACTGCTCTCTTTTTCCTCCACCTGTTTAACTAGCACACAAGCCTGCCAATCCTCCAGCAATGCCAAGTTTCTTCTAGAGAAAGAAATTGGAATTTACCAAACTAGATGCCCCGAAGGAACAGCTTCTGAAAGTATTTGAATTCCCTCCAACTTCTCTTGCAACTACTGGAATGGAAATGCTAAGCAATTGGTGTTGTAATGTTACAAGAGAGATTGGAATGAGCACATTTCTTCCAGTAGAAGAAAATGACTTTTAGGAGTAGGACATGAACCCACATTTCCATACAGGACCAGAACATGCCCCCAAGGGGGCAAAAGAACTTGGAGCATTAGACCACTCAGCCATCCTGACTGTAGAAACAGCACCAGCTATCAATCCTACTTTTCTTTAATCTGTGTAGGGCGGCACATCTCTTTCCACTAGTAGAGCCTTTAAGCATTTGCTAGAGAGGTGGTTCCCAGCCTGTGGCCCGGGGGGCCAAAAGTGGTCCACAGGGTCTTTCAAAGTGACCTGCCACTCCCCTCCCACTGGCTGCCTAAGGACCCAGACAGAGAAAGGCTATGTCTACACTGCAGCGCTAATTCAAATTAGCTTAATTCGACTTTCAGAAACCGATTTATAGAAATTGCAGCAAACTGTCCACACTACGCTGTTTGTGCTGGTCTCTTGCGTTCACACTGTCCAGCCTTAATTCGAATTGCAAAGCAGTGCAATGTGGGTAGCTATCCCACAGTGCAACTAGCCACGCTGGCTGTTGGGACAAGTGTCTTCGTCCCAGGATGCAACGCTGCTTCCCCTACCCTTTCCCCCCCGCAAAGAAACAGGGAAAGGATTTTCGCGCCCTTTTTTTTACTCCCCCCAATTGCCGTTGCTGCAGAGACATGCAGACAGCTGAACTCTGCACTGTGATTCTGATCGTGACAAATACAACGCGGCTTATCATGGAGTACTTTGGAAATAGAGCAAGAAGGCGAAGCAGGTACTACACCTATGCCACCTTGGATGCCCTGCTGCAGGCAATCAGGCAGAACAATTCCCGATTGCTGCAGGCTGTAATGTTTCATCTGCAGTCCGTGGACCACAGGTTCTGGTTGCCACGGGGCTACAAGACTAGTGCAGGCTCCTTGCTGCAGCTAAGGGGATGGGAGATCAGGCTCCTCTCCCCTGCCTGTAGCAGGGAGCACGGCAAAGCTCTCCATCTGGGTCCCTAGGTGCTGGGCTCCCTGCTGGAGCACTGATCTCCTGTCCCCCCGGCTGCAGAAGGGAACCACTTGCCTAGGGACCCAGGTGGAGCGCACAGGGCTATAGGACACGTGCGGTTTCCCTGCTGCAGTCAGGGGGACGGGAGATCAACAAGGAGATCAACTGCCTCCTTGCTGAACTCCTTCCATCTGGCTGCAGTGGAAGGTGATGGGGGGCTGCTGGCAGAACAGCCAGGACCCCCCACGCTTGAGGAGGGGCAGGGCTCTACAAATCAGTGCTGAGCAGGCCAACCCACCGTGACTAAACTGCCAGGCCATGTGCGTCAGTGTGTGGTGACAGTCACTCATCCACACTGGTGCTTTGTCTGCGAGTGTGTGACGCACTGTGAGTGATCTGTAGGTGTAAAATAGTGAATGTAAAAATGAGCGGAGTGGCATCATAATTTTTACTTTAAATATGTAAAATGAGAGTTTGTGGTACCTTAAAGACTAACAAATTTATTTGGTCATAAGCTTTTGTGGGCAGAAACCCACTTCAGCAGATGCAATTAAATAAATATGTAAATGTTTAAATCTGTAGTGATTTGTAGTCATTAATGGTCAATACACTTTTTCTGAGTTGATAGACTGGTGGCCCTTCAGGGTTGTAAAAATGATATTTGGGGCCCTCGAGACAAAAAGATTGGGAACCCCTGTGCTAGAACGTGATGAAAAAAACCTTCATTCTGTTCAACACAATAGAGATTTTCTCCTTTAGTTACGATCCCAATGTTTCATCTTGACCCCAGGTTTAGTTTTCAACACAGTTTATTTTATTTTTGCATGCAGTGCAAAACAAACCCTTCTGGAGGTATTTGAACAGAAGGCTAGAAGCAGATCTGGTGGTAAACCCCATTGTCTTGCATCACTCATGACCTGAACAAGCTGGTAACAAGTGGCCTACAGGTAAATGGCCCGTATCGTCTATTCTCAGAACCCTTCAGCAGCTAGACCTCAGGAATGGAAAAGGCTAAGGATCCTTCACTCAGGATGGTTAATTCCAAAGACTTGTATATAGAGCTGGGTGAAGGGTTTTGTGGAAGAATATTTTATTTGTTGAAATATTTTGGCTGACCCAAAATAGATTAGAAACTGAGAGAAGGGTTTTGATACCACCTGATCGGATGTTGATTCACTATGACAGGGATCTTGGTTTTAGCTGGCACAAAGCTTTGCTCCTACTTTTGTCAAGTCTGTGCCTGTGGACGAGTCCCTGGAACCGGGGAGCAGCGTCCAGGTCTGGCTCCCTCTCTGGGTCCTCCTCAGAGGGGGACCACCCCTCCCAGCTACCTCTCCCCGGGAGCAGTCTTGTACCCTTCTCAGGTCAAGCAGTTTATGGCCAGGCCCTCAGGCAGGGCTGGCCTGGCCAACAGTCTAAGGCTAGGCCCTCAGGCAGGGCTGGCACGGCAAGCAAGCCGCTCTCTGGAACAGCACGGCGGGGAAGGGTTTCCCACAGAGGACAGGGAAGGGGGTAGGGGGACGCAGGCCTGCCCGTCCCAACTGCATCCCAGCCCAGGGCCCTAGTAGTGGCAACGGCGTTTGCCACAGGGTCGGCGGGGCTCCGGCCGCAACACGCCGCCCGGGTTGCCCCTGACTCCGCCACTAATGTGCGGCTATCCCTGGGCTTCTTCCTCCCCGAAACCCCCGGTACCTGCCCCCTCTGGGTCGCTGAGGTTTGGTAGACCTGCTAGGCCCTCCTTGTCCACAGGCGGCAGCTCAGGCAGCTCCATGGGCTCATCTTCGGAGAGTAGCTCTTCCAGGTCCTGCGGACCCCAGGCCTCGGGCAGGGCTAGTAGATTCTCAGGGTCCCAGGTTCGGTATTGCTCCGGCAGGTCCACCTCCCAGGCCCCGGGTGTCTCCGGGGTGTTCTCTTCTGGCTCGTAGTCAGCAGGGAGCCCCGACAGGCCTTCTTCCAGCTCCCAAGCCGTGGGGGGTCTCTGGTGGGCCCTCCAACTCCCAGGCCGTAGGGTACCTGGGGGAGGCCTCAGTCAATTCCCAGGTTGGGTTTAAGGCCGGCCACTCTCTCTCAGCACAGCTCCCCAGCCCAGCCTTAGCTAGGCACTCCAGAGGAGACACATCCTTCCCCTTCAGCTATCTGCCACCCACTGAGCTCACCGGCCTGGCTCTTAAAGGCCTAGCTCCGCCCCCCTGCTTCCAGTCAGGTGGGGCCACTGAGGCCTTTAAAGGCCTAGACCGGCCCAATTGCTTCCAGTCAGGGTTTCCCTGGGGCAGGCCTCTGTCAGCCAGGGTGGGTCTGGCTCCCTCTCTGGGTTCTCCTAAGAGGGGGACCACCCCTCCCGGCTACAGTGCCCTCAAGAAGCAGCCAAAGTGCTGAACCCCCTTTCTCTCAAGCCTCTGGGATCATGTTTGCACAGCAGCTGCACCCCTTCTTTCCTCTCCTTGGCTGTCCCAGACACTTTCCCAAAACCATTTTCACCAGAAGCTGGAGTGATCTGAGAACCTGCAGGTTTCCCTCACTCACCTCTTCAGACAAACAGTAAGTTCCCTTCTCTAATGCTCTTTGGGACATGTTTCCTTTGAGGCGCTTCCCAGTTAGCAAGGACAGCAAAAAATTATTCCAAGGTAAAGTTCACGTATGGGTACTGTATGAGTCACATCCATTACTTAATATTCATAATGCTTAACAGTGAGTGGAAGAAAACTAATCAATATGGAATTGGCATCAGAAGTTGGGTCAATAAAAAAAGTAAAAAAAAATAAAAATAAAAACTACATTGTGATGACTAAATGAGAAATAAACAAACAAAAGGAAGCACTTCTTCACACAACCACAGTGAACCTGTGGAACTCATTGCCAGGGGATATTGTAAAGGCCAAAAAGATGACAGGGTTCAAAGAAGAATTAGATAAGTTCATGGAGGATAAGGTCCATCAGTGGTTATTAGGCAAGATGGTCAGGGATGCAACCCCATGCTCTGAGTGTCCTTGACCGCTGGCTGCCAGAAGCTAGGAGTGGAGGACAGGGGATGGATCACTCCACGATTGCTTGTTTTGTTCATTCCCTCTGAAATACCTGGCATTGGCCATTGTGAGTAGGCAGCACACTGAGCAAGATGGACCATTGGTCTGACCCAGTATGGCTGTTCTCATGTCCACACCTGCATGCTGAGAATTTCAGCTGCTTTGTGTAGATAGTGTGGTTTTCTGTCTTCCTAGACATCTCTGGGGCTCATTGGCATCAAAAGCCATGTAAATGGGATGATGGAGGGAAAGTTAAATTACTAGACACCACTTGAACAAATGAATAGTGCTTCTCAGTGGCACAAAAGATTAATTCTCTTACTCTTTCCTTAGCAGCATAGCTCACGTCTTTTAATGTCTACAGAGAAAAAAGGTGAAATGAAAATAATTCTGTTAGCTAACTTTCAATTGTTTCACATTATTAAACTTTTATTCCAGTGCAAATAGTCCAATTCCAAACGCAAACTATTTCCACTAAGACCCAGCTCCCAGAGGCTTTATCTGTCTCGGAAAGCATTAGGAGTGCTGGCTGAGATTGTTTTTGTTAGATGGGACAGGGAGGATTTCCCTGTTTGTGAGTGAGACAGAAAGGAGCAGCTGAGGATGTTGAGGAAGTTTTTATTTCCTAAATGGTTTTGATAGTGTTTTATCTACTACCTCCCAAAGAATCCTCATCTGTTGCAAATTTTGCCTGGAGATATTATTCTATTGAGATATCTCTGGTATTAACATACCCAAAAGGAAGACTGTATTAATTTAATGAATGAACCCAGTTGTTCTTATTCATCTTACTATTCTTATGGGTTGAAAAGGCAAATAGAGGGGGTAGAGTGATGTAACTTTTAGGCGGTGCCAGTTTAGTGAATTAAAGTACCAGATATTGAAATAAAGTGAAATTGGCTTCCATTAGACAATATCTCCATTTAATGCTGGACTTGGATTGTTTTATCTAAAGCAGAGAGGGGGGGTTGATCCAGCATGCTGTCACAATCAGTTGTTAAAAGAAACAAGCACACAAGAGTCTTTCAAGAGCTCCTGTTTGCTACTTTGGGATGGACAGAACAAAGAAAGAGGCTGATGTCCGAAAAGGACCCTTTGATGGCAAATTCACTCAGCAGGCCTTCTTCACTGTGAGTGTGCAGCTCAAAATTTAACATTGGCAGCCCGGCTAGCTCAGTCGGTAGAGCATGAGACTCTTAATCTCAGGGTCGTGTTAGGCGGTCATTTAGTTAGGTTTATGTGTCTTTAGATTGGTTCTATTCTCAGCCTGAAATGAAATGCACTCTCTGTCTTCCCCACAGTCTTCTGCAGGACTTGTTGCTTCCTGTCTGTGGGCTTTAAAAAGCACATGATGAGAGGAAAAATTGACATGTCCAAAAGTGAGATAGAGGATTTTCTCCTCTTCTATTCTGCTTCAGGGAAGAGAAGGAAAAAAAATAACACTTCAAGCAGCTGATTGTCCCTTTTCAGCAATCTGTAACTTCTCTACTTCTTTCTACATTGTTCCCAGCGCTGCATGGCCCATATAACTACTTCCTTCTCAAAGCCCACATCCCAGCCCTCTTTATTTTCATGGGGATCCTTTCAGGTTGAAGATTCTGATCACATTTTATTATTTCCTTGTACATTTCTGTAGCTCCTCCTTTCTGCATTACTGATGATTTATAGACACCGGTTTGAAAGTAAAACAAGAGGGCAATAAATCTATTTATTTATTTTTTAAATGCATCTCCTCAATTTATAATACTTTCAATTGTTTTTATTTGTTGTCTAGATCTCTTTTGTATCAATATACTGCGCTAAAAATATCAAGGGAGCAGCAGGGAGATTAGTAGCTCAGAGCTTGTGTTAACACCATTTGCAGAAGAACAAGATGCTGAGTGTGAAAAAGTGTTAAGAAATAATGTTATTTAAAAAGGGGTAAGTGGTGTTGTATGTTAAAATGACGCCTTAGAAATTTCCAGTTATGATTTTCTGGTTCCTCACACACCAAACATCCATAGATCTCAAAGCCCTTTACAAAGGAGGCTATTGTCATCCCCATTTTACAGATGAGGAGAGGAAGGTACAGAGATGTTCACACCATTCCCCAGCAGGCCAATGCCTATGCTGCAAACTGAACCTAGGTTCTCTTGGTCCAGTGCTCTATCTACTAGGTCACACTGCCTCCTTTATCAGTGGCTTATTGCAGTTTAGCTTAATCCATTTTTTTTCTTTTTAAACTCAACAGGGGAGACAAAAGGGCCTTTTGGGGCGTTACACTTTAAGACAATTATTTCATGGATCAGAAGAATGCAGATTCCATTTGCTTTAAAAAATGCACCTGTACATGATTCAAAGCTGGAGATTATTAATTGTCTCCAACCCTTTCAGGTTCCCTTCTCCAGTACCCACCTCATCCCTCGTTTCCCACCTACCCCAGATTTCCTTCTCCAGTGCCCCATTTCTGGCCGTGGCTAACTATGATCCTGCAAACTGCTATAGTCCTACAGAATCAGTGTGGAGACAAACAGATGGGTCAATGCCTTTACCTCCCCCTTCTCTTGTGTTTGACAAGCACAAATACACTTGGGGCTCTTGGACATACAGACTGGGCTGTCTGAGGCTAAAGGTGTCTATTTCAAAGGCGCTAGTGCAATATTTTACCCTGTGATGCAGGGACACAGTCTGAATTGGGAGTCTCTCCCCAGACACAGTAAAGGGAGGATTCTTTCTCCAGTGACAAAGGCCGATGGGAAAGTGAAGATCGGGGCCTCGTTATCAGCATCAAAAAATGCCACCCGCCCCGCTTCACAGTCCAGATAAATCCCGATTTTCCTGGGCCTTCCAGCGAGGGAGAGAGGGATCTTGGAGGAGGTGAGAGCCAGGTACTGGCTCCCACATTGCCCCACAGCCCAGATCCCTTCCTCAGGGTTAACATTGACCCTTCCCTTCCTCCTCACAGACTCTCTGGCCACCCCCACAGCCCAGGCTCCCCCGTCATCCACCTCCACCTCCCAGTAATGCTGCCCCGAGGAGAAACCCTCCCAGCCCAGCACACAACGAGAAGAATCAAATCTCCTGGGATTGTCAGGCACGTGCTGGCGCGTGTCTTCCCACCTCACGCTCTTCCGGTCCTCCGACAGGACGAGTCGGGGGTGAGCCGTGTCTGGATCCAGAGTCACGTCCACTAGGGAGAGCAGAGCAAGACAGAATCAGAGTGTTAGGGGCAGAGCTCAGCCCTGGGGGAGGCTGGGACCATTTCTCACACAACCCAGCAGCCCCATTCCGACTGGGACACGCCCTGAGTTCCTGCCTCTGTCCTGGGTCCCAGAAAGCTGCCTCTGCTGGGGCTGAACAGGGATTTCACCATGACTCCCTCCTCCCAGCCACTAGAGGTGCTCTCATAGTTGCAGTTTTGGCCCCAGATTCTGCCTCTCTATCTCCTCTCCTGCAACATCTCCCTGCTCCCCCTGCTGGGGCTGCCCCACTCCCTCCCAGCCCCAGAGCTGGGGAGAGGGGATGGGGCAGCATCATCAGCAGCCTGGGTTGGACCCTCAGCCAAGGGGGGAAAATCAGAGAAGAGGTAGAAGCAGAGAAGAAGACGGCTCAGACGGTGCAGGGTGAAAGGAAGGAATCAGGCTAGAACTACCCAAGGAAAAAAGAAACCTAGAAAATGTATCTTAATTATTTTGAAAGAAACATTTATTTGTGTGTGAGGGGAAGAAGATACCAACCACGTTCCAACCAGCTCCAATCATAAGCTTTAGTGCCAAGGAATATCTTCTAGTCCCTTACACAGTTCAGTAATGATAACATGATTCTTTGCCGTTATTCTCTGGAATTTACATTAGCAGCTAATTGTCATATGTCATATTTTGTCATATATTGCCACAGTCATATGTCCAGTTCCCCCCTCTCTCCCCCCACTCCCGATTTATTCTCCGTACCTTGGAATTTCCTGAGAGTCTCCTTTAAAGCAATCGTTTTATGAGAGACGTGGCTGGGGGTTTTCTTCAGCTCAGAGGAAATCTCTCCTGGTTGCGGGACCTTCACCTTCTCACATCTGGAAAGAAACAGACTCTGCCAATTAATCATTGATTTTATTCATTATTCTCCATTGTTTGTTTCACCATGAATTTCACGCTAAGGAAGGCTGCTGTCCTGATAGGACAAGGGTGAAACCTTGTCAAATTTCTTTTGACTTCAGTGGAGCCAGGATTTCACCCAGGACTTCCTTTGTATACCCCAGCCTAAGTGGAAGCTTCTACTTCAGAGTTTTATTACTGTGCTTTAAATATGGACTGGCCAGATCCCATCTGAATCCACATGCCCAATCTGATCCTTGGTTTTCCTGCTGCGATTACCAATTAGTGGGCAAAAAGCCGCGCCAGACGGCTCTGTGATGTGGCCATTTAAGCACTCGGAAGTGGCCTGAGAGAACGCCACTGCTCCAACTTGTCTCACACATGATCCAAAAGTCATCGGGCAGCAAAAAAGATGGCTCTCCGCCAATATGGATATAAATATAGCTAAGTGGAGATCATCATTTTTTTTTAATTATATTCTTGTTCTATTTTCAGATAAATCTTGTTTCACTACGAGATCGGCTGTATGTTTGGACAGTCACTCTGCCTTCCCTCTAGGAGGAGGGATGTATTCGGGTCTGCTCAGGCCCGCCGACAGGAATTCCGGACCCCAGGGCAAAACCGTCCCACCCCACCTCTTCCATCTGCGTCCCCGCCCACAGTCTGCCCCAGGCCCCGCCCCCACCTCCCAGGCCTCACCCCTCCCCCGCTTGGCCCGCTCACCGCCGCATCCCTCCCCTCCCCCATCACTTGGTCCCTCTCCTCTCTTCCATACTCCCCTTTCCCACAGGTGGCCAGCAACAACGGGGGGCGGGAGGGCTGAGCAGGGTGAGAGGAGGCATATGGTGAGCAATGGCGGGGGGGGGGCTGAGCGGGGAGGGGGGATGCAGTGGCAGGGAGGCCAAGTGGGGAAAGGGGGTTGTGGAAGAAAGGCAGGGGGCCAGGCGGGGAGGGATGCAGTGGTGACTGAGTCGGGGCCTGGGGCGAAGTGGGGTGGACTGTGGGTGGGGGCCATGGGCGGAAGAGGCGGGATGGGGAAGCTTTCACCAGGCCCATGGCCCGGGCCCCTATTAAAATTGCTGGACCCTTTTAAAATCACCAGGCCCCTGGGCAATTGCTCCCTTTGTCCCCTCCCACCCTGTCGGTGGACCTGGGCCTCCTCATTCAGAAGGACCTCCAAGGTAAAGAGATCTGCAGTGTAGGATACCTACACCTGTCCTATCGAAAGGGCAAGGAAGGAGGGATCTTTTCCCAGTGAGGTGTGTGGAAGAAGCTTCAGTGGTCAACACACACAGAGAAGTCAAGAGATCAAGGAAGAACAAGAGAAGGAGTTAGGTCCATAGGAAACAATGACCCAGCCCCCATACGCTTTTCTGTTTTCTGCGCAGATGTGCTTTCAACATGGTCTCTGACCATCCGACTTAGATTGCAAGTCCCTCGGGGCATGGAGTGTCTGTTATATTTTTGTACATTGCCTCTCATAATGACATCCTCTTGGTCTACGATTTGGGGCTCCCAAACACTACTACAATACACATTGATAATCATAATAGCATGGCAACTTGTGAGGGGGGGGAGGGGTGAGAACGAGTCACCTACCTGCTCAAGGTGCTTCGGATGTCCTAGAAGGGGAAAGGAGAGAAGGAACCTCAGTCCACATTGAAATCAGTGAGATATAGACCACAAAACCATCTTGGAGGCTGTTTGGCTGATTTTAAGGGTATAACCTCAGGGCTATTCTTCTATCTAACTGCTTGGTCATTTGTATCCCTTTCTTTGAGTGGAGAAGTAAATTGAAATCCACTCTTTAGGCCAGTGATTAGGGTGCTTATCTTTGAGGTGGGAAAACCCTATCAAATCTCTTCGCCTCATCAGGTATGTGTGTTGGGGGGAATGGAATCAGGATTTCCTACATCTCACGTGAGCACCCTTGTCACAGCACTAAAGACTACCAGGGAAATTCTCCCCTGCCACCAGTGTTGTTTTGTGTGGTACTAGATGCGTGCCAGACTCATGCCCGCAAGAACGATTTAGGCACCTGATTCCAGGGAAGGGGGTTCCCGTTTGTAGATCGCCAACACGCCTTCCTGCAGCCTGGACGTGGGGACAGCATCGCCCAGGGCTGGCTTAGGCAGCTCTCCGCCTTGCACACTGGTTAGCATGGGGATCCCATTCTTCGGTGCCTAGCTCTGTGTAGGAAGCCTGGGTGCCTAACATTGTGGATCCCTTTGTTGTTCTAGGGACCTGAAAGCTGGGTATTTCAATAGCTAAGTCCCATTGGGATCCAGGCCTCTCTTCCTCAGTCCCCCCCATCTGTAAAACGCAGGTACTAATCCTTCCCTACCTCCTAAGAAGAAGATCAATGCGTTAATTTCTGTGAGACACTCAGATTCTATGGTAATGGGGGACATTTGAGCACCTAGATGTTTGATTTAAAATATACCAAAGGGCATCTATCCAAGGCTGTCAGAACAAGGCAAATAACCGTGCTAATGGGTAGAAACAGGGGGAAAATGTTATATCTCAGCTGTATAAGCAGCGAGTTCTGTTGTGAAGTTGACACCTGGACTCCAAGGTTCCTGGGTATCCAGGATCCAGCATCTCACCTGCAGGAATTCGCTCGGTGGCTGCTGGCACTTCCCCTCTAGCTCACTGATCAGGTCACTTAGGCAGGAAATTTCCTCTGAGAGTTTGGTAATGTTTTCGTCCCTTCCCTTCATGATCTCCTTGTCCAGCTCTTCCAGTCGGGCCAGCTGGAGTTGCTCTTGTTCCTCCAGGAGCTGACGGAGCTGCTCGAATTCTGACACAATCTTCTGCCTCTCGGTTTCTATCTGCTCCTGTGACAAACAGACACGAACAGGGAAAGGGCAGGGACAAAAACTGAGACCTCGGGGGCCAGATCTTCAGCTAGTTTAATGCCACGAACGTCAAGGTAGCTCTGCCAATTCACGCCCGCTGAAGATGAGACCCTCTGTGCTCAGTGGGGAGGATTTTGTTGCAACCTTAAATAGTCAGCACTTGAGAGACACTTTCCCCATATTATTAGGGAGAAGATTTTTCCTCCAGCTTCCCACTGACTGCAGTCTGATTGGTGTGTCTCTGGGCCTGACATGAGAGAGTCCGTGACCTTTCGGGCAGGTCCTTGAAGGAGCAAATAAAGTCTGTCTACGCAGCAACTAGACACCTGTGGCTGGCCCTTGGCAATTGACTTGGGTTCTCAGGCTGCAGGGCTGTTTGATTGCTGTGTAGACATCTGGGCTGGGGCTAGAGCCTGAGCGACGGGACCCTCCCACCTCTCAGGGTCCTAGAGTCCCAAAGCACAAGCCCTGCGAACCTGAGTCGGCTGGCACGGGCCAGCCACGGGTGTCAAGTTGCTGTGTTGATGTACCCAACCAACACTGGGAGTGAGAGAGTGTGAATTCATGAAATAGTTGCCTGGCTCGCAGAGATGCCGAGCCAACCAGGGTGCAAACAGGAACACAGAGGAATTCCTGACTGAGTCTGGACTCAGCAGGGATCGCGGGGGGGGGGGAACAGGTTATCCTGTATCTGTGTATCTTGGGAAAGGATGAGCTGTCTTGTGATCCTTGAGCAGATGTGATGCTCCTGGCGGGAAAGGAAAAGGAGGAGGCCAGGCCAGGACCTCATGCCTTGTGCTAGCCAGCCAGGACCACATACTGCATTTCCCCCTTCATGTATCCATGCCCTGCTCAGAGCTCCCGGGCATTTTCATCAGCCCCAGTGCAGGACCCAGAGTCTCTGCCACAATCCAGCCTGCACAGGTGGAATATCCCTAAAGGGGAACATAGACACCGGATTTCACTCAGTGACACATGGTCACAATATGATACACAGACTCTCCCATTCCCCACACTCCCAGTGTGATCCCCACCACGGGAGAGATACTCACCTACATGTCATTGCTGGGTAATGACAAGTGGTACCTACCAGATTCTCCCAGATTCTCTTCTCTTTCGTCACTTTCAATCCCATCAGCTTTTCTCTCTCTTCCTTCAGAGTCTGTAATTGGATCTGGATTTTTTCCTGAGCAAAGAAATAACGTTGGATGTTCAACTCTTTTCCTTCTTTTGATGGTGGTGCAGGGTGGAGAATCTGGCCCCCACAAACTATAACTCGGCTGCATGGATCTGACTGTGTTTGTTTAAACTCTTTGTAGCTGATTTAACTCAGAGGGAGAAAATGAATCCATAGCCATGCAAAATTGGTGTCCTGGTTTGTCTCTTCCAATTCACTGGATTATTTTACCGGTTACGGATGTTACAGTCTTGGTCTGGCTCTGACCACTGAGAAATCCAGTTGTTTGGGAACCAAGAAGTGGGTAATTTCCATGCCAGGAATAAAATGAGTGAGATACAGGAAAAGAATGGCCCTTGTCCAGCAAAACACTGAAAAATATGCTTAAATTAGATCAAGTAAATAGCTTTCAGTTGGACAACTCATGCACTTAAAGTTAAAATCCTGTCTAAGTGTTTTGCTTCGTTGGGCCCTGTATTAGCTCAGTCAGTTTTATTCACCAGATTAACAGTCCTGAGCAATGTCATTTTGAACAGAATTATTAGGCAGTGAAAGTTCAGCATCATTTTGAGCTAACTCCCAGACATTATTCCGCAAGAGGTTGAGCGCAGAGATCTTTAACTTAAGGGTGTGTGTGTGTGTGTGTGTATATATATACACACACGTACCATTAAGAAGACAGGAAATGAGCCGTTTAGGTTAAATTGGAGGGAAACTTAAACGTGCAAGTCTATAAATTGGCAATGTAGATCCCATTCTATGAGATGCTTTACCTATTTAAACTCCTGTCCTCCGTCTCTTACAATAGATTGGTCTTCCTTACCTTGTACTCCAGGGCAGCCTCCTCTATGGGAACCACCGTGTGGGATCTGTGAGCCTGGGACTCTCTGCAGATCAGACAAATGGGGGCTTGATCATCCTCGCAGAACAGTTTCAGGGCCTCCTGGTGTTTCTCACACACTCGCTCGCCCCCTGAGCCTTTGACTGCCTGTAAACTCAGCCGCTTGGCTATTTCGATAATTTTTGCCAGCTCCCTGTTCGGTCTGAAGTTTCTCTGCTGGGCAGTTTCTTTGCACTGGGGGCAGGAGAAGTTTGTATCCGATTCCCCCCAGTATTTGGTGATGCAGGCTCGGCAGAAATTGTGCCCACAGTGTATCGACACCGGGTCTTTGAAATACTCCAGACAGATGGAACAAGAAGCTTCATCTTGGAGACTCTGTACCGGGCTCCCTGCAGCCATGGCTCCTGGCGGGGAAAGTGACAGCTTTAATTTCACTTTCTTGCCTTCAGACTGCAACCGCAGTTGGGTGCTTGTTCTCCTAGACCTTTCTCATTGGCTGAGCTGGGGAGTTTTCAGTGCCTGGAGGCTGTGCTGAGAAATGCAATGCTTTCTGTGAGGGGACTGACATGCAACTCCCTGGCAAAGAACAGGGCTGAACCGGGGTGAAGGTGATAAATCTAGCTCCGTTTCCTTAGGCTGAGGAAAAAGCCTGAGAGAACATTGTAGCTTTCTCAAAATTAAATACAGAAAAGAATCATTTAAACCTGCTGACATCCAGGCCCGTTAGAGCCTCCTTTTTATGGTTTAATATAAACGACAAACAGAAGTTAGGCCCCGATCCTGTTTGTATACCCAGGTAAATATGAAATACCCAGTTAAATCCATGCAACCTTAGCTCTACCCCTTCTGCTTTGTCTCCTACCAACCTCCCACCGTCCTTTGCGTGGAAGGTGAGGACGTGGTCTTCATGAAGGAAGCTTTGATCGGTCCTTTAAAGCAAAATCTTAAACCTGCTCAATCAATCAGCTGCATTTGAAAAGTTGGTCCTGAGAGGTAAGGACTTGAGCATCTCTAGACGGGCTATTAGTCAGTGCGATCTGCGCCCATGAAGTAGCAGTGAAACTTTCAAGGATAATACAGCAGAGTTTTGAAGAAAGCCAATGATCCCGTGTCAGATCTCCCCCACATCTCCTGCCCTAAAGAATTACTGCCAGGGTCAGACAGCAGGGGCTCAACATCAAACCGCATGAATCCAAGGGGCTCCCAGAAAAGCGGGGCTATCCATGTAATGTCCTTGGGCCCCCGCACCAGATTAGCCCCCCCCAGGCTGGAACCACTAGGGATCTCCCTTGGTATGGCTGCCCCCAGACACCCAGACGGCACACTCCGTGGGAAGGGTACCGTGACCACATGGACAGGGCTGGATTTCCAATCAGGAACAGCAGGCGTGTGTCATGGGGCGCTGGCATTCTAGGGGCGCCTAAACAGTGGCGGATTACCGCAGGGGCCAACGGGGCCCGGTGCCCAGGGGCCCCAGCCAATTTGGGGGCCCCGCATGAGTGCTGGAACTCTGGCCCCACCCCCAGATAGGCAGCTGGGGCCAGGAGTGATGGGGGTGGGGGTCCCTGGCAATTTGTGTGTCTGTCTGAATAACTAATCAGTTGCCCCTTATAATTTACCACTCCACACATTTTTGTGCCACCTGCAAGACCCCATCCATAGCCCCGAACCCCCACTGCCTCCATACTCACCATCCAGGGCTTAATTTGTCCCCCAGCTTGCCAGGGCTGAGTAAATATGCTGTGAAAAGTGACATCTGTATGTTTTTTTAATATCACTTTTCACTCGCCAGCTAGGAAATCTGCTGCTGTGAAAAAATGATATTAACAAACATACAAACAGCACGGTTCACAGCAACAGACTTACAATCTAGCAAGTCTAAAAAAAAAAAAAAAAAAGGAACAGGAACCAAAAAAGCAAAAGAAACAACAAAAGACAAGAATATGCAAAACACTTTATTTTTGTTTCTATTCTGTTTAGTTCCAGTAAGGAACAGAGACAAGTGTACATTATTTTTACTATTGAGTTTACAAAAAAAAAAAAGCCAAACCCCCACATCCATAAATTACAACGATTTGGATGTGTCGATGTGCATATTTATTTGTTTTTCCCAAAGTTAATTAAGTGTTTTAGGAAAAATTGTCAGCACGGCCACTGGCAAGAGTTGGTGGCCGCAGACGGAGGCCACCAAAAATTTTGTTGTGAGAACACACTGGGCTACGAGCTGCCCTGGCTTCAGATGAGTGCACCTGCTGTTGAACGCACAGGCCTTAGCATCTATTTATTGACTTGGCGTGAAATGATGCCCAGAAACTTATGGCAGAATTTGGGAGACAAGATGCAGGGCCTGATTCCCCTCCCCATAAAGCAAGAGGATCTCCCACTGGAGTCCTTAGGAGGTGATTCCCTCCCTGACATTCTCTCCAGTATAAATCAGACATAACTCCTTGGGCAGGGCCGTAACTAGGGCAGGGCGAGAGGGGCAGCTGCTCCCAGGCGTAGAGCCAGCGGGCGTGCACAAATGGGGTGGCGTAGGATCGGGCCAAGTCCTCACTCCAGCAGCGTCAGCCGGAGCCCTGGGTGCTCAGCACCCCCATCGTCCCGCAGGATCACAGGTCCAACGATCCCGCCCGGAGCAGGCGCTCCCTGGCATTAAGACCGCAGTGGCAGGCAGGCAGGGCTCGGAGCGTCAGCTGGTGGGAAGGGCAGAAGGAGGAAGGGCTGCACCGCTGGTTCTGGGTGAGCTCTGTGCAACAGCTGGAGGTAAGCGGCCAGCTGTCCTGAGCACCAGGAGGCAGGGGGAGGCAATGCAAGGGTTAAGGGAGAAGGGGCACATGAGCATCTGCACAGACGCTGGGAGGATATGGGGTGCACAAGGGGGGGTCCATGTGATGACGCATACATGAAACGTGCAAGGTGCTGTACGGATCTGGGCCATAAGGGACGGTGGGCAGTTAGCTCAGGAAGGAGCTATTGCCTCCCCCAGACCCGCTGTCTGACCATGCGCCTCTGGCTCTGTTCACACACCCTAACCTGTGTGTAGCACAGCAGTGTCGCCAGCCTGGGGCCTGGCCCTTCCCAGGGCTGAGGGAGAAAGGACACCTGGGGTCAAGAATCTCACTGCCAGCTGTACCCGCTAGAGGAACAGACTCATCCCCGGCCAGGGTTTCTGTGTGGACCAGCCAGAGTGCTGAGTGGCGCAGCCGTGGATCCTGGGGGGCCTGGCTGAACTTCACACTGGCACACTGGACCCTGCTTGAGCCACTCGCAGGATCGGTGCCGTCCCAGGGCCATCCAGTGCCGACCTCTGCCCCTCGGCTACGGACAAACCTTTGACCCTGACGCCAGGGTGGGGCGAGTGGGGCAGCTGTCCAGGGCGCAAAAGCCGCAGGGGTGGAAAAATGATGGGGAAAAACATGGTAGGGGCACCAAAAAACTTGCTGGCCCCAGATGCTAAAATGCCTCAGCATGGCTCTGCCCTGGGGAGTCACTGGAGCCGATTGCCCTCTCATTCACACCAGCGCGAAGCAGGAGCAACTTACTCCCTTGGGAGTCACTGGGGCCGATTCCCCTCTCGCCCACCCTGGTGCACATCAGGAATGAAGTCACTGGAGTAAAATTGCTCTCTGGTCCCCACCTGTTTCCCTACCCTGTAGCTTCCACTCCCGCCATCTGACCCACAGGCTGCTAGAATCAGAGCGAGAAGGACCAAACTGGATGACGGGTTTGGCCTCCCTGCCCTAATCACGTCCAGCACCCTGAGCTTCTGCCGGTTCAGAGCCTTACTGCACCCGGCCAACATCCCAGAGACCAGGAGTCGAGGTGCTGGGGGAGCCTCTGCCTGGTGCAATGGTGAATTTCAACCCGGGCCTCAGGGGCACAGCCTGAGCTGGGATCCCATCTCCACCCAGAGCCAGGGGTGGACTCGTTCCCCGGCAAATGAGGCTGGGGGGAAAGTGAAAATCGGGGCTTCGTTATCGGCGTCCAAAAAAGCCACCCGCCCCCGTGGATAGTCCAGAGAGACCCGGATCCTCCTGGGCACCCAGCTCAGGGCCAGGGGGGTCACAGGAGAGGTGATAACCAAGAACCGGCCCTTCCACAGTCCCACGGCCCAGACCCCCTCCTCAGGTTGAAAGATATACTCTCCTTTCCTTCTCACGGACTCTCTGGCCACCCCCACGGCCCATCCTGCTCCGCCCCCCACCTCCACCTCCCAGCAACGTCTCCCCGAGGTGAATCCCGGCCGGCCCAGCACGCAGAGCTCAGCGTCGAATCTCTCCGGATTGTCGGGCAGATCCCGCCGCGCCTCTCCCCGCCTCACCCCTTTCCCATCCGCAGACAGGACGAGCTGGGGGTGAGCCGTGTCTGGGTCCAGAGTCACGGCCGCTGAGGGGAGGAGAGAATCAGAGCGTTAGGGGCAGAGCTCAGCCCTGGGGGAGGCTGGGACCATTTCTCACACTCCCCAGCAGCCCCGTTCCAGCTGGGATACTCCCTGATTTCCTGCCTCTGTCCTGCATCCCAGGGTGCTGCCCCATTTGTGGGGCCTGAGCAGCGATTTCACCCCGGCTCACTCCTCCCAGGCAGCAGAGGTGCTGTCACAGCTGCTGTTTTTGGCTGCAGATTCTGCCTTCTCCCCTGCTGCATCTTCCCACTCCCCCTGCCGGGGTTGCCCCACTCCCAGAAGCAGGGAGACAGCAAGGGTGGGAGGGCTGCTAGGGAGACACCTCCCCAGCCCCACCAGCCAGGAGGGAGGAAGCAGGAGATGGCAGGTGAGGGAAAGTGTGCAAACCCCACTCCAGGGGGAAAGGGCCTGGGAGTGGCACAGGCTGCGGGGTAAAGGGAGGGGTCAGCAACATATAGAAGGCGGAGGAGGGATGAGACCCCCTGCCCCGGCAAATGCTGGCACCCAGCCCACAAAGAGAGGAAGGGAAGGAGGCACCAGATGGGAGAGGGTCTCCTCCTCCCCCAGGTGGACAAGATGAGCTGCACCCAGGGGAGAATCCCCAAGAACAGGGAGGTGCCTGATTGGAGACCCCGCAATCCAGCAAGAGGGAGAGCAATGGAAGGGGGTGATGCCCCCTGGAGACACCAAGGGAATCGGTCCAACAACCCAGCCCCTGCATGCGCCAGAGGCGTCACAGCTCTGATTGCAAGCCCGTCTGGATGTGGTACAGCCACTCCCTTAACACCAGTTAATATGCTGGGGTGCTTAAAGCCTTCCCCCTCTTACTGGAATGTCCATTCTCCAGTCAGAGCCGCTTCGGTTTTGTTTGATCTCAGAAGTTTCTTCTGCAAGTGAATCCAGGATCACAAACTGTTCTGATCTTCTCGTTAGGGAAATTCCCCCCAATCACCTTTTTTCCCCAGAGACTTACCCCATTCTCTCTGCAGTTCGGCTGGCAGAGTATCTAGAGAGAGGAGAAAGATGTGATGTCATGCTATGGCAGGATTTCTGCCATCCATAACCAGAGCTGTGATGGATTTGGGGACACAACAAAAAGCATTGAAATGTTACATGGGGGCAAAAGAAAAATGTAAAAGTGGGGGGGGGGAAATACCCCTATTATTGTATTCAGTCCCAAAATAGAAAAAGACGGGGCAGAAGGGGGACCTGGAAAATCAAAATTTAGGGAATTTTGGGGGGGGGGGGGGGGGAAATTAAAAACAAACAAAATTAGGGGTTTTTTTTGGGTTTGTTTGTTTGTCTTTGTCTTGTTTATGGATTTGGAAATGTTGTTTTTTTTTGAGGGTGGGGAGGAATTTTCCACACAAATTTTTTGAATGAAATGTTTTGAGGGCTGGGACAAATGCAGAAGGAAAGGGACAGAGATACCCAGACATTAAGAGTGAATGTGAAATTTCCTCCCTCCCCCAGGCAGAAGGACCAGCATGGCCATGCACCAAGGAACTGTCTATGCATGACTTAAGTCCGCTTAATATGGTTTAAGAATGACTTAGTGCATCGGACTTGTGTTGTCCTCTCTGATTGGTCACGAATTTTATCCTCAGTGAATTTCTACAGAGGCCAGATTGAAATTCATCACAGACAGGAATATGATCTGAGCATTCTGTATGACTAGAGATTGCTTCATCTAAAGAGATTGCATATCTCTAGAATTCAGGCAAACATGGTAACAACAATTCACATTCACATTATGGTTGTTTCTGAATCATAATTTCATCTGCCCTAGAAAATTCTCCAGCCCTCTCCCCTCATTCAAGAATTTCGACATGTCTCTTTTCTCTTATTTAGCTGGGTTTTAAATTAGCAATTGATTGGTTACAGCTCAGCAAATCCCACAATTCCAGAGACAATTTTTTTTTTCATTTCCCTTCCTAGATCCCTTCTTGCTACCTTTGAATTTCTTCAGAGTCTCCTCTAGGACAATGATTTTCGGAGAGAAGTCGCTGAATCTCTTCTTCAGCACAGGAAAAATCTCCACTGGCTGCTGGAATTTCCCCTTCTCACACCTAGGGAGACAGCCTGTTCTAATGAATCATTTTATTTCTTAATTGGTCTTATTCATTATTTTTGTGTTCATCATTTAAAAGCTAGACCGTGAAGGCTGCTAAGCTCAGTACATTTCTCTGCATAAGCCAGTCACAGAATAGGTACAGCCCAAGCAGTGGCTGAGCAAGTATCTCCAACCTACAGTGACTCCTGTGACACCGGCAGGCCGGATGCCAGCTCTTGCCCAGGCTGCAGGCATTAGCTAAGAACTGGCAAACTCATTGCTGGAAACCAGACCAGTTCACATATATGTTAGTTTTGCTCAAAAGAGCTATTAGTCTTATAAGAATGTATTTAGTATTTAGATTCTGTGAAATGCTGGTAAATTGCTGCATGCATTAATCTCAGTTGTAAGAAAGTTAAGATAAGGAAGTTTTATAAGAAACGTAAGTTTTGCTTCTTGTCTTTAAGAAGGTTTGCTCTGAACTTGTGAATCCAGGCAGAGGAATCCTCTCCCCAGCCCACCCAGAAGGACTATCAAAATCAGATGGGCTATCAAGGAACATCACAATATAAAGGATTGATTAATGGCCCTCTACATGCATACAAAAAAGCTACTCCTGTGGACTTAGAAGCTGAATGAAGGAAATAAAACAAAAGTCATGGAAAATTTTCCATTTCTTCACTGTCCTGAAAGACACGTTGGATCTACCCTGAAAGACACTTTGAATCGACAGATCACTACAACTCTGTCAGTTTTAGGATTCACTCCAGATCTGCACTGCAAATTTACATCGACATAACTACGTCAAGCAGAGGTGTGAAAAATCCACACCCTTAAGTGACGCAGTTTTACTCACCTAACCCCCGGTGTAGATAGCTTCTCCCTCAACATAGCAATTTCCTCTCACAGAGGAGACGGGAGAAGGTACGTAGTAGTGGTCTTCATTGAAGTGCTACGGCGGTACAACTGCGCCAACGCCGTGTTTTACCTGTAGATCTGTCCTTAGATAACTCATTTGTATGCGCCTAAGCTCTCGTGGACAGACACCCACTTCATCAGATCCACGAAAGCTTATGCCCAAATAAATGTGTTCGTCTTTAAGGTGCCACAGGATTCTCGTTGTTTTGCTGAAAACAGACTAACCCGGCTACCCCTCTGGAACTCATTTGTATGTCTCTGTTTCCTTGCTTTAACCTGTAAAACTCTCCTTTCTTTTCCTAGTTAATGAACCTTTAGATAGTTTATTACAGTACTGGCGTTGTCTTTGGTGTAAGATCTAGGGTACTAGCTGATCTGGGGTAAGTGACTGGTCTCTTGGGAGAGGAAGCAACCTGGATAATATGTGATTTTGGATGTAAGTGACCATTTATCATTAAATCTAGTTTGCCTGGCTGACAAGATACACTGAAGAGTCTAAGGGGACAATCTTTGTCTCCATCGTAATTTACAGCTGTTATAATGATCCAGGAGTTCATGTTCACTAGCTTGGTGAAATCTAATTACAGACCACACTACCAGTTTCGGGGATCTGCCCAGTTTTTGGCAGCTTGCCCGGAGGTTGGCACTCCCGGGTGTGAGCTGCTCCAGATAGCGCGATAACTCCTTTATTACTCATTTTGAATGTGAATTCCATGCTTGGTCCTATATTCAGGTTAACCCTCCTTCCCTTCAGATAGATATTTAAAGAGCATCAACCCCAATTTTCATTTCACCAGGGGGAGGTTAATACCTGAATACTCTGCCCTGTATGCTTTGCAACTGTCTGTTAAGGTGATGAAGACCGGACACTGCCCAGCACAGTGAAGCATGAGAAAGGTGTGAGAAGGATCTACATACCTGCTCAAGGCACTTCGGACATCCTAAAGAGAAGAAAGGAAGCTCAGTCCCACGGGGATAACAGCAAGAATAAATAATGCATAATCTTTGCACCTGTTTCTATGTGACATGGGTGGAGGGGGGGCACACACCATGCTCCCAGGGAGGTGCGTTGGCGGTGTGGTGTCACGGTTAACACCACTGCATTGCAAAGAGAGAGGCTGGGCTCCTTTTCCAGCCAGCAGTCTTGTGGTTAAATCACTGCATTTGGACTCAGGAGATCTGGGCTCTGTTTTGCCATAGACATCCTTAGTGACTTCATGTCACCTCTCTGTGCCTCAGTTCTTCCAGCTTTATAATGGGCGCAATAGTATTATTAATGTAATATTTCCCATCCTTCCAAGAGGAGGATAAATGTATTCACTATTAAGGTGTTCAGATATCTCAATGACGTGGGCCATAAACTTTCCTAGATACATGTAAAAGAATAAATAAAATCTCTATAGAGTAAGCAGCCCCTTTTCCCTGATCTTTGTCTCCTGACACACTATGAGTAATAAAATTCAGAACAATAAAATGAAGGCCAAAGGGAAGTGATAAAGAGGATTTCCATTTAAGCAATACGTAGAGTGAGTTCTCGGAGGAGGTTTGAATCCTGGAATTCCCACCTCACCGGTCTCACTTTTATGTTGCTTCCCCAAATTCCATGCCAGGAGCCAAGATCTCACCTGCAGAAATTGACATGCCGGTTGCTGGCACTTCCCCTCCATCTCATGGATCAGCGCACTGAGACGGGAAATTTCCTGGGAGAGTCTGACGGCATTTTCATCCCGCATCTTTGTCATCTCCTTCTCCAGGTCGGCCAGCTGGGCCAGCAGGAATCGCTCTTGTTCCTCCAGAAACAGGCGCAGTTGCTGAAATTCAGATACAATCTTCTGCCTCTCGGCATCTGTCTTCTCCTGTAATGAACAGACACAAAGAGGGAAAGGGCAGGGCAGGAACATGGAGAGGGTCAGGGAATATTTCACTGGGCCCGGAACATGCAGTGGGGCAGATTTTATTACAGACCCAAATTTCAGCACTTGACATTTGGAGAGGAACTTTCTCCAAGTTGCCAGAGAGAAGATTTTACCCAGAACTTCCGCCTTGGTCCTACTTTCCCTGACTGGCTCCTCTAAATGTCTGGGAAGGGAAAAGACAGGGCCATGGCCCCTCAGCTTGCACTGACCAGAGAGGCCGGCTGCATCCCTATCATGCTGTGTTCCCTCAGGGCTGTTCTGAACATCTGGGGATCCGGTCTAGCCCCAGTGAACGGCAGGGATCATAGCCACAATCCAGCCCACAGAGAGGCAGGGATATCCCCAGAAAGCCACATGCACAGACGCGGAAAGCCTAATTCTCAGGCCCACAGAGGCCTTTTAAAACTACGCTGAGAATAATCCTGTGCTGTGGGTTGCCCCTACCAGGGGAGAATAGCATTAATGTTCTACAATAGTCCCGCTCCCAGACTCTGGAATAAGATGTACAACAGCAGTGTGGGGACAGCACACTGCATCATAGCTAGCTTCTGCTACTCGTGCAGCCCTGAGACTGCTCTAACTTGCACGGAGGGGCCAGAATACAGGGAGAGCAAAGATCAGTTTAAGTCACATGAGACCATCCCCGTGCAGGAGCCAACTGGAGTATCAGTTCCACACAAACCCACCAGACATGGTCAGAGACACGCCACCCTTCCCTCCCCACACTCATCCAGGGAGATAAACTCCCACCCCCTGTCTCTGCTGGGTAATAACACTGGACACATACCAGATACGCCCGGCTTCTCCTTTCTTCTGACACCTTCAATCCCTGGAGCTTTTCTCTCTCTTCCTTCAGAGTCTGCAGTCGGGTCTGCATTCGTTTCTGAGAAAAGAAAAATAGCATGGCTAGAATTTACTTTTGGGGTTTGTTTGTGGGTAATTTCCTCAGCAGGGATTGGGGAGTCTGTCCTGCCTGCAGAACCCTGTACACAAGACAGGATCTGCCTTTGGTGCTTTGTCCTTTGATCTGGTATAGAAATTAACTATTGTAAAACCAAAACAGAGCTGTTTCAAACTCCGACACAAGCCACCCATTCCTTACCTGGAGTTCCAGAGGGGTGGCCGTGTTAGTCTGTTTTTAGCAAAACAGCGAGAGTCCTGTAGCACCTTAAAGACCAACAAATGTATTTGGGCATAAGCTTTTGTGGGCAGAATCTCACTTTGTCGGATTCCTTACCTTGTACTCCCGGGCCGCCTCCTCTACCGGGAACACAGTGTGAGTTCTGTGAACTTGCGACTCTCGGCAGATCAAACAAATTAGTTGCTGCTCCTGATCACAGAACAGTTTCAGAGCCTCCTGGTGTTCCTCACACCCTCGCTCCCCTCCTGCTGTGACTGTGACCTGGAAACTCAGCCGTCTGGCTATTTCCACAACGTTCCCCAGCTCCCTGTTAGGCCTGAAAAGTCTCTGCTGGGCCGTCTCTCTGCACTGGGGGCAGGAGAAGTTTGCATCCGATTCCTCCCAGCACTGGCTGATGCAGGCTCGGCAGAAATTATGCCCGCAGGGAATAGAGACGGGGTCTTTGAAATACTCCAGGCAGATGGAGCAAGAAAGTTCATCCTGGAGACTTAACACAGGGCTGTCTGCGGCCATGACCGCTGGCAGGGAACACCACAGCGCTAGTTAGTTTCATTTCCCTCTGTTCAGCCAGTAGCATCCACAGGGCGTTCCCCTTCCTAGATCTGTCTGATTTGCTGCCTTCCCCAGAGCTGTGTCTGCCTTAGACTTTCACCCCCTGGGGGGGGGGGGGGGGCGCTAATCGGGGGAGAAATGTGACTCTGTGCACAGGGTGGCCCATCAAATCCTCAGGGGGTGATGCTCGGGGAGGAGAATGAATCCCTGCCTGGTGTTTTATTGGGGGGGGGGGGGGGGCGTTTGCTAATCAGGAACTGATCAGGGTCAGAGCATGGCTCAAGCGGGGCCTGAGCCCCATGCAGGGGCCTCGGGAACTCAGGCGCACAAACAAACATCCCTGTGGGCCTGCAACAACCCCCAAACAGCTGGGCGGGGAGGGGTTGTAGCCTGCCTCCCCCGCCCTGTGCCAGGCCCGGGCAGTCGCTGGTGGGGGGCCAAAGGCTGAGTGCGGCCGCTGGGAGCCGGTGCTGGAAGGGAAGCTGCTCGGATTGCCCTGCCAGCGCCCAGCTCCAAGGGGAAGCGTTGGGGAGACAGTGGCAGAGCTGGTCACTGCCAGGTCCTTGCCCCCTGCCCCCCTGCTCTGAGTGGGGTTGCCACTTCTCCAGGCTTTCCTGGGATCCTCCCTCTTTTGCGGGAGCTGGCCTGGGAACTCGGGAAGGCTGCGCAGTGTACGCCGCCAATTGTCCGGGTTCAGGGTCATCCTAGCTACCCCGGAAGGGCGGGGTTTTGTGTCTCAGCTGGTGCATGACCTGCCCCACATGGGGAGCAGGCCTGGGAGGGGGTGATTGGGGGACAGCCCCTCTGAGAGATACAGTTCCTGCCCTACTCCCCTCTGGTATTGTGGGGGGTAGGGAGGGGTGGCGGGAAAGGAGCGAAGTTACTGCTGCCTTGGATTGGATACATGGAGGCCGTGAGTTAGGTGCCTAAATCCCTTTGAGGCTCTGGGCATTACTGCCCCTTTCCAGGTGCTCTCTAAGGCCCCGATCCTGCAGTCGCTTTACTGCTGTGGGGAACTCTAGTCAATGGGATATCTGCCGAGAGCAGAGCTCAGCAGGTGTGCGAGGGCTGGCAGGATCGGGGGTTCACTGCAGATGGTGCTGCAGCCGTTTAACTGCATTGTGGCTGGATGAACTGTACCGTGACCTGGCCGCTTTGTTCCAGAAGGGCTCCCCCCTGCCTCTGCTCTTCCCCTGAAGCTGGATGCTATTAGAGAAAGGCACCTTCTCCCCAACCCCCCAGGACACACAGCAAATTTCAAGACAATCCAAGTAAGCTGGCAGACTTTACAGCACTCAGGGTACATATACACTGCAATCAGACACCCGTGGCTGGCCCGGGCCCGCCAATTCAGGCGGAGGGGATGTTTCACTGCAGTGTAGATTTCCAAGCTTGGGCTGGAGCCCAGACATCAGGACCCCGTGAGGTGGGAGGGTCCCTGGAAATCTACAGTGCAGTTAAACAACCCCTTAGCCGGAGTCCGAGTCAGCTGGCATGGACCAGCCACGGGGAATTGCAGTGTAGACATATACCCTTAACGCACGTCTACACTGACGGCGGCAATCAACCTATCTGGGTCGATTGAGCAGTCAGTGAAGACCTGCTCAATCGATCCAGGTTGACACAGTAAAACCATCACCTCTATCAGCAGGGGTGTTCCCAGGTGGAGGCGTTCGAAGAAGGAGGTGCTGAGTGTACAGAACTTCCTGTGTTGGATTTGTGCCATAGACCAACAAGGATGGTGGTCCCCAGGGTCTGACAGCCTCTCACTAACACAAGGATTCTCAAACTCTTTTTTGCTGGGACCCTCTTTGAAAATATTTCAGGCTGTGACGACCCCCCCCCCCATGTCATGCCATCCTTACCAGCATGCATGGGGGCTGACAGCTCGTGATCCCCACATAATAACCTTGCAACCCCCTGAGGGGTCACGACCCCCTGCTTGAGAACCCCTGCACTAGCAGGAGATTGACTCAGACAAATCAAAGAAATAGAATAAAATGGGCCCAGCCTGTGGGGGTGGAGTCAGCTGATGGGAAAGACCGGATCTAAGAATTCCCCTTATGAACATAGACCCTGATCATGGGAGTTAGGCACCTTTGAGGATTTGGATCATACAGGACTCCATCCCGCTCTCGGATCGTCCGTCTTTACCAGCATTTCCTGGTACTGCCACCCAATCCTAGGAAATCTTGGGAGATTTTCCTCAAAAATAAAAAAGTCTTCCTTTCTAGCACATTTCCTGTTCAGGGATGCTTTGCTGAGTTATTTAGCTAACTAGCAGGCTGAACAGAGCACAACAGGACAGGATGCTTTCTAGATTGACAAAGGGAGACATTCATCTGGCTGCAGCTACCATACCCGTCTGGGGGACAATGAACAGTTCAGAAGAAAAAAAGGCAAACAAACAAGAAGCAACTTTTTTTCTGACCGCTCTCGAGTTTATTTCTATATCTTATGCCGCACAGACAAGACAAGTCAGCCCTTTAGCCCTTTCCCTGGGCCTAGAGATCCTGTTCTAAAAATGCTTTGGTTAATTATTATGTAAACCATAAAAAGGAGAATTAATTGGCTAAAATAGCCCTGCACAGATGTCCTCCACACACTCTTTGCAGCTGGGGAGTCTTAATTTCTAATTGGCAGGAAATCCTGGAAACACACAACGGTGTGAAACGAAACAGAAATGCTTCCAATGGCAAGTCGTGCACGAGTGTTATTTGGTCAGGGTTAGAACATGCAGGGCTCTGGGGCCCCCAGGGGGCTGTATTTCAAGACGTTCCCTGCCCCGAAGAGCTCACAGTCTTTGTATAGGAGGCGAGAAAGCAGGTAGATCCAAACTAAGAAAGGAGGGAGGACTCAAGGAGGAGCATAATCAGCAGCCACTGCACAGCCGCGACCCGGCCCCTTGCCCCTAAAACAAACAGATTGATCTGTACAGTACAGAAACCCCAGCCCCGTTCACATAGAGACTGAGACCCGGTCTACACTGAGACTGGGGAGCAGAGAAGTCCACAGGGGCTGCCCTGGTTCCCAGCTGGGACTTGGGAGTGTGTGGGCAGCCCACAGGGAGCCCAGCAGCCTGTGGGTTCCCGGCAGAGATTTGAGAGATGGGGCGCTCAGCTCTCCACACTGCCCCTTAGGTCGGTGGAAGTGCTTTTGGTGAGGACACACTCTACCGACCCAAGGAGAGCAGTGTGGACGTCAGCCACCGCTGTAATTATAACAGTCCATGTAACATTTGTCAACAAATGTTTCTAGTGTAGACAAGCCTGAGACTCCAAATGACAAACCCTTCCTCTCCGAGGGGCTGTGTCCTCTCTGCTCCCCTCCAGTCAAACAACTTCCCAGCCCACCCAGTGCTACTTACTACCCCCTGTAATCCAAGGAGTGACTCCAGGGCAGCAGGGGAGACGCTAGTTCTTTAGCTGGAAGGCAGGGACAGAATTGCAGCTCCTCCCTGACTAGCTACCCCCAGCCACCAGGTCCCACACCGGCCTTGATCCCTCCACAGCTTCCAGCTTCTCTCCAGGGAGAGAAAAGGTGGCTCTTTCTGGGCTCTCTCATTGGGAGACAGTTTCTTGCAGAGAAGGGGGACGGAGAAGTGGGGGACTCTAGATCTTTAGCTGGGGGTTCAGGAAAAAGGAAGGGCAGGGGAGGAGCAGGGCAGGGCAGCTGGAAACTACCTCTTCATCTGCAGGAAGTCGCGCAAGGAAACCATTTCTTTGGGCTGGGAGTCGGCTGCCTGGGCCACACGGATCCCTGGGCCCCTCGCAGGGCAGGTGGCAACGGCTGGATGGCGGTGGAGCTTCCTGATGGTGTGAAGGAGGTTTGGCACCGCATTCCATTCTTGGAAGTTACTGGGCTGACAGCTCTCTGAGACAGGAGTTGCGCGCTCCGCTGAGGCAACGGCTAGTTTAAATTTGGTGCTGCTTTTTCTTACTGGAAAGTTGAGAGCCCGTGGCTTGGAATGGCCACGAGGGTGACCTTTATGGAGAAACTGAAAGGGGGGGTTTTGGATTTGAACCCTTGCCTCTGAAGGAGGCAGTCTGAGCTGGGACACTTTCCCCGCCACCCAGAAGAAAGGGAAGACTCTCTCCCCCGTGAAAGAGGCCAGGAGGAAAGTGAAGATGGGGGACTTGCGATCAGCATCAAAAAACACCACTTCGCCCCTTTGGTAGTCCAGAGAAACCCGGATCCTTTGGGGGATGCAGCCCAGAGACAGGGGGATTTCCTCAGGCGAGGTGAGGGCCCAGTACTGACCTCTGCGCAGACCCACAGCCCAGATCCCGCCCTCAGAGCTGTATTTGACCTGTCCCTTCCTCTTCACCGACTCTCTAGCGACCCCCACAGCCCAGCCGCCCCCTTCACCCACCTCCACCTCCCAGTAATGACTCCCTGCGGTGAAGCCCGCACAGCCCAGCACACTGAGAGAAGAATCAAATCTCTTGGGATTGTCGGGCAGATCCTGCTGTGTGTCTCCCCATCTCACATGTTTCCCATCTCCAGACACGATGAGTTTGGGATGAGCCGTGTCTGGATCCAGAGTCACATCCGCTGGGGAGAGAGAGAGAGAGAGAATCAAAGAGTTAAGAGGCCACGCTCAGCCCTGGTGGTGGCTGGAACCATTTCCTCACATGCCCCCAGCAGCCCCATCCCAGCTAGGACCCTCCTTGATTTCCTGCCTGTCTCAGGTCCCAGGGAACAGCCTCTGCTGGAGCTGAGCGGCGATTTCACTGCAGCTTCCTCCTGCCGGGCACGAGGAGGGGCTGTAAGAGCTGACGTTGCTTCTGCTCCTGCCAGAACTACTGCACTCCCACAGCTAGAACCTGAGTGGGGGGCAAAGCCCAGCGAAAGAGGAAGCGTTGCCAGCTGTCCATTGAGGAAGCCCCCAGGGAAGGGGAGTGGAGGGGGCGGAATGGAGAAATGGAAGGGGCACTGAGCGGTGGAAGGAGACCTCCCCACTGTCCATGTGAAAGGAAGAGAGCGGGAACCCTGTGGAAGAGCTGCCAGGCCATGGAACGGAATGGAAGGAGCAGGGGGGTGGGAACACAGCCTCCGAGTCCAGGAGGAAAAGACGAGGAAGAAATCGGGACTGGAGCAGAGGGAATGACAGGAATCGTGCCCCCAGGAGACACTGGGGTATGGTCAGGGGCCAGCCTCCCCCGAGAAGAGGGTGGAGACACCACACAACTGACTCTCATGCTTACAGCAGTAATGGCCTCTCAACCCACCCTCTGTCCCACAAGTCCTACAATTGGTGGGAACTGCTGTGAGGAGCTTTGGTTCTTGACCACAGGCCCATGGGCCTCCAAGTCACCCTGGGGCCCAGCCACCACCACCACCACCAGCTTGTTAGTAGGGGGTGGGCTGAGTGGCCTATGGAACCCAGGCCCTGTTCTCTGACTCCTGGCCGGACTCATCTTGTGGTTCTGGCCCTTGAAATTCAGTCTCCAACTCCAGTTCTGACCTTTGGCTCCCGTTCCTGGCTCTGACTCTGACTTGACCTTTGGCTCTGGCATTTGGGTTCTGACTCTCAGCTCTGTTTTCAGGCCCCTGCTCTGACCGGCTTTGCGTTGGTCCCTGACACAGGCTGTTTGAGCCCAGAATTGTCTGCTGCAACTGAATCCGGATCCACAAACACCTACCCTCTTTGGTTCGTCTCATCATTACAAAATCCCTGGGAAAACTCACCCTTTTCACCTATGTTTTCCATTGTCTTGGTCACAAATCGACTCCCTTCCATATGCAGCTCAGATACCAGCCTGTCTAGAGAGAAGCCAGGGTGGGGGGGAGATGCATTTTCATATTTTTGACAAGATTTCATACTACTAACATGCTTTATTTCCAGACATAAACAGAGGGGAAGGGAGCTCAGATACCCAGATAGAGAAACAAAGGGAGACAGTGACAGAACTAAGAGCAATGGTCTCAAGTTGCAGTGGGGGACGTCTACATTGGATATTAGAAAAAACTTTTTCACTAGGAGGGTGATGAAGCAGGGGAACGGGTTCTCTAGTGAGGTGGTGGAATCTCCATCCTTAGAGGTTTTTAAGGCCCCGCTTGACAAAGCCCTGGCTGGGATGGTTTTTAGTTGGGGTTGATCCTGCTTTGAGCAGGGGGTTGGACTAGGTGACCTCCTGAGGTCTCTTCCAACCCTCATCTTTTATGATTCTCTGTTATATTTTCCCTTCTCTTGGCCTTTCCCAGGAATATATTATTTATTTCTTTACTATTATTGAGTTAACCCTGTTTAGCCAGACCTACTTCCTCCCACAGTCACATTTTGATTTGTCCTTGATACCTTTGAATTCCTCCAGGATATCCTCCAAAACGACACTTTGCTGGGAGAAATCACTGATTCTCTTTTCCAGCTCCAAAGGAATCCCCACCTCCTGCGGGGCCTTCCCTTTCTCACACCTAGAAAGAAACAAGGTTGGCTAAGTAATTACATAGCGAACTGCAATTATTTCTCTTAGGCACGACTCTTTAGTGTTCGTTATGGTCTGAGCATCTTTTAATATTAATTGCATGCCAATGAAAGCTGTGGAATCGAGCAGCCTGCTGGATAACTTGCTCTACTCGGCACAGGTAGGCAGTCACAAAGATGGCAACTGAACCCTAGATTTTGGTGCCCACAGCCCAATTTTAGGCACCACTGCCATCCATAATCCTTCCCCCCCAAACCCTATAGGCACTTACATTAGTTCAACACTTACAGTTTTGCAATATAAGGACCCTACGTTCTTGCTTCTCACCAGGCGTCTGGATACCCAAGCTCCAGAGTGATCCACAAACCGGGCAAAAATAGATGGTTCTCTGCCTAACCCACCCGTGGGGCCCAATCCAGTAAGCGTGCTCAGAGATCACCTCTGCCGGATCGGGTCCCTATTGGAGAACTTACACAAAACAGCCGGGGGAGAAGAGGCTCCTTCGTAACTTCTAGCTCAGTGATTACGGTCCTCACCTGGGATGTTGGAAACCATCAATTCAAATACTCCCTCCAACTGAGGGGGGGAAGGGTTAGGCCCAGATTGTCAAACATATTTAGGTGCCTAACTTCCATTGAGGAGTCTAAGTTCTGTGCTATTTTGGCCCCTAAGTCAGTTGGGCACTTTTGAAAATTGTATCCTCACGTTTTTGTTTTCAACATTTTTTTTTAAATGGAAAATGGGGGGAAAAAACCATTTTCTTGAAACCTAAGGAAAACTGGTGAATTAACGAACACGAAATGCTGCTTCCTGAAGGTTGAGGAACGAAAACGACTGCCATTTCTTTCCCCGTGTTTTTTTGTTTTAAATCCACTCTACCCAGCATGTTTTTAAACAGGGAAGGATAGTGTCCGGTGTGTAACCCTGCTCCACACTATGCCATGTTCTGGGAAGATGTAGGTTTTAAAAAAAGCTGTGCAAGCCCCATCCCAGCAGCGTGAAGGATCAGAGGGAGTGAGAAGGAGCCACGTACTTGCTCAAGGTGCTTCTGATGTCCTAGAGGGGAGAGAGAGAAAAGGATCTCAGTGTCACAGTGACATGAATCACAGCTAACAAAATTACCGTGGTGCCCATTTTTTTTTATTTGTCTCATACACAAACCAGGGAAATATAGCCTAGACTAGAAGGTTCATGCACAACTGGCTGGAAAACCATACTCAGAGCTTAATTATCCGAGGTTCATAATCGAGCTGGAAGGGCATATCAAGTGGGGGCCCCCAGAGATCTGTCCTGAGTCCATTTCTATTTAATATCTTCACAAATTATTTGAATAATGGCATAGGGAGAACGCTTATACAGTTTGTGGATGACGCCAAGCTGGGAGGGGTTGCAAGCACTTAGAAAGGCAGGATTAGAATTCAAAATGATCTTGACAAACTGAATTAAATAGGATAAAATTAAAAAATATTAATGCAAAGTTCTCCACTGAGGAAGGAATAATCAGTTCCCAAATACAAAATGGAAAATGACTGCCTAGAAAGAAGTACTGCAGAAAAGGATCGGGGGGTCATCATGGATCACAGGTTAAATATAAGCCAACAGTGTAACACTGCCACCAAAAAATCAAGCATCATTCTGGGATGTATTAGCAGGAGTGTTGTAAGTAATTCTTCCGCTCTACTCCGTACCAATAAGGCCTCAAATGGAGAGCTCTGTCCAGTTCTGGGCCACACACTTCAGGAAAGATGTGGGCAAACTGGAAAAAGTCCAGAGGAGAGTGACAAAAATCAGTAAAGAGCTAGAAAACATGACCTATGAGGAAAGAGTGAAAAAACTGGGTTTGTTTAGTCTGGAGGAGAGAAGACAGAGGGGGGACATGAAGACTGTTATCATGTATATAAAAAGTTGCTATAAAGAGGAGGGTGATAAATTGTTCTTCTTAACCACTGAGAACGGGACAAGAAGCAATGGGCTTACGTTGCAGCAAGGGAGATTTAGATTAGGTATTAGGAAAAACTTCCTGGCAGGGTAGTTAAGCACTGGAACAAATTACCTAGGGAGGGTGTGGCATCTCAGTCACTGGAGATTTTTAAGAGCAGGCTAGACAAACACCTGCCAGGAATGGTCTAGGTGATACTTAGTCCTGCCTCCATGCAGGGGACTGGACTAGATGACCTCTCGAAGCCTCGTCCAGTCCTACATTTTTATGATTCTATTTAACAGTGTAACCTGAGGGATATCCTCTGCACCGAACTGCTTAGTTAACTGTACTTCCCTGTCAAAATCACTTTACTGTAATAGTACAAATAGGCGGAATAGCAATTAATCATTATTAATATCATGGCCAGATCTGTGTTTGAATGAAGTAGCCGCACGGGACTGGGGATTTGGCTACACACCATCCCACTGCTGCTGAGCTGGTGTTCTAGTGGTTAGTCTATCTGCCTCCCAAGCTCTTCTCCTGGGTTCTTTCCCCAGACAACAGAGGGCAATAATGGCTGTAGGAGAAGACGTTTGGCTTTGTGGAAAAGCACTTGACAGAGACGCGGGAAATCTCCATGCGGCTCTTGGCCACAGATGCAGTGGCGATCAGTTGAGGTATGGCTGAGCTGCGATCCGAGGCGTGACTGCAGCAGATGGAGACACACTTGCGCTCGCTTCGATCAAGCTAGCTCCATAAAACAGTGTTTTACATCCCAGCCGGGACCCTGGGTATGTACCTGAGCAGCAAGCTCCTGCCAGAGGTGGATTAAGGTTTATGGGGCCCTGGGCACAAAGGACATTTGGACCCCCTCCCCCCGACATCCCTCGCAACGGGGCCCCACCCCCTGCTCCACTTTTTCCCTTGAGGCCCTGCCCCCTGCTCAGGCTGGAAGCTGGTCAGCCAGAGTCAGGCCATAGTGAGAGTCGCCCAGGAAGCCCAAGCCGTTGTGGGGAGCCCTGGACCCTCCATCTGCCCTGGGCAGCACACCCTGGGGGGCAGGTACATAGGCCAGGGGCAGCTCTTGGGCATCTTGGCCTCCCACCCAGGGCAGGTGGAATCGTTCTGGCCAGGTGGGATCCGAATTAGACACCTTGCTGCAAATTAGCTTCCTCTGTCCCTGCTTTTCCCTGGCAGCTGGATAGTATTAGGAGAGAGGATTTGCTGTCTATCTCTCTGTCCTCCCATTGACATGATGGCTTCTCTGCATACACTGGGAGAGGCATGCCCTGTGTGCAACCTGACCCCCTTCCCCACACATATGGCACCCGGGTCAATTGACTAGAGGCTTGCTGGGCGTGGGCTGTGGGGCTGGAAATAGCGGTGTAGACCCAGGGCTCCGAGAAGCCAGGCGGCTGCAGTGCAACTGGCTTATCGCTACACCCAGAAGGAGCAGGGCGGGGAAGCAATCACTCAGGCCTGGCAGCAGGAAATGAATTACCATTCTCCAGCTGGTCTTCAGCTGCAGAAGGTGGGGAACTAGGCTTCAGCCGGGGCCTGGACTCAGGGCTTCCACCCCACAGCTTCTGCAGGGGCGCGGGGGGCATCTGGGTTCAGGGATTCTGCCCTGCAGCTTCTTCAGGGGTGCCCATTTTTCCAGGGGCCCCCAAATTGACTAGGGCCCCTGGGCACGGTCCCCATGGGCCAAGCATTAATCTGCCACTGATTTGCACTGCCGGGGCTTCACGGTGATTGTTATTGGAGTTAGCTAGATCAAAGCTGGCTTGTTATGTCTACAAGTACTGCACTCAGACACCTGCTTTCAATATTGACATAGACCCACTGAGATTAAGGGTCAGTTCCCTACTCACAAGAAGAGGAATATTCATTATAGCAACATAGAGAATTTGTTTCAATACATACAATGAGTTCTTATGCTGAGGTTTGAATCTTGCATTCCATGACTCGTAAGTCTCATTCTCTACCCCTTCCCCCAAATGCCTGGCAAAAATCAGAGATCCCACCTGCAGGAATTCATTCGCAGGCTGCTGGCACTTCCCCTCCATCTCACTGATCAGCTCATCAAGACGGGAAATCTCTTCAGACAGTTTGGTGACATTTTCGTTCTGCCTCTTCACAATCTCCTTGTCCAGCCCACCCAACTGGACCAACAGGAGTCGCTCTTGTTCCTCTAGAAACTGGCGCCATTGCAGAATTTCAGACATAATTTTCCGTCTCTCAGCACCTGTCCTCTCCTGTAACGGACAGACACAAATAGGAAAAGGCAGGGCAGGGGACATGTCATAGGATACCTTACACCAGATGTAAATTGGCTTATTTCCATTGACCTGTGTGTGCACATTCAGGAGAATTCATTGCCACATGTGAAATGTCAACACCTCCTTTTGACGGAAACTCCCCCCATGCCACTAAATCAGTGTCTTCCCCCAAAGCTTCCCACTTTGGTCGGACTGTCTCTTAATGTTGCGTGGGCCCAGGATATTACAGAGGCACGGTAGGTGAGGTCATATCTTTTATGGGACCAGCTTCTCAAAAGTGTGTACATTCCACAAACAGAAGCTGGGCCCATAAAAGATATGACCTCACCCCACCTTGTCTCTCTCTCTCTAGAGAGAAGTATGGACTTTTTCATTGTGTTGCTGGAATGGACTTTAGTGTGGGACTCTGGGTTGTTGTATCAGAATCATAGAAGATTAGGGTGGGAAGGGACCTCAGGAGGTCATCTAGTCCCACCCCCTACTCAAAGCAGGACCAACCCCAACTCAATCATCCAGCCCAGGGCTTTGTCAAGCCGGGCCTTAAATACCTCTAAGGATGGAGATTCTACCCATTCCCATGCTTTATCACCCTCTGAGTGAAAAAGCTTTTCCTAATACCCAACCTAGATCTCCCTCACTGCAACTTGAGACCATTGCTCCTTGTTCTGTCATCTGCTGCCACGGAGAACAGCCTAGCCCTATCCTCCCTGGAACCCTCTTTCAGGTAATTAAAGGCTGCTATTAGCCTTTGTAAACTTGTTCTGGCATGAAATTAAACCTGGCAGGGGTATTAGTAACCAGTGAAAGCTTCTATGAGTTCTTAAAGGACTCTGACGAGAGGGAAAAAGGGGGGGGAAGCCTTCAGAGACATCCCTAGTCAGGAGGGAGCAGAAGTCCTGTTATGCACCCAATCTCCACCACCTACCTATAGCTTAACAACAGGCACCTACCTGGTATTCCTGGCTTCTCCCCTCCTCAGACTGTCTGAATCTGAAGAGGTTTTCTCTCTCTTCCTTCAGAATCTGCAGTTGCGTCTGGATTTGTTCCTGAGGAAAGAAACATGACATGTGATCTATTTCCTCGGAAGGGAGCTCTGGGCGTCTTCACAAAAAACAATTTGAACAAACAAATAAAACCTGGACTCTGATCCACAGACTTTGTGTAAATTCTTTCCAGTGTATTCAGCCCTACAGGAGTTGCTGGCGCTGTTTGTAAGAAAACCCACTGCCCAGACCCATTGAACGTAACCAGGTTTGCATCTCACAATTCACTGGATTATTGTATTGGTTAGCAACATTATAACCCTGGTCTGGAAAATCCATGAAACACAGAGGCTCTGAATAGTCTGCTGTGCCGGTTTATGATGGGCCAGGATGTCTTGGAAGGAAAAACTGGGTTATTACTCTTTGGAGACTGAAATGACTGGCACAGACAAAGGAAGAATACATTCCTCTCGTCCCCTTGATTCACAGTATGTTCTGCTCC
This sequence comes from Emydura macquarii macquarii, assembly GCF_026122565.2. Classification (NCBI taxonomy): domain Eukaryota; kingdom Metazoa; phylum Chordata; order Testudines; family Chelidae; genus Emydura; species Emydura macquarii. Next base: position 90,183 of record NW_027132277.1, read on the forward strand.
TACAGAACCTGGTTACAAAGACAGCAATGTAAGGGCTGTAACACTTCGGTCTAATTCACAGATTCCTCTCCCCCAAAAAGAAATCCTTTCAAGTAAAGGATACAGGTAAAATGTGACCTTGGAATCACTGATCTAATTCCTGCCCTCTGGGGTTTTCAAATAAAATTTAAATAAATGCTCAGATATCAACTTTCGGGTAGTTGATGGTGTGTTCCTACCTTGTACTCGTGGGCAGCCTCCTCGATGGGAATCACAGCGTGATTTCGGTGAGCCTTGGATCTGTCACACACCACGCAGATGGGGCTTTGATCATCCTCGCAGAAGAGTTTCAGGGGCTCCCTGTGTTTTTCACACATCTTCTCCCCACCTGGCTCTTTCACTGCTTGTAACTTCAATTGTTTCACCAGCTCCACCATGTTCGCCAGCTCCCTGTTAGGCCTGAAGTTTCTCTGCTGGACGGTCTCCCTGCACTGGGGGCAAGAGAAGTTTGTAACCGAGTCCCCCCAGCACTGACTGATGCAGGCTCGGCAGAAATTGTGCCCGCAGTGTATGGACACCGGGGCTTTGAAATACTCCAGGCAGATGGAACAAGAGGCTTCATCGTGGAGTTTTTCCACAGCGGCCATGGCTTCCTGGGACCAGGTTAGTTTCACTTCTCTGGTTTGCCTGGCTGTAGTGTGGACAAATTGGTTGCATTTCCTGGAGCTGTCTCATTGGCTGAGCTACAGCTGAGAGCCCAGCCCCTGGGAGCTTTGCTCTGGTGAGAAATGTGACCCTTGCTGTGCTGGGAGCTATATGAATTGTTTGTGCTGGTGGATAACTGAGTTAAATCCCAGTTATCAGAACACCTCTCTCTGGTACTTTAGAACAGTGGTTCTCAACCTGGGGTACACAGAGGCCTTCTAAGAGGTACATCAACTCATCTAGATATTTGCCTTGTTTTACAACAGGCCACATTCAAAGCACTAACGAAGTCAGTGCAAACTAAAAAGTCATACAGACAATGAATTGTTTGTATCGCTCTATAGACTACACACTGACATGTGAGTACAATATTTATCATCCAATTGATTCATTTGATAATTATATGGTTAAAAATGGGACTGGAAGCCATTTTTCAGTAATCGTGTCCTGTGACGTTTTTGTCTTTTTAGGTCTGATTTTGTAAGCAGGTGTTTTTTAAGTGAGGTGAAACTTGGGTGCATGCAATCAGATTCCTGAAAGGGGTCCAGTAGTCTGGAAAGATTGAGAATGATCCTTTAGCAAAGCCTACTCAACGGGTTTGGGATAGACTCAGGAATAAGATAAGGGTTTTCCTTTGCCAGTAACATCTTCTGGAAATAATCCAGATCTTAACCCAAATCGTGAACCAGAGAACTTCAAAGATTGGCCAGATATTCCGTAACTTTTCTCTTATTTAGAGATCAAAGCTAAGTTTCAAGGGCCCTCTCTCCCCTTTTACCAGTGCTGTCAAGCCAGGCATTATGTTTCTCAACTTTCTATAAAAACACGTTTTACACAGAAAGCTAAATTTAATAGAAGCAACAGCATCTGGTCAATTAGGAAACAAACAAAACTATAACTAATTTATATCAATCTTTACAGCCAGCTTTCCTAACAAAAAAGTGTCCATTTATGACACACTGGGAAAAGGATGTGGATAGACAAATTACACCAAAGGAATGGGGTTTGAGCTGGAAAGAAGGACCAGCAACCTCAAATCGGTAGCACAATAAAAGAAAATTTCTTGAAGATGCTGTTTCAATGGTCTCTCACATCAGTCAGGTTGAAACAGAAATTAAATGTGGATAAATTTTGGAGAAAATTGGCCTGAAAGAAGAGTTTTATCCATATATGATGGACATGTCCAATCATTAGAGCGTATTGGCATGCAATCCATAAACCAACTATTACCAAATCATCCTTTCGTAATCCTCCTAGTGGAAATGGGCACACAAAAGGAAATGAAGAATTAATCTCTCATCTGCTACCAGCTGGCTCAGCTACTGGTCACCTCTCATTGGTGAAAGAAAAATAGCCCCATCATAGAGGAATGGTTCAAAAAAAAAAAAAAAGTGGGAGGTTGTGGTTATAGAAAAAACAATACATCAATTACTTACCCAGCAAAATAGACAGAGGTCAGATATTTGGTTACCTTTTATTCAATAGTCAACCAAAGTACATTCACCTGCAAAAAAAAACCCCAAAACCACTACACTTGTCCAATTTTTTTGAATATTAACTTTTACTAGACATGCCTGGCCCGTTACATATGTGCATGTAGCGATTTTACTCATTGATGTCTTCTGATTTATCTAGGGTAAAGGTTATAACCATATGTGTCTTATCCTTTAACTCAGCATTACTTATCTGGGCCAAAGATCCCAAATATATGTATGCTAACTGCCTTAGCTTTCATATAGGTTGTGGCCTGTAAGGTACCTTGCATTACAGATATAATACATGAATATGAATCTATGACTCTAGTATAATAAAACAATACTTAACTCTATAAGGAAAGGTATATATGTGCAAGCAAGCAAGCTAGTCCTATAGGCTTCATGATGAGAAACTCTGCTGGGAAGAAGAGAGCTCATCTAAAAAAAAAGCAGAGTTAGAGAATTTAGGGAGGATGTCACTGTTTGCACCCACAAAAAAGGTGAAGAACTGACTTAAATTCTATTGGTTGATTCCCAAATGAACACAACCCCAGGTGGGGCAGGGCTTTTGTTCATTGCAGCAAGTCTGATTTCTCAGCACTGTGAGGCTCTCTCCCCCAGCTGTTCTAGGTAGTGATCTGCCCTCCTGCTGAAGGCCAGGGCAAGTTTGGGGCAGCCCCAGGATGGAAGATGGGCTGCAGCAATGCCTTGTGCAGACTAGAGCAGACACTTGATTCCCTTACGGGGTTACTGCCAGGGTATATTTTAAATGCAGAAGCTGGGTGATCGGCTTCAGTCTGCATGAGGCGCAGGATTCTGACTTGAAGCCTTAATGCTAAGGGCTGTGTCTTGCAAATGTCCAATCCAGTGCAGAGCTCCTTATCCCAGACAGCGTCCCACGCTGCACCGGGTCTCTATTGCGCAGCAGTGGGGAGCTATTCGGGAGATACTCGGAGGTACCAGCGGATTTTGTTTCTTTTCCACCAGGGAGGCATTGAGACTCTGATCTCTGAGGCTGGGAAATCAGCGCAGCATGCAGGGAGAGCCTAGGAGATTCGGTGCCAGACTAGCAAGCGTGTGTGGTGTTTAAACAGCAGCCAGGAATGGGAAGTCAGCTGCAGGGGGAAGGCAGCGCTGGCTGGAGAAACTGCTTCAGATGCAGCCAGTTCCACCAGCTGCTCTACCCCTGAATGGAGAGGTACATCCACTGAACCAATCAGTGTCTCCACCCCTTGCTGTCTTGGGAAGCCTGGTGCAGTTTGTGATGGGCGCTGTTTATAAGGACAATGGGCTGACCCTTCCGTGCCTAGGTAGCCACTTGATAATGCCAAGGGCAGGGCAGGCTGCAAAAGGAGAGCAGATTCTCCCAACGCTGGTGCATGACACTGAAGTCAGACTTCCCAACCAGCCACAAGCAGTCCTTCTGATTCCCCACACTGGTTATCAAGAAGCCCAAAATACAAATATACACAGCTCCCTTTACTGCATTTCAGTCTCTGGCTCCCAATCAGCCACTAGGTCCAGTAAAGAGACCAGTTATTTAAACTCTATGCTCTTTACTAAAAAGGTTTCTCCTGACCCCAAAGGGTCAGCCACAGCACCAGATCAGTGCAAGTTTGGATCTTACCCAAAATACCACACTGCCAGCCAATGCTTTAGTAACTAAAACTAAAGGTTTATTATATAAAGAAAAAAACCAAACAAATTAAGAGAAATGTTAAATGATTAAAGCAATCAGCTACATACAATTGATTTGAAAGTCCATATGTATCAGGTTTTTAGAAGAATTGTGGCGTTTGCAGGCTTGTATGGTCCCTCTGGTGTGCATCCAGTACCTGGATGGGTCTCAGTCCCTTGTTTCACAGCTTTCTCCCAGACCCAGCTGCCCTCTTTTAAGCTCCATTAATTGGCCACATGGCAGTGATTTCATAAGGCACAGGTGCATGGGCTCAGCTCTCTATTAAAGGGCCAGAGTCACCCTATGATACTGGGTCACCAGCGGCTGAAGAAGCCACCTTATTTGGGCAGCTGGGAATTGTTTTAAAAACAAAACAAAACCCTGTAAAATCAGTATAATTCTTCAACCATGGAGGTGATTAATACTCTCCATCTTTTCCCAGGTTCTGCTGTCCAGGACCCATCTCCTTCCCCAGTTCTCTGATTTTTGGTTAGCAACAGTCCTCCAGACTCATAGTGTATTTTTTACACACATGCTGGTAAATGGCCAGCTTGTCTCTAGCCTGACTGGTTACTTCTCTCTGTTGTTGGCAGGTCAGAGCCACACTTTTTCCACCAGAGACACAGGGACGTCAGAGCCCAGAGAATCCTTTATCTGAGCCTTGGAGAGAGATTTCCCCCACCACCACCCCCTGTGTCTCAGGGTCACATCTGAGCTGGGATCTTGCACCCCAGACCCAGAAGAAAAGGAGGATTTATAGAATCCATCTCCTTAAAAAAAAAAAAAAAAAAAAACAGACAACCCCCTCCCCATAAATAGCAAGAATTATATGATTAAAAACAATGTAACTGCCACTGGATAAAAAATACCTTGGAAATTTCTATACAGCCCTCCTACACTGTGGAGATTATTAATTCCCCCGCAACACAAAAGGGAATCTCTCCTGTCCTCACCTTCTCCTCCCCTCCACCTGGTCTCCCCAGCTCAGTTTCCGCCCCAGCTGGATGATAGAGTCCTCCAGGGACACAGAGAACAGTGATGAACAGGTTGGTCAATATTTTCTGGTCTAGCCTCGTCACACTCTTCTTCCTAGCCTGATGAGTCAGAAGCCCACGGTAGCCTCTGGTGTCATCAAAGCTGGGACGGCAGGTCGTACAGAATTCATTTGTTGATGAGATCTCAGGGACACAGTCGGAGCTGGGATTTCCAGACCCAGAGCCAAGGGCAGATTCTGTCTCCGGCAAAAGAGACCGGTGAGAAAGTGAAGATCGAGGCCCCGTTATCTGCATAGGAAAATACCACCTGCCCCCCCTCATAGTCCAGAGAAACCCGGATCTTCTTGGGGCTCCGGATCAAGGAGAGAGAGGTCTCAGGGGAGCTGAGAGCCCGGTACTGATCCACACACCGCTCCACGGCCCAGATCCCCCCCTCAGGGTTAAAGTCGATCACTCCCTTCCTCCTCACAGACTCTCTGGCCATCCCCACGGCCCAGCGTTCCCCGTCTCCCACCTCCACTTCCCAGCAATGTCTCCCTGAGGTGAACCCTTCATAGCCTAGCACACAGGGAATGGGATCAAATCTCTCAGGATTGTCAGGCAGGTCCTGCCGGGCGTCTCCACATTGCACGCTTTTCCGATCCTCAGACAGGACGAGTCGGGGATAAGCCGTGTCTGGATCCAGAGTCACGTTCACTGGGGACAGGGAAGGAGAATCAGTGCGTCAGAGGCAGAGCTGAGCCCCAGGAGTAGCTGGGACCATTCTCATGCTTCCCAGCAGCCCTGTTTTCTGGCTGGGACGTTCCCAGATTTTCTGCCTCTCTGTCCTGGCCTGATAGTTCAAGCTGACGGGATGTGGGTGTTTGTGGGCTCAAACAACTAAGTCTTTTTGTCTTCCAGTGTTACACAACGGTCTGCCTGGTGTCCAAGGCCTTCCTTTTGTCATGCAGATGATGACACCTCTTTTGGTCAACCAGAATTTCACACTCGGTATTGCTTCTTTTCTGACTGGGCGGGGGGGTCACCATTTCAGAGCAAACACGTAGATATTCCCTGAGAACATGGGTGTGAAGGGGCACGGCCTCACACTGGCAGACAGGAGACTCAGGGCAAGTCTACACAGCAGAATTAAGTTGACCTGAGTCACCTCGCCGGGCAGTAATTGCAGTAATTACACGGCTTTTGCATGTCCATCCTACGCTCCCAGGGGCAGCGGTGCGTGGCCTCACCAGGACCTGCCAGTGGGGGGCGGTGTTGTGGGTCGGTTTTTGAAAAGCAGCAGTCAATGTAAGCAACGCAGTGTCCACACTGATGCCGCGTCACCCTCACTACATCGACCAAAGTGCTACACCTCTCCTGGAGGTCGGGTTATTAAGTCGGTGTAGTGGGCGAGTCACATCGGCGGGAGTGACATTTTAGTGTAGACGCGTACAGAGGTAGGTCGATGTAAGCTGCCTTGCATCGATCTGACTCTGTACTGTAGATCAGGGCTAACGAGCTCCTCTGATCCTGTTCAGTATTGACCGTAAAGGGGGGAAACTTATTACAGAAGATTCTACCTCCTTGTGGAATCTGACTATAACTCACTTGTGGGTGTGTGTCCCAGCAAGAGTCAGTCTGTCCAGCTGTCCCCTCCTCCATCAGTCAGTCTGTCTGGGATACAGCTGCCCCCTGCTCAGTCACAGACTGTGTGTGCCCAGCACCGGATCCCCCTGCCCCCTTGCAGGGAGAGGCAGTCACTCAGTTTGTCACAGCAGTCCCTTTTCACTTGCATGTGGTGCCTAGATTTGGTCTCTGCAGTTCTGATCCCAGAAAGGTCTTCTGCATATTAATCGAGAGTCCAATTTTCTCTTCATTTGAGGGTGTGTGGTGGGGAGAGGGGAAATTGTTAGGAAAACTCACCCTTTCTGTAGGATTTTTTCACACTCATTGCCAGAGACGTTCCCCGCTCTCTCTTCAGTTCAGATGACAGCGTGTCTAGAGAGAGGAAAGAGAAGAGATTTTTTGTGCTGCCGTGTCTGTGGCAAAATTCCTGTTGTTGTTTAGAGTTTCTGTGCTTTGCTTTTGAAATGCAAACCAAGGCCAACTGATAGAGAGACGGAACCAGCCAGAGAAATGAAGAGACTCTGGGAGAATGTCTAGCAAGAGCAAAGTATAATAAAAGGGAATCATAGAAATTCTCAGCACACTACCCATGAGGGCACTGATTCTCATTTGCACCTCTCTGGCAGGATAGAGAGGGTTTATACCAGCTTTAAAGCCCCTTTACACTGCCAGGGAGGTAAAGGTGTAAAGACGCCCTTAACATAAATAAGAACCAAGACCTACATCACTTGTTTCATCCAAGGATTTCACATGAGCCCTCTGCGTGTACAGGATCTGATTTTCCAAAGCTCTGAGCTCCCACAGCTCTAACTGTGTGGAGGTAGCTTCCACCGATTTCAGTGGAAATGAGAAGGCTAAGTACATTTGAGAATCAGGTCCATCAGAGCTTGTTGCATCGTTGGATCTGGGATTGTTTTAATACAGCCACAGGTTAAGCATCAAACCTCCTGTGAGGTCTGCAGTTATGATTCCTCCCATTTTGATGGTGGGGGAAACTGAGGCAGGGTTAATTGATTTGGGGTGAAGGTCACACAGTGATAGAACAGGAACAGACCTCAGCTCTCCTGACTCCCAGCCCCTTGCTTTATTGGCTGGATTTGTTTAGTTTCTCTCTGTTATTAAACAGTTGTTTATTGGGCTCCAGTCTCCATTTATAAGCAGGATTAAGCCACGACTGAATCTGTAGGACAGGAGGATGTGACCCTGCTCCCTTCACCTGAATCCCATATTTCTCATGGCTTAGGAGAAACCCGTTAGCAGAAAAATGAATCACCTTCACATGGATTAGTGACTTGGAATAATAATTTATTTTGCCTTGGAAAATCCCCCAGGCCCTTCCCCTGCTTTGGGAATTGTAATGTAATGCTTCCCTTTCATTTATTTCTGTTTTACATCAGCATCTAACCGTGAAATAATCGGCCAGAGCCCCTCATAGCTCAGAGTCACAGACACGCTTCGGTTTCCCCTTCTAGATCTGTTCTCAGTACCTTTGAATGTCCTCATAGTCGCCTTTAGAACAAGAGTTTGTTGAGAGTAAATGCTGAGTCTCTTTCCCAGCACAGGAGAGATCCTCGCCGGCTGCTGGAACTTCCCTTTCTTGCATCTAGACCGCAACAGATTTTTTTAATGAATTATCACTGGATTATCATATTTTGCTCTCAACGTCAGACAAGTGAAAGTTGCTGAACTAAGGAGACTGGAGCATGAATTTCTTTGTACGTCCCAGCCTCAGATCAGGTACAGCCCAGGCAAAGGCAGCACAAGCTCCCCCCACCAGTATCCCATTAAAGTGTTTCTACTCTGATCCAGTGAGACCAGTTCTAGGGATAGGAAGCTCATAGCCTGTTCACTCGTTGGCCTTCGTGCTCTGATGGTCAATAAGTTCCAATATTCCGGGTGAACGTGGAGTTCTGGATCACAAAGGCTGGACTGAGATCACCTCTTGTCCCCCTAGTTCGTTCCTCACAAGCATGGGTAGTCAATTATTTTTTGTCAAGGTCCAAATTCCTTGGTTAAGGTTTAGACAAGGTCCAGACTCCAGAGAAAATAATAATAATAAAAAATAACAATAACGATAAGAAGAAGTAAATAAAAAGATTTTGCGGTCCGTTCAAAAGCGTCTAGATTTGGCCCACGAGCCGCCTACTGACTACCCCCTGCTCACAAGTCTCCAAATAATCAACAGGTCATAAAGACTTTTCTTTACTCCTGACCTAGGCATTACGGAACCAGGGTCCTAGAGGTGAAAGGCCCACACTCCACCCACAGAGCCCTGGGGCATTTCCCCACCCTTGGAATTCAAATTATTTTTTAAAAATCTATATTTAGTTTTGTAGGAAATACAGGAACGCTACGTTTGTATTAAACAGAGGGAGACATGGGCGCCAGTTTCCTATAATTTTTGGGGGTGCCCATAATGGGTCCTGGCCAGGGCACTGGGCCCACATCATGTGGGAGAGGGGCAGGGGGAAGGGGCGGGGCTAGGAGGGGGAGTGGCCACTACGTGGCTCTTCTTGGGGCCGGGAGTGCCTATGTCACGTGGGAAAGGGGCTGCGGGAAGGGGCGGGGCCAGGAGGGGGGAGTGGCCACCGCGGCGCCACACTGCTTGGGGCCGGGACCGGTGCCCGAGTGGCTCCTGGCCAGGTGCTGAGTGTGTCAGGGAGGGAGGCAGAACAGCTGGGCCGCCCTGGACACTGGGATCCACTATACTCTGCACCTCCACGGCTGAGCCCCATCGGCAGCTCCATCGCCAGCCTCCCAGCACCACAGAAATATTGGTGGAGCCCGGCCCACCATCCTCAACACTGGTGGAGCGCGGTCACCACAGGTCCATATAACTCGCCGCCTGTGGAGGGAGCTTCCTACCCCAAGTGTCATCCTGCCCCGCTTTAGTGTTGTGTCCTGGGCTGATTTTGTATTTATTTTTTTAACGTACTGTCCATGTCCCTTCGCAGCACAGAGAAGTGGGAATGGAAAGTGAGAAGGAGCCACGTACCTGTTCACGATGCTTCTGATGTCCTAGAGAGGAGAGAGAAAGAGAAGGAAGCTCAGTCCCACATACCACACCTTGGGGGCCCTCCTGGTCTGGCCAGATTTTCGTAACCGATCACTATGTATCGGCCTGCAATTATTTGGTCACATTCTGTTGTACGGCATTAGGACGTGTGTGTGTGTGTGTGTGTGTGTAAATAGCACATGGAAAACGAGCTACGACCTAGATCCACAAACAGGCTTAGGTATTGCAGTGTCTCAGCCAGCCAATGGGAGAAGCTAACAAGAGGGGCGTGCCCTAAGCCCCGCCTCTTTCACAGAGTTTGTCACCGAAGTCCAGGCTACAGGGAGGCACCTATCTCTGTGGAAGACAGGAGGAAACAGTGGTGACTCCCATATAACGTTTAGCCCAGTTGTTACAGCCAGGGCCCCACTTCACTGGCGCAAATGTGTGTGACGTCACTCTCACGTCGATTTCAGCTAAGCCGGTATTCATTGAGCCTCCGCTGATTCTTTGCCAAATTAAGTGAAACCGATATGCGCCGGGTGTAAATTAAAACAGTGTTTGCACTCTGCTCTGGTCCAGGTTTAACTGCCCAAATGTAAAGGTAAACCGGAGCAGCCAGGAATACAGACAAGGCCTTACGCTGTGTCTAGACATTGCACCCTGGGTCCCTGCTCTACAACCTACTGTATTGCAAATTAAAACAATGATAATAATATAAAGTTCGTGTTGAATCTGCTAAGCAGGAAGTTACCCATCAACCTGCTGAGGATCTCCCTCCTCTGGCCAATGCGGGGCAGAGACAGAAACCTTCTCCCCCCACCCAGGGAGTAACTTCACTCTGAGGAAGGCAGCAGTAGCTGCACGGTGAGCTGAAGGCTAAGCACAGAGGGGCCCTGGAGGCACCTCCCTGGACGCAGAACTAGCTACTGGCTCACACTCCCCAAGGGACAGGGAGCCCGGAGATGACTTCTGCAGGTGACACACTCTGCGTGCCAGGGCGCAGTCGGGGGGCTGGCCCCCGGAGAAGGGGGCCCGCGTAGGCCAGCTGCCATGGCAGTGGGAGCAGCCCACACTCAGGAGCTGTGCAGGAAGCACTGCCGCGGCGTCAGGGGGACAATGCAGAAGGCCCCAGTGACCCACACAATGGACTGATTCCTGGCCAGGAAACCTGGGAGTCCAACCTTTCGTAGAGGACTGGACAGGAGAGGACTCCCTGAGCATGCACCTTAAGAGATCTAACTTTAAGCTAGGGGGCAAGCTAGGAACTGCTATGTTGCACCTGGCAATATAACTGCTTAAGCGGCTGCGCCCAGGATATTTGCAACTTTCTCTTCCCTCCCAGCTCCAGTCCCCATAGGGCCTCACAGCTGAAATGCCGTGAGAGCCTGCCTCTGAGTCGTGTTCCCTCTGGCTGAGCTACTGTGAATCGGTTAACCCAGCCCTGAGCAGTCAGTGCTTACAAGATTTAGGGACTAATCGGTACTTTGCCATTCCCTGGGGAATTAGCTGGGGGCAGAGATGAGCCGTGCTCTGAGGCATTCTGTCTGTGCAATGCAGACATGGTCAGTGTCTCGCAGACGCCTGGGCGGTGAGCTGTACCTTGGTGACACTCCATCACCTCCTCGGGGCAGGGAATGGGTCTCACTCTGGACCTCTGTAGTGACTGGCCAGGAGCCATCCCTTCCCTGGGCAGGGATCAGGGATGTCTCGGGCCAGGAGCCATCTCTTCCCTGGGCAGATGCCTCTGTCTCAGTCTCACCTGCAGGAATTCCCTCGCTGGCTGCTGGCACTTCCCCTCCATCTCCCTGATCAGCTCGCTGAGACGGGAAATCTCCTTGGAGAGTTTGGTGACGATCTCGTTCTGCCACCTCACGATCTCCTTGTCCAGTTCTCCCAGACGGGCCACCAGGAGTTGCTCCTGTTCCTCCAGAAACTGGCGCAGCCGCTCAAGTTCAGACACCATCTTCTGTCTCTCAGCTTCTTTCTTTTCCTTTAGTCAAGAGACAAAAACAGAGACGGGGAAGGTCAGGGACAAGGAGAGAAGCGTGTGACGTTTCATAGAGCCTAGGAGGGTACTTCAGCATGACTTCTACCATTCAGCATATGACATTTCGTGAGAGACATTCCTTGTGAATGTGTAAGAATTTTTTTCTGAAATTCCTTCAGGAGGCCTAATTTCTGTTAACAGCGTGCAATGTCTGGCGTGATTGGAATAACCTGAGATCACCGACTCGACAACCCAAATCGAAGAGCTGGAGGCAGGACTCAAACCACATGGGAATGGATAGCTGGGGAGAGAGAACTGGGGGACAGCGGAACACACACAAACCAGCACAACAGCAAAATGTAATTGAGGAAATCGTAACAGTTACTGAATCACACACACAATGTTAAACAGAGACAGAGCCACGCCCACTGGGAGAGACAGACACACACACATTTTCAGACCTAGTAGTACAAGGTGAGATGGAAATGGAGCTGTTCTGTAAAAATGCACCCACCTTATAGTAGGTCCATCTAGGTTGTATTTCCCTAGTTTGTTTAAGAGACGATCATGCGAGACAGTATCAAAAACCTTACTAAAGTCAAGATATATCACATCTACCACCTTCCCCCTATCCACAAGGCTTGTTACCCTGTCAAAGAAAGCTATCAGGTTGGTTTGACATGATTTGTTCTTGACAAATCCATGCTGCCTGTTACTTATTACCTTATTATCTTCTAGATGTTTGCAAATTGATTGCTTAATTATTTGCTACAGAAGTTAAGCTGTCTGGTCTGTAATTTCCCGGGTTGTCCTTATTTCCCTGTTTGTAGATGAGCACTGTATTTGCCCTTTTCCAGTCTTCAGGAATCTCTCCTATCTTCCAAGACTTTTCAAAGATAATCGCTAATGCTCAGATATCTCCTCAGTCAGCTCCTTGAGTATTCTAGGAAGCATTTTATCAGGCCTTGGTGACTTTAAGACATCTGACTTGTCTAAGTAATTTTTAACTTGTTCTTTCCCTATTTTCACTTCTGATCCTGCCTCATTTTTACTCGCATTCACTATGTTAGACGTCCAATTGCCAGCAACCTAGGGGAAACTGAGGCACACATAGACTTCATACCAAAATAATATTACCAAACAATCCTGCTTGGTCATAGCAGGCACCTGCTGGGTGTCTGAAGAAGATAGATCTGCCTAGGTTAACATGAGGGGATAGTAAGCCTTTAGGTAATACAGACACCCAAGTAGACTGTTTGCTGTTTTAAAAGCCCTTCTCTCATATGCATTGTTCCTACAGCAAAATAAACAATCCTTTTGTCTTACGAAGGCTGTTGGGTCACCAGATACCACTACAGGTGCCAGAACACAGTCGGGCTTACAATAGGAGAATGGTGGATACACAGGGTAACTAGCCCAGGGCCCGGTCTAAGAATGGGAAAAATGCAGAATTCCACACTGGGAGAGCTAAAGGTGCAAGGCCTGACACCTCGGGGTGCACTCAGAGACACTAGAAAGGGGACAGAGGTGTCACTAGTTCTGCAACCATGACACAGGTGGGACAGAGAAATGCTCCCCCCCCCCATACCCACAGCAGAACAGAGAAATAAACCCACAGAGAAAGAATCACACCCCCCCATCACTGCTGAGTTTTGACTATGGGCACTTACCAGGTACTCCTCCATTTTCCTCTCTTCAGTCACTTTAAATCCCCGAAGCTCATCTCTTTCTTTCTTCAGAGTCTTCAGTTGGGTCTGAAATTGGTTCTGGGTAGAGAAAAATGCTGGGTGTCATTTTGGTGCATCATATGTTGGGGTGGGATCTGCTCCTACCAAGAAAAAAAAAAATCCAGCGTGGATAGAATTTTTAGTCTCTGATTAAACTCTTTCTAACGGGTTGCTCTCGGTGGCAGGATGCGATGCCAATTCTCTGAAAACCCACTGGCCGGAGGTGCTTGATCTTCACGCGGCACTGCTGAGCGTCCCTGTTGTGTCCCTTCTCCAGCATGCCCTGGGATATCTTCCCGTAAATGTCCAAATTCCTTTTGCTGGCTCTAAGCTGAGCCAGAACGGACTCCTCGCCCCACAGATCAATGAGATCTAAGACCTCTGGTCGACTCCATGCTGGAGCGCGTTTGCAGTAGCCATGCGGAGTACAGCTACAAAGCTCTCTCCATGCTGGCTGCACAGGAAATGAAAATTGAAATTTTCCCGGGGCATGAGAGGATGGGCCATTTCTGGCTTGCGTGACCATGTAACAGCAGAGCGCGAATGTCCAGAATGGTCACAATGGGGCATTGTGGGATACCTCCCGGAGGCCATTAAGGTCGAATTACGTTACACTCTGTCTACAGTGACGCAAAATCGACCCAATAAATTCAAATTAGGCGCTACGCCACTTGCGGAGGTGGTTTTATTACGTCGACTTTTGCCGCAGTTTAAGTCGACGGAACTGCTGTGCCAGTGTAGACGCAGGCTTTCGGAGATTGACGTTACGTCGACCTCTGTCGCCAGTGTAGACCAGGCCTTACATGATCATTACAGCTGCCTAAACGAGCTCTATGGCTTACCAACAAAAATTGCGCTCTCTCTTCAAAAACTAGGAAATTCACTGCTAAAAAACTTCCTGAACACAGAGCTTGCCCAGGGGTATATCGTGTCCTTCCAGAACACCAAGTCCAGCAAAATTCAAAACTTCTGAAATCCAGGAATAGCTACTTCCAGAACGTGCCTATGCATTCTTAGCTTTGTCCTCTTTGAACGATGCCCCATGTGCCACTATCACATTGTGATGGGTTCCCCCGGAGTGCGACCTGGGAATGGGGTACCGCTGTGACCCCCTTGACTCTCCAACCTGGGCTGTCTCTCGCAATGCTTTGCTAGTAATAAATTGCAACACCCTCCAGGTGCTGTTATCTCTCGGCCCAACAGCATGTTAGACTAGATTGCATGAGTAGAGTCACTCACTCCTACAGAGAAAAGCACCAGCCAGTTCACGCCAGCTCCGTACTTTGCACCCTGAAGTTACCCTGTCCTGCCCTGACTCAGAAGCCTGACCAGGATACGTTTATTACCTAGTTCACCCCTTCCTCAGTGTGGAGAAGACATACACAAGCCTTTGTTAACTGAGCTGAGGTTTATCAAACACTTCGACCAGGACACACTGTTTTAAGGTAACATATAAAACAGAAAGATGGATTCTAAGTGAGTATAAGGGGGAGGCATTAACAGATCAGAGTCCTACCTTATATTTCCGGGCAGCCCCTTCAAGGAGAAGCACCGAGTGAGATCTGTGCTCTGGGGATCTCTCGCAAACCACACACACGGCTTCCCCGTCCTTCTCACAGAACAGGTTGAGTTTCTCCTGGTGTCTGACACACAGATTCTCTTCTCCCTCTTTGTCTGCTTTTAAACCCACTTGTTTGATTTTTTCTGTTATATGGGCCAGGTCCCAGCTGGGCCGGAGATTCCCTGTCCGGATCCGAGCTCTGCAGACGGGGCAGAGCGAAGGTCCGTAGCCTCCCTCTGTGCATTCTTCACAGTACCGAGTGATGCAGCCCCGGCAGAAGTTGTGCCCGCAGTCGGCACTCACCGGCTTTGTGAAATACTCCAGGCAGATGGGACATTTGGGTTCCTCTGGCGTTTCCTGTTCAGGAGTCGCTGAGGCCATGGTTGCTCTGATCTCTGGTCCCTGTGAGCTTTGCCTTCTGCTCTCTGCCCTGGGAGGAGTGGCAAGGTAAAAGATAAGAAATGGAGGAAGTGGGAACAACATGGGATGAGGAGGAGGAAAGGGAGAGGAGGAAGGTGGAACGAAAACAGGGAATGAAAAGGTAAATGAATACTGAAGTGGGGGGGAAACAACCTCAAGTTAAATCAAACCAGGTCTCTTAATCTGCAATGAGAGCACCACAGTCATACAGATGCGGACCCTGGAACGCCTGGCAGGGTGACTAAAAAAACCCCAGCGTCGTGTCCTGATTGAGAGGGTGTGTGTTGACCAGCTCCAGCTTTGCTGTGCCTCGCCCCGCAGCCAGCCCTCCGCTGGGCCTGCCGGCATTAGTCACGTCCAGTGGTGCGACCTTATGGCGGGGTGTATTGTGTTTGCACTTTGTTGATTCTAATTAGGGCTGATAAATTGTTTCTCCAGTCGGCACCTGGAACGTGCAATTCAGTAAGTAATTGCATCGGGAACAACCTTTAAACTGAAGGACAATTGTAAGTTTTAACGTGTCCTGA
Organism: Emydura macquarii macquarii; assembly: GCF_026122565.2. NCBI lineage: Eukaryota > Metazoa > Chordata > Testudines > Chelidae > Emydura > Emydura macquarii. The sequence continues at coordinate 105,840 of NW_027132277.1, forward strand.
CTCTACAATGTCTGTTGACAGCCCAGCCCATTCAAGACTGCAGGTAAGATTCAGAAAGAGGCTTTTAGCTTTAATATTTTTTACAGAATTCAGCACAGAGGAGAGAAAAAATAACAGCGTGACTTTTTTCCCACCATTTCTTCCCCCTTGGACTAACACGGAGTGTTGTGTATTTTGTGTCCTGCCTAGCTTGTTGCTGTAGCAACAGTGCTAGAATATTATGGGATAGCTCCCCCAGTTCTGGCTGGTCTTAGATCAGTTGGATTAACTTTGTCTATGTGCGTTTACATCTCTCTGTGCTCCTGTCTGCTGGTTTCTCTCTGCATGCAAGTAACTTCCAAGTATCCAAATATAACACTGGGTTTGGAAATTACTGCATGGCCTTGAACTGCTGGAGGGGAAATGTGAGCCATGGACCCTAGGCTGGAGGTCCAGCATGGAGAGAAGGGAGAACAAGAATTGTTCATCACTGCGAGATGAAGTCCAACATCTGCAGGAGTTCTCTTAGGGTACGTCTACACTGGAGGTGCGGGTGTAGTTTCCAGCTCTAATAGATGTTCCTGGACTCGCTGTGATCACCGCTAGCACATGGCCATAAAGCCACAGGTCATCACAAGATCCAGCGGCTGGAAGATGAAACGAGACAAATTCAGAGCAGAAATAAGGTACTCATCTGTAACGTGATGGAAAGTAATTGTTGGAACAGCTTTCCTAGGAACGTGGCAGAGTCTCCATTCTTTGAAGCTTTTAAATCAGGATGGACTACCTTTCTAAAATGTATGCTCATAAGAACGGCCATACTAGATCAAACCAATGATCCATCTAGCCCAGTATTCGGTCTTCCGACAGCGGTTGGGGCCAGATGCTTCAGAGGGAATGAGCAGAACAGGGCAATTATTAAGTGATCCATCCCCTGTTATCCAGTCCCACCATCTGATAGTCAGAGGCTTAGGGAAACCCAGAGCATGGGTTTGCGTCCCTGATCATCTTGGCTAATCACTATTGATGGATCTATTCTTTAGCTTAACCACAAATTATGGGCTTGATGCAGAAATCACGGGGTGTAATGCTCTGGTCTGTGTTATGCGGCTCAGATTAGATGATCACAATCATCTCTTCTGGGCCTAAAACCTATTAACAATAGCCAGAAATTACCATTCCTCCTCAAAAGAAAAACTTCAAATGTGGCCTGTGCATTAGATGTCAGTGAAATATGGGCTGTTTGGTGAGACGGCAGTTTTCCGTAAGCTCATTAATGACAAATGAAATGGTCTGACACAGGTGAACACATTCTCACAGGCTCCACTTTTAATGTATAAACTAAGTAACAGATTTGTTTGTAAACGCTCAGAATATGCATTCGCTATTCAAAGAATAAGTGCTGCCGTCTTGGCGAGGATCTGCTAAGCTCTCCGGTTTCTTATATGCCCTCATCACGGTAGCATCTGAGGCACTCAGGCTTGCAAATTTGGATGGAGCAAATAACCAAGAATGAGCAGGGGGCTTTTGTAGTTCCCGTTCACTTGTAACTCATCTCAGTGGCAATGAACACGGTGGCAAAAAAAAAGCATTCAAAATTTATAAAAGGGATTTGATAACGCCCGTGGTTATTTCTATATTTTACACACACGCACACAAAAGAAGCCATTTACAGCTCCAAAGACACCTCAATACAATCATTTCGTGGAGATCAGAAAAATGTAAAATCCCTTTTCTTATTTATTTATGTAACCTGAAATAAAATGACCCAAAGAGGAGCTCTATGTAAGCTGAAAAGTGTGTCTCTCTCCCCAACGGAAGTTGATCCAGTAAAAGAAATCACCTTATCCACTTTGCCTTTCTAAATAAAACCCTGTGAAATACTTTCCAAATATGGAGATTAATCATTTTCTCCACCATCTTCAAGTTGTCACTCCAGTGTCACCATCTCCCCTCCCTCATCCATGGTATGCCCCAAACACAACCCTGAAGGTCAGAGAAATATGACCTGCACCACCAATGTCCATGTGTATTCTGAAATCTAATGATGGCATTGTTAATTCTTTCACCCAACAGAAAAACAAATAAATAAACCCAAAAAACCAAAAGAGCTTTTTAGAGCTGCATCTGGTCCCTGTCTTCTCCTCTCCCCTCTGATTTCCCCCACCTCCAAGTACTCTGAGAAATGTGGACTCCCTCGTGGAGATCAATGGGTTTTGAACTGAAACATAAAGATGGGCATTGAACATTCTTTCTTCACTGCTGATCATTTTCACCGGAACCCCCAGCCACGCTCCTGTCCCTCAGTATCAAACAACCTCTCATCCCACTCCAGGTGCCAACGGCCCAGATCCTCAAAAGGTATTTAGGCATCTAACTCCCATGGAAATAAATAGGCACCTTTTTACCTATGAGGATCTGGGCGAAAATATCCCCCAACCATGAGATAAAATCTCCAGTTCCCCTTAAGAAAATCTCACCTGTAACTGTACATTCTCGGTACAAAGATATTGAGGTGCTGGAAACTGATGACATGGGAATCGTGTAAAATAACCTAAATCTAATACCCGAGGGGCAGCTGCGCTAATTGCACAATGCAAGTAAATCTATTTTAAAATGCCATTTAACATGGCATCTTATGCTGCTGCAAAATCTCCCCTGGAGTCTGTAGTATCACAAGGTGTCCAAGGGCAGAATTTCTTATTCCCTGACCTCGTAAAATCCCTGATCCTCCAGAATCATAAAAAACTGTGACAGCCATGCTGGGAAAATGCCATTTGCCTCTCCTTCGCGTCGATCTTGCTGCTGTCTCGACTGGTGAGAAATACGCTCTAGCCGCAGTGTTGTAGAGATCATGGAGTCAGAAGCTGGAGAAACCTATTTTATGGGGTCACATGGGATCATTCCCCCTCACCCCTATCTCAGGGACACAGCCTGAGTGGGGATCCTGCCAAAAAGAAAGGGAAAATTCTCTCCCCAGTGAAAGTGGCTGGTGGGAAAATGAAGATCGGGATTTTGTTGTCAATATCAAAAAATGCCACCTGCCCCCCTTCATAGTCCAGGGCGACCCGGATTCTCCTGGGGATCCTAGTCAGCGGCAGAACGGTCTCACAGGCGGTATAAGCCCGGTACTGACCTCGCCAGTGACCCACGGCCCAGATTTCCTGCTCAGGGTAATTGCTCATCCGTCCTTTCCTCTTCACAGACTCTCTGGCGACCCCCACTGACCAGACTCCCCCAACTCCCACCTCCACCTCCCAGTAGCGTCTGCCCCAGGCGAAGCCCTCACAGCCCAGCACGGAGAGAACAGAATCAAATCTCTCCGGATTGTTGGGCAGACGCTGCGGCACATGTCCCCATCTCACACTTTTCCCATCCGGAGACAGGACGAGCTGGGGATGAGCCGTGTCTGGATCCAGAGTTACATTTGCTGTGGGGGGAGAGAGAATCAGAGCGTTAGGGGCAGAGCTCGGCTCTGGGGGGAGGCTGGGACCATTTCCAACACTCCCCAGCAACCCCATTCTGGCTGGGACATTCTCTGATTTTCTGCCTCTCTGTACCAGCTCTGTCCGTCCCCAGCCAGAAAGAATGAAGGAGAAGGCAGCCCAGATCAGAGCCCAAACTCTTGTGCAGTGGGACAGGAATGGGGGCTGCAAATTTAGAGAAAAGCACCCATCCCTCTAGGGAATAGAAAAGAAATAGGGGACGCCAACCAGTGGAGAACTGCCTCCCAGCCAGTGGAGATGTCCTAAGAACCGGTGAAGGGAGGGTCATAGATGGGAGACCACTTCAACCCAGTGGGGGGAAAAAAAGGGAGATCCAGGTGATGGAGGGAGTGAAGGAGGTGTCCCGGGGGGACGCTGGGAGAGGATCAGGCTGATCCTTCTCTGGATGTGTCAGAGGAGTCACAGCACTGAGCCACCTCAGCCCCGTCTCACTCCCAAGCTGTGCTTGTCATGGGAACAGCAATTAAGTGATTAATATTGTCTGATGTTTAAGGCCCCTTCCCTTGTCCTTTCACACTCTCTCTCTCTGTTGGTGGGAGCCTGTTTTGTTTGATCTCAGAGGTTCTCCTGCCATTCCATGCCTAGCTACAAATGCAAACGGGGAAATAGCCCTGTAAAAACTCACCCTTTCTTCCTACCGTTTCCACATCCCACGTGAGAGATTTACCCCCATCTGTCTCCAGTTCCCGTGCGAGAGCGCCTAGAGAGGGGAGATTTCATGCAGTCAGGTTCATGCCCACATTTCCACTCTTAATGGAACAAGTCTGCTCAATGATGGAACAGAAACACAGAGAAAGGGGCAGAGATATGGAGAGAAAACCTTTTCTGAGTCAAGCCAGACGTACGTGAAACAGAATCAAGAATATCCTGGGAGCCTTTGATGGGACTGTGTCATCTGTTTCATCAAAGGATCTCAAAACATCTGTGCATTCCTAGATGGAACATCAGAGAGCCCAGAGTGGGCTGCAATTCTCATTGTCATACCCAGGTCTGCTGGCCGATGGTGAGCCCTTAGTGGGGAAACTGAGGCACGGAGGTGACGCTCTCTAGTGAGGGGCTGGGATGCGCTAAGCAGGGAGACTTGGTGTAAATAGTCACTTGCTAGGTGAACTAACAGGAGGATTTTGGAGGGAGCTGACAGAGGGTGCATGAGATGTATTCCTCAGCGCTCTGCGCAATTTCAAGATGGCCACTACTGGGAAAAACAGCAGTGACCTATCACGAATGTGCTATGTTTTCTTTCCTGCTGGAAGCCAGAAGGGACTTCCTGTGAATGAATTGCCAGGTAGTGGCTGGCCTGGAGGAACAGAACGTAGCCATTTTGGAGATGGGGAAACTGAGGCACAGAGAACTTCATTGATTTTTCCAGTGTCGCTCACCGAATTGGTGGAGGAGTTAGAACAAAACCCAGGTCTCCTGACTCCCTGCGCCCCCTGCTATGTCTACTGGATCGGTTCCTTTATCTCCATTATTAAGCCACTGTTTACTGGATCTCTTTCTCTGTTCATTCCCAAGCAGGATTCAGACCCCTTTGGATCTGACACTGCTCCCTTCGCCTGGACCCCACATTTCTCATAACGAAGGCAAAACAAGTGAATACAACAAATGAATCACATTCATGTGATTTCATTTCTGAATTCTCGTTCAAAACTGCTTTTGCCCTGGAAAGTTCCCACTGCCTCGGCCAAGGATCCTAAACTGTTATTTTGCTGGGTTTTACATAGGCTGATAAGTGGCCAGAGCCCATCTCCCCTCACAGTCACAGACACATTTCGATTGTCCTCCTACATCCCTGTCACGCTGGTTAGATTGCGGGGGGAGGGAGGACATTTAACATATGGTTTAACATCAATATGTCAAAATCATAATAATTCCTGTGGGATATGCCATGTCAAGTACTGTTAGAAAGGTTGTAATGTGCTGAGTCAGAGGATAATACTTGTGTTCATGTGTAATATGTGAAATGGAAAGTATAGATGTATTTGAGACATCTGTATTTCAAATTGTGCTGCCTGGGCAACACCCCAGACAGGATGGCTATAACAATAGCCTGCTTAATGGCCCATTAAGACATTCCCAGGTGCAAGGGGCCGAGGGGGAAAAGTCAGAGATGTACCTGATGAGTCACCAGGACTGGCCCATGTGACTCTGGACTCCATTTTGGGTCCTGTGAAATTCCATGAGCAGCATGCCTGGCGAGGCACCAGGACTGGCCCATGGGGCTCTGGATTCCATTTTAGTTCCTGTGAAACTCTACAAACAGCATGGCCAGGGCCAGAAAGTGTATAAGGCAGAGGCCTTGGGACTCCGTTTGGTCTTTCAGTCAGGATTTAGCTTCCGCTACCAACCTACCTCTGGATCAATCCATCTGCAACCGAACTGAAGCTGTGAAACAAAGGACTGAGACCCACCCAAGGACTGGGTGCACACCAGAGGAACTGTACAAGCCTGCAACTCCACAATTCTCCTAGAAACCTGATGTATATGGACTTTTAATCATTTGTATGTATCTGATTTGCTCTAATTCTTTAACATTTCTCTTATGGTTTATTTCTTTCTTTTTACAATAAACCTTTAGTTTTAGTTACTAAAGGATTGGCTGGCAGTGCGGTATTTTGGGTAAGATCCAAACTTATATTGATCTGGTGCTGTGGCTGACCACTTGGGGTCAGAGGGAACCTTTTTAGTAAAGAGCATAGAGTTCAAATAACTGGTCTCTTTACTGGACCCAGTGGCTAATTGGGAGCCAGAAGCTGAAATGCAGTGAAGGGGGCTGTGTGTATTTGTATAGTGGCTTCTGTGGGGATTCAGAAGCGCAGTTTGTGGTTGGTTGGGAAGCCTGACTTCAGTGTCACCCACCAGCGCTGGAAGAATCTGCTCTCTTTTTACAGCCTGCCCTGACCTTGGCATGTTCAGGGGGCTACCTTGGGCATGGGACGGGTCACAATCCCCTCTTGGTACCTTTGAATTGCCTCAGAGTCTCCTTTAAAGCAACAGTTTGTCGAGAGAAATCACTGAATCTCTTTTCCAGCTCAGGAAAAATCCCTGCGGGCTGCTGGAACTTCTCGCACCTGGAGAGAGAAAACTCCCTGAAGTGAATAGTATAATTACATGAATTACTTCTTATGATGCATTGTTTTATCACCTTTTAATGGGAATCTTGTGCCAGTGAATGCTAATGCACTGGGGGCCGTGGAGAATGGATTTGTGTGTGTCTTACCCTCACAGAAAGTGCCACCCCCACACACTTCCTCCACAGTGGTCCATTCATTTAATCATGTTTAGGCCATAGAGACTGTTAGGTGCCTAAATCCCTTTGTGGATGTAGGCCTAAATCCTACTACAATCCACACACACCCCTTATAGACTCCCAGACTTTAAGGTCAGAAGGAACCCTTATGATCATCTAGTCTGACCTCCCGTACAATGCAGGCCACAGAACCTCACCCACCCACTCCTGTAATAGATCCCTGACCTAGGACAGAGTTACTGAAGTCCTCAAATATGGTTTAAAGACTTCAAGGTGCAGAGAATCCACCAGCAAGTGACCCGCGCCCCATGATGAAGAGCAAGACCACTCAGCCTGTACAGCGTAAGCTCACTCAACACCTCCATTTTTGCCACAAAAATGCCCTAGGTACCTACGTTTCTGCCTCCGAGCACCCGCGCTACCATCTCCCTTATAGGCAACTGGAGATGTAACTCCTGCCTCAATGCGATCCTCAAAGCAGGGGAACGTAGACGTTTCCCCCCTCAATGCAGTAGAGCGTGCCTAACTCCACACAAAATGTTAACCACTGGGGTAGGGGATGTTCTGCTTGGAGGTCTTTCAATCTCTCTTGGTGAGGTTGTTCAATTTTTTAGACGTAATTAAACATGACTTGGGCCTGGGAGAGACTGAGAGGCTGACTTGACAAGTCAGTGCGTGGGGCACTCACCCGAGAGGTGGAAAACCTCCAGTCACATCCCTTCTCATCATTGCACGGCTTTAGAGGATCTGGGCCTACGGGTGTGGGCATGAAGGAAGTTGCGTCGTGGATACTTTGGTCCCTGTCCTCCATGCTCCGATGGCCAGTCTGTTCCCGTGTTGCTAGTGGTCTTTGTATTGTAGACCGCGACCCCAACAGCAACTGAAGTCAGACCAGTCCCGCACCAAACACAGCCAAAGGGTACATCCGCACGCTTCTTTCGGTGGTGTATAGCGCACATACATGTTAGGGCCCCCTAGCCCGGGTGTCAATAGCAGTGCAGACCATGAGGCATGGCTTAGATGAGTAGTGTAAAGACACTCCGGAAAGGTGAGGGTATATATATGAGTGTATACCCTACAAGCGCGCCGCTTGCCCAAGCCATGCCTCCCCATCCACTCACTGCTGTTTTTAGCATAGTGTCCCACTGACTCCCTCTAGCTGGAGTCTTCCCCTGGTCCCCACAGTAAGGAAAAACTCTGGCCGTGGGAAAAGGCTTTGGCTAGGGGAAGGCCATTGGGAAAGGTAGCCTTTCCCCACTGCTTCCCCCCTGCCAGAGCCATTCACTGCGTGTAGCTACACAGCACAGTGTGGACGGAGCCTGTTCTTCATTGCGTCGTGTAGCTACACCCACCCTGCATGCCACCACCAGGGTGCGTGGTGTAGACGTAACCAAAGAGTCAGCAAGACTGGATTGTAACCAACCAGTGCCCTACAGGTGAAAGGCCTCATATTCCATCCCCAGCATCCTGAGTCAGCCAGACCCTCAGGAATGGAAGATCTTTAAAACCACTTAATTAAGTTTAACCCAGGGAGGGCGGTGACTGTTCTGTTGTGCCCCGGGGCTCTAATATGACAAGAGAATGAAAGGCGAGGGGGCGTGAGAAGGATCCATGTACCTGCTGAAGGTGATTCTGATGTCCTGGAAGAGAGAGAAAGAGAGAAAGGACGTTTATTGCACATGTGAAATGCTGGAGATCCTGCCTGCTCAGCGGGAAATGAGCTTTCACCCATCAAGTTCCATACGCCGTTAAAGTTACGAGCCACCTCTACATACGTATTAAAACATTTAGATCACGGAGCTGGATTTTTTTATATGGCCACTGAATCTTCCGCTGGAGCTAGACGGCACATTCTATTTGCCACAGAGAAACAATCTGGGGTGTTTCCCACCCCAATCTCCATCTCCATCTCCACAGCAGATTGCTGCGTTTGGCACATGCAAAATAGTTGCCTTCGCGAAATGTGTAGCCCCCTATTTTGGAGGCTGGATTATGGGGTTGTCCTGGACTCTGGGTTCATTTCCTGGCTCTGCTGCAGTCTCTATCTCTGGGCCTGGCACACTGGGGCGTCTTGTGGCTATTGCAATACAAACAGTACAAATATTTGGGGACTCATTCGGATTTTAACTTTCCTAGGCACTAGCTGAGGGCCGAACTCTAGCAAGCAAAGTTGCTGTGGGGCTCTGAAACATTCTGCATGCCCAGGCAGACCTAGTACAGAAGCCAGCGGCCAGTAACACCTCACATCAGAGAGAACGGGGCAAGCCATGTATCGTGCTCCCTAAACCCTGTGATGATAGTTCAGGACGCTGTGCAGAGGCAACTGGGGTGTCTCTAACATAGTCTCACCTGCAGGAATTCACTCGCTGGCTGCTGGCACTTTCCCTCTACCTCACTGATCAGGCTGTCAAGATGGGAAATCTCCGCGGGAAATCTGGTCACCATTTCCTTTTGTCTCTTCATAATCCTGTCCAACTCTTCCAGCTGGGCCAGCAGGAGCTGCTCTTGCTCCTCCAGAAACTGGCGGAGCTGCTGAAATTCAAACACAATTCTCTGCCTTTCCTTCTTGATCTTTTCCTGTAATGGTCAGATGCAAATGAGAAAAAGGCAAGTGAAGACCCTGGGGAGAGATCAGGGGAATTTCATACAGCCCAATGTTTGCAGAAGGGAAATTTCTCATTACCCCAAAAATTCATTTCAAGACTTTTTTTTTTGAGATAAACTCCCTCTGGATGAGGGAGAAAAGACCTTCCTAAAGCTTCCTAGCCAGTCCTAATTTATGTTAATAGTGTGTGCACTTTATCATAAATTAAGAGATTCCAAAGCCAGAAGGGACCCCTGTGATCATCTAGTCTGACCTGTGTAACACAGACCACAGAACATCCCCCAGAATAATTCCTTTTTATTTGGTGATATCTTTTTTCTTTTTAAATCCAATCTTGATTTAAAAATTTCCATGGATGGAGATCCCACCACCACCCTTGGTAATGATCCACTGGTTAATTACCCGCCCTGTTAAAAACGTATGCCATATTTCCAGTCTGAATTTGTCTAGCTTCAACGCCCAGTCACTGGATTGTGTTACACTTTTGTCGGCTAAGTTGAAAGAGCTCATTATGAAACATTTGTTCCCGTGTGGGTCCTTATAAACTGTGATCAAGTCACCTCTGAAGCCGCCTCTTTGTTAAATTACATAGATTGAACTCCTTGCATCAGTCACTAGAAGGCATGTTTGCTATTCCATTATTCATTCTTGTAGCTCTGAACCCTCTCCATTTTATCAGCATCCTTTCTGAATTGCTGGACACCAGAACTGGGCACAGTATTCCAGCAGCGGTTTCACCATGACTAAATACAGAAGCAAAACAGCCTCTCTAATCCCACTCGAGAGTCCCATGTTCATGCATCCAAGGATCACGTTAGCCCTTGTGGCTCACAGTATTGCATGATTGGGATGTTTTCCTATCACTGGCCTAGTGAAATCCAGAGTCATCTAGTAGCAGAAAGGGCTGCAGGGAGGCAGGAGCAATGTTAACATTCTCTCTCTCTGGCTGTGTTTACACTTAAACCGCTTCAGCGGCACCGTTGCAGTGCGGCAGCTGTGCCACGGTAGTGCTTCCCGTGTAGACACACACTGCAGCAAAAGAATTCTTTCTTCCGTCAACCTAGCGCTGTCTACACCAGGGATTAGGTCAGTTTAACGACGTCTTTCAGGGGCGTGGATTTGTCACATCCCTGAACGACATAGCTGGGTCAGTCTAACATGGTAGTCTAGACCCGGGGCCCGTCTATGTAACACACACACACAAACACACAGTGCACTGGCAGAGACGCCTGGGCAAAAGGGAGGTGTTGGAAATTAAAAACCTAACAGTGACCAAAAATTGAGTGAGAAAAATCATGAAATCAGCACATCAGTCATTTAAAAAAAAAAAAAACCACTACAAACCACAGATACAAATGCTCATGGACACACAGAAGAAAGACACCCAGAAATGTCCTATGTGCTCCCCTATGGAAATGCAATCACACAGACGTCACATCACACTCAGGAGCACATGGTCACACAAATACTTCTCCAACAGCCAAGCCATACAGCAAGAGACACCCTCACACACACTTATTTATTGTCTCAGAAGGACACGAGAAGTCACATCCCAGGCTCCTAAGCTTGGTCTCCACTTAAAAGTTATATCAGCACAGCTACGTCGGTCAGGGGTGTGGATTTTCACACCCCTGAGCAGTGCAGTTAGCCCAACCTAAGTACCCATGTAGACAGAAGAATTCTAGATGCCCTCTCTCGCGGAGGTGGATTACCTATGCCGAGGGGAGAATCCCTCCCATCAGTAAGTATTGTCTACGCTGAAGTGCTGCAGTGGTGTAGCTGTGCCACGGTGGCGTTTTAAGTCTAGACAAACCCTAAGATTTAACAGCACACATTTAAATCCTCGTCCAGACAAGGCCAGCGATATCTACTCTCAGGCAGAGATACCCATCCGTGTGTCTCTTCTTTGGGCACCTACCACATACTCCCAGCACCTTTTCTCTCCAGTCAGTTTAAATCCCAGGAGTTTTTGTCTCTCTTCCTTCAGGGCCTGCAAACGAGCCGTGATTTGCTCCTGAGATGAGAAAAAGGGTTTGATAGGATATATTTGGGGGGAGGGGGAGTGGATCCAATTAAGACTTCATTTAAATAAACTCTTTACCAGCTACTCTAATTCACCAGGAGAACTTTCTTAATGTCTCCCGTCGACATAGAGGGACTTCCCCAGACACACTGCAGCAGCACAGCTGTATACAGCACTGTACGTATAGACACACCCTAATTCACAGCCTATATACAGTTTTCTTTAATGTTAGGCCCACAGATCAGTAACTTAACAGCAAAAGCCCTTACAGGAACACTTGTTAGCAAAACGAATGAATGAGAAGTTAGGCGTGCAGGTTAAACTGGAAATAAACCCAGTTATCAGGAGCACAGATAAAAAATGTGGTGGTTATGGCTCAGCTCCTCCAAGATATTTAGGCTCCCGGTCTCCATTGATTTCAATGGAATCCAGGAGCTTAAATCTCTCTGAGGATCTGAATTCCATACAAGGACTCTAGTGAACAAAAAGAGACCATCAATAAATGAGGAGTTCCAAGTTAAACTGGAAAGAAACCCAAACATCTAGTCCAGGAATTTCCCAGCAAAGGTCCCAAATGCCCCATTACGTTTTACTGAACTCCTGCCATTTTGACTTGGAACGAACAAACAAAACCATCCATGAGGCATAAATAGCGACTCTGGAGAGAGGTTTCCTACCTTGTACTTCTGGACAGCCTCCTCTATGGGAACTGCAGCATGCGCTCCATGAATCCAGGACTCTCTGCAGATCGTACATATTAATTCTTGATCCTCCACACAGAACAGTTTCAGAGGCTCCCTATGTTTCTCACACACTTTCTCCCCCTCTGGCTCTCTTGTTGGCTGTAGCTTCAACTGTTTCACTAACTCCACCATGTTGCCCAATTCCCTGTTTAGCCTGAAGTTTCTCTGCTCGGCAGTCTCTCTACACTGAGGGCAGGAGAAGTTGGCAGCCAGTTCCCCCCAGCATCGAGTGATACAGGCCCTGCAGAAATTGTGCCCACAGTGTATAGACACCGGGTCTTGGAAATACTCCAAACAGATGGAACAAGAAGCTTCATCTTGGAGTTTTTCCACCGTTGACATGGCTCTGTCTGAGGACTAGTGTGACAGGGCTAGTTGGTTCCACATCTCTTCCCTGAAAAGAAGCAGCATAGCATTTCTCGTCTAGGAGTTAGCTCAATTGCTGATCTGGAATGAGCCCCATCTAGTTCCATCCCCTGAGGGCCCTGGAAAGAAATGTGACGCTCCCAAAGCAAGGAACAATACTACTCAATTCCCACGTTAAAAACCTGTTTTAAACGGCAATTAAGAGACGTCATCTCTCTATCCTTTAAAGGCTGAATGGTGAAATCCTGCCCTCAGACGTCAATGCTTGAATTGAATATAATCATTTATTTAAATCCAGACACAGTACAAATCAATTATTGGAGATGCGGAGTCAGATTTCACCGAACAGATAAAGCTGACCAAATATGGACGTGTTCCCAGGGAAGCGTCTCTCTGTCCCTGTCTGTCTGTCTTTATCCCCTGCTGATCTCTCCCACCTTGTGCCACCCAAGTTGCGTTTATATTATTTAGTGCTGTTCCTGTAGCTCCTAGACCTGCCCCAGTCAGGAGCAGAGTCCGTTGTGCTGCATGCCAGACAAAATTGGAATAAAAGCCCAGATCTTCAAAGGTATTTAGTTTCCACTGGTAGTTAGGAGACTAAATTCCTTTTCAGGATCTGGGTCAAAGCCAAAGCCCTTCCTCCCTATTCATTAACATTCTCAAGATTTTTTGTAGGGGGGAAAGGCATTGATACTGCAGACAGGGCTATTTCTGGCATGAATTACGGCAGAACATTAAAGGCAGGGCAAATTCCACCACCAGAGCAGCACGTAATCAAAAAAACCATCAGAAACTGAGCCCTGGCCTACACTAGGGAATAAGCAATCCATAGAACTAGGTTGTTCGGGAGGGAGGGGGTGAAAAATCCACACCCCCCCCCCAAGCGATGCAGTTGCAGCCATCTAACCCCTGCTGTAGACCGCATTATGTCAATGGTGATTTTACCTTGTAATTTCTATGGCAAAGTTTCTGCTGTTAGACTGTGGAACTCACTGCCACAGGAAGTTGTCAAGGCCAAGAAATTAACACGCTCCAAAAAGGGCTTGGACATTTATGGACATCAAGAGTATCCAAAGTCGTTATAATCAATTACAATAAAAAGTTTGGAAGGGAGACTAAACTTTGTGCTTCAAGGCCTACTCCAATCTCTAGTAGAGCTCAGCATGAGACCTATGTGGGGGCAGATTACCCCATATCTGCTATAGAGAGATTTTGCATCGTCCTTTGAAGCATCTTGTGCTGGCCACATTCAGAGACAAGGTACTGGATTAAATGGGCTGCTGCTCTGATCCAGTATGGCAATTCCTATGTCCCTAATCCACATAGATCTGCTTTAATGATGGGACTCGGTCAGAGGAAAGGGGCAAAGACACCAGGGACCGTCAGAGTGTGAGTAAACTTCACCCATGTGCAGAAGGGACATGTCTTAGTTCCACACAATATGATTTAAGCAGCCCTTAATCACACACGAACTGTTGAATTGAGCCCTCTCCTTTGGAATACCACTGTGAGAAAACGCCTACTCAGAGCAACAGAGTAAGGAAGATAACGTGAGTGCTTTTGTGTGACCCCAGGGTTCGTGTCAGCCAAGGACTTTTCATTCACTGGTAATTAGGGCAAAGAAGCTAAGCCGTGCGTGGGAGGGTAAATGCCGTATAATCATAGAAGATGAGGGTTGGGAGGGACCTCAGGAGGTATCTAGTCCAACCCCCTGCTCAAAGCAGGGCCAACCCCAACTAAATCACCCCAGCCAGGGCTTTGTCAAACCTGGCCTTAAAAACCTCTAAGGATGGAGATTCCACCTCCTCCCTAGGTAACCCATTCCAGTGCTTCACCACCCTCCTAGGGAAAAAGCTTTTCCTAATATCCAACCTAGACCCCCTCTGCAACTTGAGACCATTGCTCCTAGTTCTGCCATCCACTACCACTCAGAACAGCCTAGCTCCATCCTCCCTGGAACCCCCTTTCAGGTAGTTAAAGGCTGCTATCAAATCCCCCCTCATTCTTCTTTTCTGCATGTTAAACAAGCTTAATTCCCTTAGCCTCTCCTCTGTACTAACAAAGTGGGAAACGGGTTCTTATTTCTCTCCCTGCGTTTGAATTGAGAGCCCCTGCCTGTCTTGGGAATATCAGGATCTTCCTACTTCAGACTTGGGAATTTTAGTTTGTTTTTTCTTTATCCCCCTTCAGTTTCTCTTATTAAGTCTCTGCCAACCAACCTCTGAGTCCTGCCCTTTCTGCTCCTGGGAGGACTGGGATTCTCAGAGCCTGTTGATCACAGCACAGACAAAGCGTATCAAATGGGAAGGGAATTTAGGGCCAAGTGGAACTCTCTCGGAAAATCCTTCTCTCATCCCTGGGGAAAGCTGCTGCATAATTTCAGTGGTTGAATTTTAGGGGTTGCAAAGAAATTCCCTCTGCTGCTCACACGGGGCTCTGTGAAACGTCCCCCATCTCTCTGTGTGTCCTCGACCTGGCCCTTTCCCTGTTTGTGCCTTTCCTTTTCAGGATAAGACCCAGGCTAGGAGACAGAAGATTGTGTTGGAATTTCAGCAACTGCGCCAGTTTCTGGAGGAACAAGAGCGACTCCTGCTGGCCCGGCTGGGAGAGCCAGGGAAGGAGATCGTGAAGACGAAGAATGAAAAGGAGGCCAAACTCTCTGAGCAGACTTCCTGCCTCAGTGAGCTGAAGGGAAATGCCAGCAGCCCACGATGGGAATTCCGGCAGCTGAGACCCCAGAGTCTTGCAAGGGTCTAGCATGGCTTATTCCTGTCAATTTAGGGGAATAAACGATATGGATATAAGCACCTTTATCCTGATATAACTAAGTGTTGTATCCAGTTTGCTACAAGAGAATGGCAAAGGAAATAGAGAGACAAGTTGGACAAGGTAATACCTTCTATTCAACCAATTTCTGTTGGTGAGAGACAAGCCGATCTGTTGGTGAGAGACAAGCCGAACTTACAAAGCTCAGATCCAAAGACAAGCTCCGTGTGTCTCCAAAGCTTGTCTCTCTCTCATCAGCAGAAGTTGGTTCCATCAAAGCTACCCATCTTTTCACATGGACGATGCATTAAGAATTTTTCATGTCAGTCTACATTCTACTGCCTCATATCCAGAAATCGCAAGGACAAGGGGGTAAATTTACATTTGTCTGTGTGTGCCATCTCATAATGAAATGTTTACCTCATTGCCAATTGTTACATATTTTATTTAATAACATTCTCAATTCATGAACTTACTGATTGTTAAAGTGGCTGAAGAAGGAAAGAATTGCATTTAAGATTGAGCACTTGAGACAATATTGGTAGGGTATTGTATTAGCTAAGACAGTTTAGCATATATAAATAGTATTACCTCACCCGCCTTGGTTCTCTAATATCCTGGGAGGAAGACAGGATACAAGAACACAACATGAAAAAAGCACAGGATACAAGTACACAGCATGAAAAAAAAACACAGAGAAAAACAAAGTCAGCTGGTAAAAGAAACAAAAAAGAACATGGAAAGACAAAGATAGTGGATTGGATGCATTTGTAGTCTATATTTTAAATACAAAGAGACCAGCCCAGAACACTTCAGGCCCTTCATCTTCAGAGACTTCCTTAGCTTGCAGTGCGCCTAGTGTGAAGAACTGCTATCACTGGCAACGGGCTAGATAAGTGGACTCAGGGACTACGCACATCACAGCCAAATAGCTCTCATGTCTTGTCTACAACAAATGTATTTCCCATATGCCCTGCTACACTTCCCATAACACTCTGCAAGGCATATTGCTTTTCCCATAATGCTCCACCACAAAGACTACATTTCTAATCAGGCCCAGGCACAGAGACTACACCTCCCACAATGCTTTGCAATTTAAAATCTGTGGTCCAACCATATAGGGCAAGGGAGACTACACTTCCCAGAGTTCTCTGCAACAAAGACTTCACTTCCCAGAATGCTATGCAATAATGAGTACACGTCTTATTATGCCTTGCAGTGGAGACTACATTTCCCACAGTGCATCGGTGATGGAAACACAAAAGGCAACTGGGATGCAGGTTCTGCTACTCCAGTCTCTGGTGCATCAGAGAAGCATCTCTGGTTGGCTGGGCTGCTCCCCTACTCCCGTTTGGTGCCTGGGCACAGGGCCCTTTCGCTATGAATCCAGGTAAGTACTGCGAAAGAATGACGGCTGACGGTAGGTGGAATAAGCAGACAGCTTAGGGAAGGCAGCAAGGATGTAGGTCAATTCAGCAGCTGAGCATTTTGCAGCCTGACCCCTAAGTATCCGCTTAGAGAGCAAGATGACCTGTTTAGTGTTAGACTGCAGGACCAGTCTGTGTTGCCAGCTGAAACCATTCAAAAATCAGGCTTCCAGAATCATGAGACTGATTTCAAAATCATGGGGTTGTAAATAATAAACACAGGATTTTTCTGCTTATTATTATTTTATTTTGTTTCGTTCTTTGCCTCCTAGGTTTTGAGACTCTAGGAACCCAGTTTTCAAGCTTTTTCTCTGCAACTGTGAGGGCGAGAAATGTACTTTTAAAAAAAAATGAAAGCTGAGATTCTTACATAACCACATGACCTTAGGTGCTGGGGCTTTGAGAAAAATACTAAACATCGTGAGACTGGAGATAAAATCAGAAGTTGGCATCACTGGACAGTTGGCCAGATCTTTAGCAGAACTGAGATTTTGCCAAGTGACTAATGATTTCAGTGCCCACCTGGGAACATTTTCAAGGTGCCTGTTTTTTCAAAAAGTGCTGAGAACTTATCCTCAGAAAATCAGGCTTCTTTATGATGTATCGGGTTAATCACCCTAAATTCAGTAGCTGCTTTGGAAAATCTTGGCCCTGTCGTAAAAATTGACTTTAGCAGAGCAATGCCAATGTGCACCAGCTGATTATCTGGTCCCACAGACTGGCAGTACAAATCCAAAGCTGGAAAGGAAGGAGCAGAGGATCCTAGAAAGTAGATTTCCCCCACAGCTCATACTCCTCAGCTGGTGTTGTGAGAGCTCCTCTCCTGTTTCAACTTTATCTACCGGTTTTCTATAGCCACCCATCACCATAGTATCTGATCATCTTCTACGTAAAATTCCAGGCAGTAGCTAATTCCCTAGTGGATTCCATCAAATCTCTGGCACCTTTTCAGGATCAGAACTCTGATTGAGGATAGGAGTGAAACTCCTTTTAAACCAGCTTATAGCTTCCCGAGGACCACACCACTAGAGCTGACTAGAAAACAGAATTTCAGTTCTGTGATTTTGTGTTTACGGGAAACATGTTGTCCAAAACTGGGACAAAAAGCCAAATACGTGAAAATGTTCATGAAACTGACGTCCTGCAATACTTTGATTCAGAAACATTGAAATGCTCCCGCAGTGGGACTGGTGTTTTCTAACTGAAACGTGCTCCCCTACTCCAGGGCAGGTTGCCTCCAAACAAGAACCGGAGAACCTTGATTGATTTTGGTTGAAAGTTTTAATAGAATCAGCACGTTCCCGCAGAGCATTTCAATTCTGACAAAATATTTCCCAGTGAGAAAACTGTTCCATTGGAAAATTTTCTGCCAGCTTCTCTGGCAACTTTTAAATCAAGTTTGGATGTTTTTTCTAAAAGATACGCTCTAGTGCAAGCAGGAATTATTTTGGGAAAGTTGTCTGGCCTGTGTTAAGCAGGAGTTCAGACTAGATAATCATAGTGGTCCCTTCTGGTTTCAGAATCTATACATTATTTGTATTTACTTAGGATCTAGAGGCTACACCTGAGATCTGGGCACCCTGCAAACACACAGTGAGAATCAGTCCCTGCCCCAGAGATCTTACAGTCCAAATAGACGTGATAGGAGGAAAAGAAGGACTATTATACCCATTTCAGGGGGGAATTGAGGCACAGAGATTGAGGCAGGCATTTTTCAAAGGCACCTAAGGGAGTTATTAAAACTAATCAAAAAGTTATTCCTGAAATTCAATGAAAGTTGAATTCCTTATTCACATAGGCGCCTTTGAACAGGGAGTGTGTAGCAGAGCTGGGGAACGAACCCAGACATCCTGAGACCCTGCCCCTTTCCTTAACCTCAAGCCATCAGTCTTCCTTGCACAGTGACCTGGTGTTGTCATTTACACCCCTGTAAAGTGGGTGTGAAATTTTAAGGCTGGGGGTGAGTGAGTGGAGAATTCTAAGCGGGCTGTGTGTGGTCTCCTTCAAAGGTGTGTAATAACCACACCTGGAGTAAGAACCTGATTCTCCGCTGCCTGGGTGTAGGACCCTCAGATCAGCGCTGATGTGAAGGATGGAGAAGAATTTAACAGAGATTAACAATCCTGCAGGATGCTTTGGAAGTGCCCAGTAGAATTTAATCGGGAACTGTCTCCCTGATACAGAATTCTACTGGCTGTTTAGAAAGAAAATCCCTATAGAAAGGGTCCCATTCCCTGTTAAAATCCTATGGGCTGGATCCGCTTCTGGTGTGAACTGTGACTGAGCTGTTGACTTCTTCGGAGCTGTGCTAGTTCACACCAGTTCTGCTCCCTTAGGTTTTTAGAGTCATTTCTGTACAGCCCTTCTAAATGCCAATAGGATGCCTTTGGATGTCACCCCCTTTTTTTCCCCCCCTGATGATATTATTTAACGTGAGAAATTGCAGATCCTGTCTAGGCTGAAAGACGCTAAGGCGACTGGAGGGTTAGTGTAATGGTAACCTCAGAAGAGTTAGTACAGAGGGAGTTGAGCCAGGAAGCTGAGAGGGGGTATTTTAGTCCGAGTGTTAAAAACTCTTTGGGCTAGATCCTCTGATGGTTTCAGTGAAGTCAGTGGAACTATGCCTGTTGAAACCAGATGAGAATCTGTCCCTGAATTGTTTTTTGTGGAAACCTGTTTGGATCCAGCATCCCTGATCTTTCATTTAAGGTGTTCAAACCTCACAGGAGAAACACGGAAGTCTCCTAACGGCAGGACATTTTAGCACCCAGTCAGCCAGGCTTTATTCCACCTTTATCCCATCGCTATTAGTGGCTGCTCCTCCACAGAGCTGGGACCATGGGTGCATGGCTGACATGGTTCACTGAATCTCCTGGCCCCTGCAGCCAGAGGGAGATCCTGGTGTGACTCTACCCAGAATGCACTAGATTGCAGGCCCTTTTCCGGCTGAGGTTTCCTTTCCTCCTGGCACAGAGACTTGACTCATGTTCAGATTCTCTCTTTTCATTGCAGCAGCTGAAGGACTCAAGAGTGAAAATGAAGAGAAGAATCCGCGGCAGGGCGGCCCGGAGCGTGTGGAACCGCAGGGAGCGTTATCGGGAAGATCCAAGGGGATTGTTTCTCAAAGGGGAAAAGCCAGGGCGAGTCGGCGCAGGTCAGAGAGGCAGCCCCCGGCAAAGCAAGAGGACAAAGCCACCTGCCATCAGAAAGATCTCAAGGGACCCCGGGACAATAACGAGGTCACAGCGGAGAAACCCTATAAATGCAGCGTGTGCGGCAGGAGCTTCTCTCAGAGCTCCAACCTCCTGACGCATCAGCGGCTGCACACGGGCGAGAGGCCCTATAAATGTACCAGCTGCGGGAAAAGCTTCAACACCAGCTCGGCCCTCATCGTGCACCGCCGGACCCACACCGGGGAGAAATCCTACAAGTGCCCCGACTGTGGGCGGAGCTTCAGCGAGGGCTCGGTGCTGATCAAACACTGGCGGACCCACACGGGCGAGAAACCCTACAAGTGCTCCCAGTGCGGGAAAGGTTTCAGCCAGAGCTCCAACCTCCACGCCCACCAGAGGGTCCACACCGGCGAGCGCCCCTACAACTGCGCCGACTGCGGGAAGCGCTTCAGCACCAGCTCCAACCTCAGCGCCCACCAGAGGGTCCACACTGGGGAGCGGCCCTACAAATGTCCCGAGTGCGGGAGGAGCTTCAGCCAGCAATCCAACCTGATCTCCCACCAGAGGACCCACCTGGAGGAGAAATCCCACCTGTGCCCCGACTGCGGCGAGGGCTTTGGCACCAGCGCGCAGCTCCTTACCCACCGGCGGAGCCACGCGGGGGACAGGCCTTACAAATGTCCTGACTGCGAGAAAAGCTTCCCCAGTCGCTCGGCCCTTATCACCCATCAGAGGACCCACACGGGAGAGAAACCCTACGAATGTCCCGATTGCCAGCGGGGCTTCACCCGGCGCTCGGACCTCAATAAGCATCTCAGAGTCCACACAGGGGAGAGACCTTTTCAGTGTGCCAGCTGTGGGAAAAGCTTCAGCCAGAGCTCACACCTCATTACCCATAAGAGACTCCACGAGGAGGGAAAGCCCTATAAGGGCAGCCTGAGCTCAACACCTACAGTCCGCCGGGAAATTCAAGCGGAGGAAGAGCCCTGTGAAGAGACCCAGAGCAGAGAAAGCATCGGCCAGAGCTCAGCAGGGATCGGCGGTGGGGAAACCCACCTGGTGGGGAAGCCTCATAAATGTCCCAGCTGCGGGGAAAACTTCCACGCCCGCTCGGAGCTGGATGTGCATCAGAGGACGCACCTAGAGGAGAAATCTCGTCCACGTGCTGATGCTGGGCAAAAGTTGAGTGCAATCCTGGCCCCGATGGGCTCCCGTTGCAATGTACGAGAGGCAGCCGAGCCACAGGAGGAAGCTGATGTGGGGAAAAGACTGAAGGCGAGCCCAGCACTCCCCAAAGCCCCCCTGGAGGAGAAATTGGCTGAGCAAAGCCCGCGACCCACCAGCTCCAACCTCAGCACACATCAGAGAGCCCTCTCAGAGGGGGAATCCTTTCCCGGCGCTGATACGGGGCAAAGCCCAGCGCCGGCTGCCCACCACGCAGCACAAAGGGGCCGCAAGAGATGCTCCGATCCAAGCCTGGCCCGTCCGCGCCGTCAAGGAAGCCGGGCGGCGGCGAAGCCCTTCAGGTGCTCAGAATGCGGGAAGAGCTTCAGCCAGAGCTCGAACCTGATCAAGCATCAGCGGACCCACACTGGAGAGCGTCCCTACACCTGTGCCATCTGCAAGCGGAACTTCAACACCAGCTCGACGCTCATCGTGCACCGCCGGACCCACACCGGGGAGAAATCCTACAGATGCCCAGACTGTGGGAGGAGTTTCCGGGACAGCTCGGTGCTGATCAAACACCAGAGGATCCACACAGGAGAGAAACCCTACAAATGCTCCCACTGCGGGAAGGGCTTTGCCCAGAGCTCCAACCTCCACGCCCACCACAGGACCCACACCGGGGAGCGGCCCTACAACTGCGCCGACTGCGGACGGGGCTTCAGCCAGCGCTCCAACCTGATCACCCACCAGAGGACCCACACGGAGGAGAAATCCTACGCCTGCCCCGACTGTGGGGTTGGCTTTGGTACCCGCACGGCCCTGGCCACCCATCAGAGGGCCCACGCGGAGGGCAGGCCCCACCAATGCGCCGACTGCCAGAGGAGTTTCGCCCGGCGATCGGACCTCGTTAAGCACTGGCGGACCCACACGGGAGAGAGACCCTATCTGTGCTCCCAGTGCGGGAGAAGCTTCAGCCAGAGCTCCCATCTGGTGGTCCATCAGCGATCACACATGCAGGAGAAGCCTTACAAATGCACCGACTGCGGGAAAAGCTTCAGCACCAGCTCCCACCTCATTGCCCACCAAGGGACCCACACGGCATAGCCCCCTGGCACCAGTGTGATCCTAGAAATGGAGGGCGGGACGGGACCTCGAGAGGTCATCTAGTCCAGCCCCACAGGCTGCGGCAGGACCAAATACACCTAGAACATGCCTGACGGGATTGTCCAGCCTGGTCTTAAAAAACCTCCAGTGGGGAGGATTCTGCAACCTCCCTAGGTAACGTGTCCCAGAGCTGAGCTGCCCTTAGCGTTAGAAAGCTTTTCCCGAACATCTAGCCTAAATTTCCCTTGCTCCAGATCAAGCCGATTACTTCCACTGTGACTAATAATCATGGCACCTCATTCCTATAAACCACCTTTCCCCTGTAGAGCTCAAAGCACCAATTTTTCATTTATTTATCCTCACAACACCCCTGTGAGGTAGGGAACCGTATCCCCATTTTTCAGATGGGGGACTGAGACACAGAGACTCTAAGTGGCTAACCCAAGGTCAGAGAGGAAACCCATGGCCCAGCAGGGAAGTGAGACTGATTCTCCCATGTCCTAAGCCAGTGCCTTAATGGCTGGACCATCCTTGCCCTCAGGAAGGTCAAATAGAGGAGGAATGGGTTAGGGCACTGTGGGAGACCTGATTTCTGGATACTCCCTCTGTGACCTTGAGCAAGGCACTTAGGTTACATCTCCACTGCCGCTGGAGGTGTAATTTCCAGCTTGCGTAGATATACACACGTCGTGTCCTCAAAATAACAGCGTCTCTGCAGCAACACGGGCTACCCGGCGGAGTACAATCCCATCCAAGGCTGTAGCCTGTCCTGCCACCCGCACTAGGGCAGCTACACCGCTATTTCAGCATGCTAGCTTGATGAAAGGGAACATGTGGACATCTACCCCTGGTGGAAATTGCAGGTCCACCTTTATTGTAGACACGCCCTTCGGGCCAGTTTTTTCCAAGTGCCTAAAGATTGAAATCAGTGGGAGTTGGGCACCCAGCCTGCACAGGGACTTTTGAAAATCCCACTGAAAGTCTCTCTGCGTCTTTAGGCACCGAAACACCATTGAAAATCGAGCCTTCTGTGCCTCAGTTCCCAATCTATACAATGGGTATAAGTGCTCCCACCGTACACGGTGCATTAAAGATTATGAGCTTTTTGGATACTAGGCGACTAGGGTCCCGCATAGAATACATCATTGTGCCATGAACCTTTGTCATGCTTGGAAATTGTGTTGACAGCTAGACACTGGTGGAGTGTTCTGTGCGGAAAATTTGGGTTAACTGAAAATCTCGTTTCAGCTAAACCAGAAAACTAGCGTTCCTCTGGGAAATCCCAAAGTGGGAGAAAGCTAGTGGGAACCTACTTTCTAACTTGATTTACAGATGGGAAATAGTCAGAAAATGTGAGCAAATGGGATTCTCTTACTTTTTCTAATAGTTCCATGGGAAAATTGGAATTTCCCAATGGGAAAACTTTCCAAAGGTCATAAGCCCATGAATATTCCTCTGGGAAACTCAATACAGGGGTAGCTATGTGAAATTCTATGGCCAGTATAAAGCAGGAGATCAGACTAGATGATCAAATGGTCCCTTTTAGCCTTAAAATCTACTAAACAAATTCCCTTTTTTCAGCCAGATCTAATAACTTCACCCCTAGCTAGGCCTGGTTAATGGATATGGCCTGTTAGCCCAAGCAGGCGGCACTTATGCTTTTGGATAGAGGTCAGGGGTTCAGTCCTCACAGATGCTCAGATTCCCTACGAAGCTTTAAAAATACAATCTCTGTGTCGACATTTACCATTCCTGCCCAGAAAACCTATGGGATCTGAACCTGGGACTTCGGGAGCGAAAAGCAGGATTTGCTACTGCCTGATGTAAAGGAGTAAAGGTGTCCCATTTGATTATTAAAGTTTTATTTATAAAAGTTTTAATAAATGACTAGTAGCTGTTATGAGCATGTTACAAATGTGATTAGGACGTGGTATAAGTGGCTATACGTGCATCGGTTGAGGGTTATAAGTGTGTCCATAGGAGTCAATCTCAGTGGTTATAAGCAACCTGTTGACCTGTCTAAATAGGGGGTCGCATACTTCTTTGCTACTGTAGACTGAGCTTATTGCGCCTACCAGAGACTCCCTTGCATCTCTCTAGCCCACCCTCACTTCCCTCTCTGCTGCAGTGACTCCCTGTAACTTTCCTCCCTTCCCCAGGTTTGTTCTGTCCGGGAGACAAGTCATTCATGGCGTCAACCTGGGAGGAGGAGCAGGGATGTTGTTCTGCTGGAAGGTGTTAATGAGTGTCATCAACCTGATCTATTTGCTGAGATGCTTGACCTTCAAGCTGTTGATGGGCTAATCAGATGGAAGGGGCTCCAAGTGCCCCTGTTTTTCCTCTTCTTGTTTTCTCATTCCCCCCCCCCCCCAAATTAAATAGGATTGTGATCATTGTTGTCTAGAACATTCCCATATGGTTTGGAAGTGAGCAGATGCAGTGTTCAAAAATTACCACGTCACAAAAGAGAAACAGAGAAATGCTGCCGCGTTGAAGACTTTCGAAAGCTAAGCCAACGATTGACTGACCATTTATTAAAATGCTCTGTTCATCCTTTATTAACCGGTAATAAATGTCACCTTAATAAAAAGTGTGAGTAGGCCTTCTCCATTTCCTCCCACGCTATAGCAGACTCAAGACGTCTATATCCTGTGTAGCCATTAGAAGGGAACAGAGAGTCATTCTTTGCTAGCGAGGGGTACGATTGCATGGGAACCAGTCTCCATCTCTAAGACCATTTTTGTTACCAATAATTATTCACAAATGGCTGGATTTTCAAAAGAACTCAGCATCCAACTTCTGGCACCTAATATGAAGTGCAAAGTTTTTCAAAAGTTTTCAGCCTCCAACAGAGAAGGGAGTTATTTTTGTTGGTGTTGAGCCTTCTGTATTGTTTGGTGGAAGGGACCTGACAAATTTCTGTTTAAAGTTTCCTTTATCGTGTGTAAGATATTCTGTTCATTTGGGTTCTTATACTGACCCATCACCATGATCTCCTGGCCTGAGAATCTCCTCATTTCTCAAACTATGGGCAGCAAAGTGTCCTGTGTTCATAAAATCATCTGTGTAGAATCACACACCGATCACCCTGGTATCAAAATTAGAAGCCAGAAAATTGATTTTTTTTTTATCAGTAATTTTGAAAAGTAAAAAAATAAAATTGTTTTGGATCCGACTGAAAATTTTTTGGAGGGGGGAATTGACAAAATAATCAGCCTGTCCAACTAAGTTCAGCCCGGTGGTAAGGATTTTACTTCTTTAGGGAGTGGTGGAACTGGTAGGTATTTGCAGTGACCCAAGACGAGCCGGCATTCATTAGTCAACAGGGATACGGTATTTAAGGGTTCTTAGGTTAGTATGGAAAAGCAAAACTTACATCAAAGTTCACATAGGCAAAACCACCTGGCCCACTGCTCCAAAGCCTTCTGGATTTCATAGACTTATAGACATGGAAGGCTGGAAGGGATCTCAAGAGGTCATCTCATCCATTCTGCCTCCCCTCCATCACCACTGCAGGATAATGTATACTTAGCCCATCCCTAACAGGTGTTTGTCTAACCAGTTCTTAAAAACCTCCCATGACAGGATTCCCCACCGCCCTTTGTAACCTCTTCCAAAGCTTAACCAGCCTTCAAGTTAGAAAGTTTTTCCTAGTACCCAGCCTAAATCTCCCCTGCAAACTAAGCCCATTACTTTTTGTCCTACCCTCAGTGGCCACGGAGAAAAATGAATCCTGGTTCTCTTTATAACAACCTTTTACATACTTGAGATCTGTTATCATGTTCTCCTCAGGCTTTTCTTCTCTTGATTAAACATGCCCGATTCTCTCCATCTTTCCTCCTAGATCATGTTTTCTCAACTCTTATTTGCACTGCTCTCCTCTGGTCTTTCTCCAGTTTGCCCAAAAGTGTGATGCCCCTAACTGGACACTGTTCCAGCTAAGGCCTCACGAGTGTAGAGTAGAGCACAACAATTACCTCCCATCACGTATCTCTCTCTCTGTCTTGAGAAGCTGAGTTCTTATCACCTGAGCTTCCTTGGTCTGGTCTACACTAGAGTTACGTTGATGCAAGGCAGCTTATGTCGATCTAACTCTGGAAGTGTCTACACTTAAAATTCGCTCCTGCTGACGTAACTGCCTGGGTACGCTGACTTAATAACTCCACCCCTCTGAGCAGCACAGAGTCGAGGTTGATCTAGTTCGGGCAACGCAGTGTCAGTGTAGACATCTGGGTTGCTTATGTCAACTGTTACTGGCTTTAAGGAGTCATGCCACTGTGCCCCATGCTGATAGTACAATTGATACAACCCTCCTGATGAGGACGCCCACCGCCTACACAAGGAGCAGTGTAGACACGCACAAGTGATGTAATTATAGTGGCGGCTGTATGCCAATGTAAATGAGGCCCATTTAATTTTGTAGTGTAGCCTTAGTTCCAAGATGCCAACAGGCTGGTCCCCACCCGTTCTGTTGCCTTGATGGCCAGCCATTGAAAGTTAATGTCTAGTTGTTGGGTCTTCCACAGTCTTCCGGGCACTCCCTTCACGCATCCTCAGTTCTTAATAGTTTGTTCACTCCGATCCACTCATGCCTACTGCCTCCAACAGCCATCTCTCACTCCCCCATTCCCAGAGGAAAAATTAACTCCGCACCCAGTGAGTCACAATCCACACGATGACTCCGTTTATCCATACACTTTGGATTTGTCACACAAAAGTATAGCATGATTGTCCACATTCTCCCCACATGTGCCTAGTGAAGGGCTCAAATCAAGAACAGCAATTCCACAAACATCCAAGCAAAGAACAACCCACTGGGCCGTGATTCAGCAAGGAGCTTAAGCAGGTGCCTGATGTTAAGTGGATGATTATATATCTTGCTGAATTAAGGACAGATCGCCCTGACTCCAGGTGTGGACATTCTTATTCCGGCAAAAGGCTTGTCTTGTGTAGTTTAACCCACTTTCGTGCAGCAACAAAGAAATTCTGGCCTAAGGGTAGGGGAGTTATTCAGGACTACGAGTCACTCTGTGTGTTTGCATCGTGTTAGTCCCAGGTGTTTTCAACCTGATCTTGACCAAATCCTCCCATATGCACAAATTTGGGCAGTGAATAATCAGGCGCTCAGATGCACACGCGTGTGCACTTTTCAGGGCATGATGGCACCGCTGAACAAACCCCTCGTCTACACTTGGTTGGGAATCACCTGAACGCCGGGGCTGTCCCACTTACTGGGTTTGGCTGGATCCGGCCTTCGCCTTGGCTTTTCTTCCTGGATTTAATCTGGTTGTTTTGTAAAGTGTCAGCAGTGCCCTCCTCCTCCATGCCAGCGGGAATGCAAGGTTCATGCCTTCCTCAGCCGACTGCAAAGATGGGGGCAGCTAGAGGAAGAATCTGGGGTTAAACCTGGAGAGTGTCTTGTGCCCAGACGTTTTTCCCAGTCAGCTGGGAGCAAACAAATTCCAATGTGCATGAGAGCAATGTTAGAAACTACATAGCTCCTGGTAAGCAATTTCCAGGAGCAGTTTTTACAGCAGCCCGGCTAGCTCAGTCGGTAGAGCATGAGACTCTTAATCTCAGGGTCGTGGGTTCGAGCCCCACGTTGGGCGAGTCACCATTTTTTTTCTCATCCCTACGGAATAACATTTATTCCAGCCCTTTGCACACCCCGCCCTGCCTTTTCTTTAGGACCGGGATTTCCTCTGGCCAAAATAACCTTCGAGGCCTTTCCTCACCGGACAAAAACGGGGCCTGCGGATCTCACCTCCCACACTCATGGGAACAGACCGAGCCTGTCTCTACCCTGAGGACTGAGCAGCTGCTTTTCTCCGGCACGTCACTCCCCCTCCCCGCACCCCCCCGATCCTTGACCCAGCTCCAGCCCCCTTCCAGAGATCACTGCCCTCTCTGGTGTCTGATCCCGCCTCCAGGAGCAACAGCCCAATAATCCGGTGTAACTGCATCCAATCTGATACGACACCGTTTCTGCAGAGGCAGTCTCACTCCTGTCAAAACGGAACGTTTCACGGCTCCCTGATCTGCTCCTTCTCGCTGTGGAGTCGATGCAAAAACTCCCATGGTCTCCAATGGTGCAAGCGGCAGCTGTCAGTGGGGGCAGATTCCTTCTGTGCGAGCAGTCGATGAATAGCTTCCAGTGTCACCTGTCAGGGCTCTGCTTCACAGCTGAGCTGGGGCAGGCAGCGCGTGGGAGCTCCAGTCCCTCTCCGCTCACACGGGGCTGGGCGCTAAACCAGAGCCAGTGTGAACCTGACACTGACCAAAACTCCCTGAAAGTGACGAGAGAGGGACACTCTCAGTCTGTCCCCACAGGAAGATACCAGAGGGGGGCAGTGATCTCGGGAAGGGGGGCGGGGAGGGGGAGTGAAGTGCCAGAGAAAAGCAGCGTGGGAGCCAGGCTCAGTCTGTTCCCACGCCAGGCTTGAGACATGAGTGTGGGAGGTGAGATCCGCAGGCCCCGTTTTTGTCAGGTAAGGAATGGGCACGAGGGTTATTTTGGCCAGAGGAAAGCCCGGTCCTAATGGAAAAGGCAGGGCGGAATGTGCAGGGGGCTGGAATAAATGTTATTCCGTAGGGATGACAAAAAAAAAAGTTTTGACGCCCAACGTGGGGCTCGAACCCACGACCCTGAGATTAAGAGTCTCATGCTCTACCGACTGAGCTAGCCGGGCTGTTGGCAGCGGGCTCTTAGACTCACTGGAAACTACTCAGGCAGCGCTGTGTAATTTTTATCTATTTAATGTGGACTCTGTTTGCTCCTGGCTGACTGGGAAAAACGTCTGGGCACAAGACAGTCTCCAGAGTTAAACCCAGATTCTTCCTCTAGCTGCCCCCATCTTTGCAGTCGGCTGAGGAAGGCATGAACCTTGCATTCCCGCTGGCATGGAGGAGGAGGGCACAGCTGACACTTTACAAAACAACCAGCCTAAATCCAGGCAGAAAAGCCAAGGCCAAGGCCGGATCCAGCAAACCCAGTAAGTGGGAAAGACCGGGCATTCAAGTGATTCCCAACCAAGTGTAGATGAGGGGTTTGTTCTGAACTGCCATCATGCCCTGAAAAGTGCACACGCGTGTGCATCGGAGCGCCTGAGAATTCACTGCCCAAGCGCCTGTATAGGGGAGGATTTGGTCAAGATTAGGGTGAAAACACACAGGACTAACACGATGCAGACACACGGAGTGACTCACAGTCCTGAATAACTCCTTTGGTCCAGAATTACCTTGCTCCTACACGAAAGTGTGTTAAACTACACAAGACAAACCTTACTCCGGAATAACAATGTCCACACCTGGAGTTAGGCCGGGGTAGCTGCTGCTGCTCCTGAACCAGGTGTAGACACACTCTAACTGGTGAGGAGAGAACACACAGTTCAAGGTGCAGGAAAAATAATTGTTGAAATCACCTTGGCCCCATTGGAGAAAAAGCGATTGTGAAAACATGTGGATCTCAGTCCAGGGAGAGGAATAGTGAGGAAAAAAAATCAGTGTCTAGACAGACTCAGGCAACCACTGTGACACTAACTGGATCAAGAAAAGGCAAGTGGAAAACAGGTTGACTTCAGAACTTAGCCATAATAAATGCAATCCAGCAAACCACAGGAGGAAGGGTGAAAACCCCACTCACAGCCACAACACACACAAAGGGTGATTTCACAGAAGACGGTCTGTTTTGTGACAGCCATGAGACCATTTTCTCCTGATCCGAATGAACTTGTCAATCACAAGAAAACACCTTCCTCTGACTTGTCTGCTTTCCTTTTATTCCCTTCCAGTTTAACACATCAGATAAAGGCAAAGAAAACACTTGCCCATGTGTGAGATCTGTTTATTTCTCTGCTATTATTAGTATTACCCAGACCATGTCACGCCTTTCCTCTCTGCACAATGATAACACAAAAGAATTAATAACGAATGGGACCTAAATGCCATTGAAAGTCACTTAAGCAAGCCTGGGGAAAATAAAATGTCCATAATATTAGATCAAGGTGCCTAACATTATTCCTTGTTGTTAGTCTACTGTGCTTTAGGGATATTCTGCTTAAAGATCTGACATGAACTTTCAGAGAACAGCCTTATGCAAGTAAAAAACGAAAGTGGAGAAATGGGGCAAATCCGTAGCAAAGAAGGTGCTGAAAAGAAGAATAAAAAGACACATTCTTTTGGGGGGAAAAAAATGACAACTGTTTCTGCCCGGTTTCGAACCGGGGACCTTTCGCGTGTGAGGCGAACGTGATAACCACTACACTACAGAAACCAGCTGGCAACTGACTTCTTCACAGTGCCTACAGCCGCTGGAATCAGAGTTTTACAAGGGCTGACTCCTTCCAGCTAGGTAACATACATGCAGCAGTTTAAACGGTGCCTCCCACGAAGGCTGCTTTATTTCTCTCCCCCCGGCCCCCTGTCGACATTCCCTTTCATTCTCACACATGCAAGTAGCATGAGTGGTAGACAAAGATCAGAGTCCAGCCAGATCTGGGCCCAGTTGTGACAACACCTGGAAGAATGCAGGGGGCAGAAAGCTTTATAACACCTCTTGGTGGCAAAGTTGAAGGCTAATGAGCGTGAAACACCTGGGACACAGAGGATTCAGGGCACAAGTGTGACACAGTTGGCAGAATTCAGTCATCAAAGTAACAGGATTTCAACCAAACCCGGATGGGGTCATTGTGAAAACATCTTGTTTCTTCACACTCCAGATTTGAAATGCAACACAACAGGTGTGCAAGATGCTAGAATCCCTCTCAGGATCCAGGAAATTCAGTTAAACAAGGTCCTGGCTTCAGCAGACTTGAAACAAAGCCTTGGAGGAGTGGGGGAACCCTGCATTTCTGAAAAGCCTCCTCAATATGCAGGAGTAATACATGCAAACACATGGGGAAAGAAAAGTGCACACAGGATGAGTCTGAAAACTCCAGCATCCAGATACACTCAGTGTAAAGCAACCCCGTAGGTGTCTAATTTAAGGATCAACTCTGCAGAGCTGTCTTTAAATGGTAAAAGAGATGTATCCTATCCCACCGAGGGCTGCTGGGTTTAAAACTGAATATACAGGACTTTAAAAGCTGGAAGATTCAGAATGGAATTAGCTATGATTTCAGCTTCATGAAAATACAAAGTGGATCATATTAGAGAATAAAAGGGATATATATTCAATTTTAATCCTCTCGTTTTTAAACTATGCCGTGTGTGTGTGTGTGTGTATGAGATCAATGGGAAAAACACTGCTGTACAGAATAAAACTCATTTCCTACATAGGTTAATCTTCAACTAGACTGAAGACTACAAACCAATGGCTTTGGAAAAATAATATAGTAGTATAGGGATTGACAGATACAGTTTTCTAGTCCATATTTAATTTCTGCTAAGCTAAAAGGGGTTTCAGTACTTAACCAAATATATCACCTTCCCTTTATTTTCATGTTGTTTTGGTGAATCAGAAGACACTCCAGTAAATCAATAACACAAATGTTTTGTTATAGAAGATAAAATATGTTAAATATGCCTGTATTATTCAATCTCACTTTTCTCTAGTTTTTCAGTGTGTTCATTTGTTGAGGTTTGACAACAGTTTGTGTCTAATCAGTTTCATTTGTCCTCTGTAATAATCAGTTAGTTTAGTCAGATTTTCTTATCCTGAAAGGACACTTATAAAACATACATCAGAAGGGGAGCACAATAACTCTTCATAAAAAACATAGTTTAAGTTATGCCATTTATTGGCTGTTCCCTCAAAAACTGTATTAAACATTTTAGTCTGTTTCAAAGAAAATTAACTTAAGCCTCCCTTTAAGATCTTCAGCAAACACAAATATACTCTAAAATAGTTATAACAGAGTCTAAAAGACATTGCCAATGCACATCAATATAAATCAAAGAGGTGTTTTTGGTTGTCTGAAATCTTTAACCAGAGTTAGGCCAAAGTCAGCCCTGGGGCAAATCTACTGAAGTTGTGTCAGCAATTTGTTTCAAGCACTTAAAAAAAATAAAGCAACACTCTTAACATATTCTTATTTTAGGTTCTGCTGTTTGAAATATAATTGATTGCATATATAATAAATGCACAGAAAAAAAAGAATAATCAACACACTTCACCTTTTTTCATTTTACTGGGTAGAAAAATCCTATTTACTAACCTGGTTGCTGAACTTTTCAGTGTGATTCAAATGATCTCTCAGCTGTTTGTAATCTCTCCAGAGCAATCCCCCTTAATAATCAATCCAGTCCCCAGGAGACAAAAAATGACGGGGAATTGCCGCTGCTCTGTTTTTCTGTCCTAGCTGAGGCAGAAAAAGAAAAATGAGACCTGAATATTGTTTTCTGGTTGTGGGAGGGAGGTTACCACTCCTGGAGCTGGAACTGGCATCTGGTGTGTTTGCTTCCTTTAAGAAAAGTAGGAAGATCATTTGAAACAGCCATTTTGAAAGACAAACATTTATTTCCAGGGAGGAAATGGTTAAAACACCTGCTACTAATTTTTTCCCCTAAAATAATTGTTATCGCCCAACGTGGGGCTCGAACCCACGACCCTGAGATTAAGAGTCTCATGCTCTACCGACTGAGCTAGCCGGGCTATCTAGGCAAGATTTTTATGCAACCATATAGAATAGTTCCACAGCGCTGTTTTCTCCAGTTATTTCTGCTTTGTTAATTTTCCAGTCTTCTTTAGATGTTGAGCTGCCTCAGGTAACCTTCCTAAGATTCAACAGGCTCCTTCTCCAGAGTGACCCAGCTTCTGGAAACCCCCAGAATGCCAAGCGACTGGATGCAAAGCTATAGACACAAAGAGCTGGGGGAATTAAGAGCAAAACATAAATAGGGCTACACTGGGTCAGACCAAGGGCCCAGCTAACCCAGGAGCCTGTCTCTGCCAGTGCATAGGTAGTACTTCTACCGTAGACTAGCCCTTGAGGAGGTGGCTCAACTCCAGGGATGAGCGAAGCTCTCCCTTGTATAAGGGTGTAATATCTAAGCTCCAAATGAAGGCCCAAAAATAGAAAGGAAAAAAAAAAAATCCAAGAACATTGGTAATCCCAGTACCCAATAATTTACAACCTCTGCATTTCACAAGGTATTCCAATCGCCGCTCTATTTGCGAACCTAGGCTTCACCGGAAAAATAAATACAGGAGGAGAAAAATCAAGGGGGCACAATGATCAAAAGATACCCTGAAGTGAAACAAATGAGGGCTGTGACCTGGAACAAGTAAGAAAGCGGAAAACCAGTGTCCTCTGCACCACAAAAAGGACACAGCATCGACTCCAGAGTCAGATTTTGCACAAACAGATTTGTAGACATCGCCCCAAGAATTTGCCACTGGAGATCCCCACCACTCCTCTTTGCAATTGGAGGCTTCTACACATTCCTCCAGGCTCGGTGAATGGAGTCAGCCCCCAGCAGATGTCTCCTGCATACTGAACTGGGATAATCAACAAGCTTTTGAAAATGAGAGATCTTTACCACAAGTATATACGACGTACAGTCTAAGATATGGAAAGGGAATTTATAAGACCCATTGAAGGCAAGCAAAAAAATAGGCCTTATCAACGTCCCAAACCAGAGTGGGAGCAACAAAACAAGGAAACAGAAACATTGGTATCATCGGGGATGGCTCACTGAAGGAGCAACTGTCCAGACAGGCAATGCTACCCTGGGGAAGGCTGATTTCACCTCCAATAAAAACAGAGAAACCCAATGAATGGAATGAAAATCAAACTTGGCAGTGATGATATCCACCAAGCCTCGTGTAAAATCACTGACATGAAAGAGTTTTGTTACATCTGCTGCATGAAGGGACGAGACAAGACTCCTAGAAGTAAGACGAGGAATTGTCCCAGCAGGGTTATAAATCAGGAGTTCTACAAATAGCCCTGAGAACATCAGCCACCTGTCCTGCAACCAACGCAACCAAGAAACAGGCTAAATCATTGTCAAAAAAGTCTTTGACTTTGGCAGTACAAAACAGTCGACTTGACAGGATGAAGAACAGCCCAGAAAGGGATCATAACAAAATAGGTAGCCTATATAACAGGCTATGAAATTAAAATATGCAATTAGAAGTATAAACAAGCCAGTGGAAAAATCAACCTCTGGGCATGCAGCAAATGAAGTATCAAAGAGTCAAGTGTGCACGTCAGTGTTTGCAGAATGCAGTGATTAGCATTTGCAGAAATAAGGGATTTTTAATATTTTTGGAATTACAAAGGAAGGGGGGGCGGAAGGTCAAACTTAGTGGACATCCAAAATTGTTACTGGAAGACCAAAACGGTACTGAAAGATATAGGACTGCACAACATTTTTAGGTATAGGGATTCTTTGGGCGAGGTAACAGCAAAAGTTTGAGGCTAATGCACCCTGAAGGCTCAGAAACAGAAAGGCAAATTAAAAGGACGCAACGTGTACATATATATTCATTTTAATGGCATGACTTTCAGGTGCATAACTTATGATTTGTGGATTCTTATGGTTGCCAGTGTATCTTGGGGCTGTATATCTAGCTTTAATAAAAATTGCAGTAGAAATTTGCCTTTGAAATTTGCTATACAAATTAGGGCCAGATTATTTAAGAGATTTAAGTGCCAAGTGGGATTTCAAAATCATCTGGGTGCTTTCAACCTCTAAAAATCCAGCCTTCAGGGGATATTTGGGAACCCAGCGTAACATGTGAAAATGCACTAGAGCACTGGATAGAGGCAAAATCACAGTTGACAAAGGCAATCTCTATTGGTGGATCAAAGGAAACTGAAGGAGTTTCGACACCAACTCAGGAAATCAATCAGCCTGGCTGTCATATGATCTCAAAGAATAAACCTGTGTAAAAAAAAAAAAAAAGAGAGAGAGAATTAAGAGCTAATATCACAACACAAACAGGAAGTGCTACACTAGAAAACGGAGGTGTGACTGCGGATGCGATTATTAATGTTTTCAGTGATTATTTGCTATGAAAATAGCAAGTCATGAATAGCAGAA
Organism: Emydura macquarii macquarii; assembly: GCF_026122565.2. NCBI lineage: Eukaryota > Metazoa > Chordata > Testudines > Chelidae > Emydura > Emydura macquarii. Next base: position 140,936 of record NW_027132277.1, read on the forward strand.
TGACATCCTTCTGCACGACGAGAAAGGACGAGGTGCCAAGAGTCATAAAATTACATTTAAAATAGTAAATAAAGTAAAGGCATGAAACTCCATCGACAGAAAAGGCTGCCCAATTCCAGCCATCAAAACAGCAGGTCAGACAAATTTGTGAAGTGCTGCGCGGGTTTCTGCAGATGTACAAACAGAAAAGGGATTCTTTGCAACACCGAACTCATGCCTGACAATTATAATTTTTGGAGGGGGAGGGGCTGCATGTGAAATATTTCATTGAATCAAGTTTCCTTTAGCAGCTCAGATAGGGAAGGACTGCTGTGCCTACGCACGTGGAGGGACTGGGCCTTTAAGGACACAGCCCTAGCATCTGAGTGCTGAGATGAACTGCCCTGGCAGGGGGAATAAAAAGCCCCTTTACCCCACACCCTATTTTTGCAAGCACAGCAGCTGGCTCTTGTAGTAAGAAGTGAGAACTTAAGGCCGGCAACCTAGCAGAACAGGCTGCGGCATAAGGCCTACGTGGAAAAAGCCAAGTTAACAGCAGCCAGCCTGCGAACTTACGACCTAACTGAAACTGCATCTGAGGAAGAGGGGTGCAACCCACGAAAGCGTATGCCTACTGAAATTAAATTTGTTAGTCTTTAAAGTGCTACAGGACTCTCCTTGTTCTAACTGAAACTGGCAGGGAGAAAACGCTGGTACTGCAAACATTTCCCAAACATTACTCATATCAAAACGTTACTAAACATACACAGCAGGTGCAGAAGGCACCAAGACATCCTGACACCACAGAGATCACTGACTCCCTCACATGACACTGTGATGAATAGAAATGTCGAATAAGGTGATAAATGGCGTCGTTTTGCCCAAATCATCCCGTCTACGGTAAAGGGTGGCATCAGACTACGTCACGAGGGTGGCAACTGCCTACGTCGAAGGGGCAGAATGAAATTGTCTGTAACAGTGTATAAAAGGGGGTATCAGAGAGATCGACTTTGTCCGGCCTAGGGGATCTCGCCGTTGGGCCGCGTCCATTGTAACGCCGCACTCATATAGGAAGCAGACCCGTAGCTACTCTGTAGGTCGCGTCTCATTGTGCCGCCCGCAGTAAAACCTGGCCCGGTGCCTTCGTTGCTCAGCGAATCCAGGGTCATGTCGATTCATTCGATCGGGAGCGCTGGCTCGGCTTTCTGCAGAGCTAAGACAGCACCTACACGGGGGACACACACACGCAGCCTACACGGACAAGCGCCAACACCGAGGACAGCTCGCTCCGTCGGGGGTAAGTTTTATCCCTCTTCCTGTCCCTGTCCCGGGGTTTCACGCTCTGGCGTGGCTCCACCCAATTCTTAGCCCAGGCTTCTACACCTGTCCCTTATTCTGCCCCTTCCTCCAGCTGTTTGACCCTCCAATGCATTCATTTGGCCCCTTGATAGACTGCGACATCGCCCTGGCTCCCCCATGTGGGCGCCAGCCGGCCTGGTTCAGGTACCAGGACTCTCCCCTCTTGCTTTGACTCCAGCATCCCACCTCCATCATGGCGGGGTGGGGGAATTGTCTGAGCAGGGGCGTGAACTGAGACATGAGGGCTCTGGTGCCATTCACTCAATTTCAGCCTGGTGTCCCCCCCCCATCACTGGGGGAGAGGCACCTGGACCACACTGGCGTGAACAGTGGAACAACCAGCACTGCCCTCCTTGCCTTGGCGAGGGCTCCTGTCCCTCTCCCCCCATGAACTGGGCCCTTAAGTTGCCTGGGCCTTAATCCGCTCCTGACTGTGCTTGATTCCCGCAAGGTGGGGTGGCTGGAGCATGTAGCTGTTGTGTCCAGAGGGGTCTGGTTCCTGCTCCGAGAGAGGAAGCTGGATCTGTCGCTGTTTTTCGTCCTGAGTCAGGAGCTGTTGCCTCCTCCACTGGGATCTGGGAGCCTGAACTGTGCAGCTGCTGCTCCCAGCGGGGTCTGCGATGGGGGGAGACCTTCATTAAAGCCCCCCCTGGGTCCAGTCCAGGTGGGGGGTGTCACGCTGGCTGGATAAGGGGGGGCCCTGGAGGTGTATTCAGGAGCTCTGATTATTCCCTTCTACACCAGTCTCACATTGGGGATGTCATGCTGGTTAGATTGGGGACGGCATTCGTCATATTGGTTAACATCAGTGTCACAATCGTAATAATTCATGTAAGACATGCCATGTCAGGTACTGTTAGAAAGGCTGTAATGTGCTAAGTAAAATGACAATACTTCTGTTCATGTGTAATCTCTGTAATGGAAGTTATGGACATATTTCATGTACCTGTGTTACAAACTGTGCTATATAAGATACACCCCAGACAGGATGGCAGCAGAACAACAGCCGCTTACTGGCCCATCCAAACTTTCACAGACGCAAGAGGCCTGGGGAAGGAATTAGTGACATACCTGAGGAGTCACCATGACTTGCTCATGTGACTCTGAACTCCATTTTGGTGCCTGTAAAATTCCACAAGACAGCATGGCCAGGGCCAGGGGTATATAAGGCGGTGGCCTGGGAAACCATTTTGTCTTTTGTTCCTGTTCAGCTACAGACACATATCTATCTCTGGATCAATTCACTTGCAAATGAACCGAAGGACAAAGACCCATCCAGACCCTGGATGTATGCCAGAGGAACTGTACAAGCCTGCAACTCCATGATTCTCCCGGAAACTGGATGTACATGGACTTTTAATCATTTGTATGTATCTGATTACTTTAAGCCTTTAACATTTCTCTTATGGTTTCTTTCTTTTTACAATAAACCTTTAGTTTTAGTTACTAAAGGATTGGCTGGCAGCGTGGTATTTTGGGTAAGATCCAAACTTGTATTGATCTGGTGTTGTGGCTGACCCTTTGGGGTCAGAGGGAACCTTTCTAGTAAAGAGCAGAGAGTTTAAATAACTCATCTCTTTACTGGACCTAGTGGCTGATTGGGAGCCGGAGACTGGAATGCAGTAAAGGGGGCTGTGTGTATTTGTATTTTGGGCTTCTTGATAACCAGTGTGGGAAATCAAAAGCACTGTTTGTGGCTGGTTTGGAAGCCTGACTTCAGTGCCACCCACCAGCGCTGGGAGAATCTGCTCACTTTTTACAGCCTGTCCTGATCTTGGCATTTCCAGGTGGCTACCCTAGGCATGAAAGGGTCACAGGGACATTCACTGGGCCCGAAAGAAATCAAGAGAAAGACTCTGCAAGCCGGTGCTTGGGGCACCCGCCTGGAAGGGCCCAGTCCCCTTTTCCACGGACTCGGTAATGACTTAGCCAAAGTGTCACAGGTTCAACAGGAGAGACTGAGGGAGCCCCTCCCCCCATCAGATCATGTGGCCCAGTGGTTAGAGCACGGTCCTGCGAGCTGGGGGATACCGTCTCCCACGTCAGGGTGATGGTGCTAACTAGTGGGCTGAGAGTTTAAGGGAGGAATCATCCCATGCTCCCCTCCTCTGGCTGCTTTGTGGGGGTCCAGGCACCTGCCTCATTCATTGTCACACGAGCTTAGACAACAGACTCCAAGAGATGGATTCCCAGGCCCAGCAGTGGCTTAGAAATCAGAGAGAGGCACCTAAATCCAGGCTGTGGGGAGGGCCTCAGCTCCGTGATAGGGGTAGGATTTAGACATACCTCGGTCCCCAGCATCTCTCATTGGCTATAAGTGGTTCCCTGCCCATAGGGTGACCAGACGCCCTGATTTTATAGGGACAGTCCCGATATTTGGGGCTTTGTCTTATATACAGGTGCTATTACCCCCAGCCCCTATCCCGATTTTTCACACTTGCTTCTGGTCACTCTACCTGTCTAGCATGCTGGCTTCTGTAGGTCCCATTCCTAGGTGCCTGTCTCTCCCCAGGCATTGTACAGGGAGCTTGTCTGGCTAATTCAGGCTGTCTGGATCCCAGGGTCGTTTCAGTGATTTTCTAGACACCTAAAAGTTAGGTAGTGCAGCGCCACAATCCCTTCAGCCGTCCAAGCCTCAGCGGCTGCCATATACCAGATCTTTGCCAGCTGCAGACCTGCTTGAAGAAGATGGGCCTAGTGACCAGCTGCCTGGAGAGCTCCACGCATCCATTTCCCCGATGTTCACCGAAAGCACCAGCCGTCTGCCTGTAACAGCCCTTGGATGTTTTGAACGGATCAGATGCAGCAATCCAAAGTTACTGCATCGCCTCCACATGGACAAATGCCATCGAACTGAGCGGAGGGCCCCACTTGGCGTGGTCAGAAATAAATCAAAATAATACCCAGCTCTGAAACAACACTTTTCCTAGGTAGGTCTTTCTGGTGCATTAAAGAACAGGTTATTATTACTCCTCTCCACAGCTGCTCCACCCAGGTTCAAAGAAATGCCTCCCCAGGCTCATTGATTCTTTTTCCACAGGAGGCAGGTGAATGGGAAATGACAGCCAGAGAGGATTTCCCCTGCGGATGATGGATTTTCCCCCACAGACCCATAGAAGAGTCTGAAACCGCACAGAGCTGGCAGCTCTGACACCTGCTGTCTGTGGTGCTCAGGGAAATAACACCTCAAAGAGGCTTCCCGGAGACCCTCCGAGTCCTTTAAGGACCCCTTTTTATTCATTATTCATGACAAGGAACACAGAGTTTGAGAGACTAAGTTCTGCTTTATCATTTCAAAGTAGGAAATACAAGCTAAACCTACCTCCCCAGCCAATACCCAGAGCCCAGCCCAGCACGGTGCGTTTCTGCCCCGAGGCCAACGCAGTGCTGTTCCCAGCTCCCACGGGCACCGGGGAAAGAGAAACAAGTTAAAGCTGGTGGAAAAGTTCAGCCGATCTGCGAGAAATGCCGGGATCCAGTCACAAAATGAAATGTTCTGAGAGAAGGAAACCCAGTGATCGCAGATTCAAGGGATGCAGTGTGGGGCAAGTGGGTTTCTGACATCTGCACCCAGGCCACGGCGATGGATGGGGAGAGGATAATGAGCTGAAATGTCAGGGTCCTCCTCTTCCTTTGGCCTCACTGATAGGGGTCAGCTTGGCTCCAACGGTGTTCAGGCCTCTTGACTTCTCCAACATCCTTCTTGTCTTTCCCCATCTCATTCCTCTTGGGGTGTCATTTGTAGCCGTTTGGATTTCCAGGACATTTTCACATGACACTGATAGGACAATTCTTCTCTCCAGCACTGCTGCAGTGAGTTCAGAGTTCTCAGCCCCAGCCGTCTGGCTCTCGAGCAAAATCTGCCGTTTCCCAGCTCTATCCCCTCCTGACTGTATCTCACATCGCTGCAGGGATCAGGCAGTAACTTCCTTCTCCATTTCAGTCTCTGCCCCTCAGTGTATAAATCTAGCGCTCCCGCTCAGTGTTTGCACCGACAGACATTGATAATTTTCGTTGTTCGGAAACATGAAAATCTCATGACAAGGGGTAACAGTGAAACTAAATCAGGATAGGCCTATTTTGGCAAATGATCCTTTGTCTCATGATGTTCCCAATACATCTGAGCGACATCCTGTTCAACTAATAGCAAGGTATGTGACCAAACGGACTTCGGAAAAGAAAGAAAAACCCATGATACAGGGTGGGCTACAAAACACTTCCACGTTCATCAATGTGCAATCCCAGAGAATCTTCAGATTCACAATCAGGAGAACAAATTATTCATTTTCTTCTGACCTGGCTAAACCTGCTGGTTGTGTTAGCTACAAAATGTTAGCATCCTCTTAACGCAACAGAAAAAAATAAATAAAACCCAAAACAAAAGCTTCCCATCTAAACAGATGAGCTGGAGCTGGCTGGAAAAAAGCCCAGAAGGCACTTTATCAATAGGTGGAAACAGGGACTGATGCTCAGACTGTACTTTGGGGTTCATTTGAATCCCTCCCACCCCGGCCGGTGACTTTCACCTCCAGCCCTCAGGAGTCTGATTGAGGATAAAAGAAAGCGAAGTGTCATTGCTAAGCATGGACAGCCAAGGACACCGTGGCGAGTGACACTTTGAGAGGTGGCAGGGTGGAGTGGGGAGAGGATAAAACTCTCCAAGGCTTGGACAGAGGCGGCTGTGTCAAAGGTGGAGCACGCTGGAGGACGGAGGTAATAACAACAACACAGAAGCTAAAACAGCATGTTTGCTATCCCTCCCCCAACTTTTTTAGAATCCATTTAATTCCAATTTATTAGAGAGAAAATGTACTCCTCCCCCACCCAAAAAAAAAAATGTTGGTCAGCATGGCCTGAATCGAGCTGAGACTATCTGGGAGTGAGAGAATCTAACTCCGTGACTAACGATCACTCTGCTAACGGGCGGGCAGAATAAATGAAATGCTCAGGGTCAGCCTAGATTAGGCAGAGCGGGGGAGGGGCAGAGGAGCTAATCCTGACCATACTTCCCACCATAGACAGACCCTTGGAGGTCGATGTGGCGGAGGCAGAGGTGGGGATCTCTAGGCCTCCCACAAAAGGTCCTGTGGGAATCAGCCCCTCGCAGTGGTGCTCTCTGAATGCAGAGGGGGCAGGGAGAAGGGGCAGAGGGGGTGAGTGATCAGAGGCAGCACCTCTCTACCCCTGTGCTCTGCCTCTCCGCTTATCCCATGATCCCCACACCCCCGATAGCCCCAGCACCCAGCTCCCTCTGCTTCCCAGCTCTACCAGCCCCAACCAGTCAATCCCAGCATCCTCCCCAAACCCAGCCTTCTGGTCCTTTCTCATCTGATCCCCCAGAACCCAGCGCCCTGGGGGAATCGGAAGGGGAGGAGTCACCAGCCCCAGGGACGCTCGCCCTGCAGGGAACTGCTCCAGGTAAGTGGGGGAGCCCAGCCCAGGGGCTGGTGGAAGATGGGGGGTGGGGACGGGCGTCTAGAGTGAAGGTGGTTGTGATCCTTGGGAGCCAAATGCCCCTGCTGTGTGTGGGAATCAGGGAATGGATTTGTTACTATGACCAGCCCTCGTCAGGGCCCTGAGAGAATTTCCCTCCTGTGTAGAGGAGTCTCTGATGGCCAGCATGGTGATTTGCCTTGCTAAAGACATCTCGAAGGTTTCTTTCCTGCATGGATTTGCTGCTGCCGGGTACTGCAGGAGCCCTGACTGAAGCTGGCCCCATATTCAGGGTCTTTCTCTCTCTTGTGGGATCTCCAGTATTAAATAAGCTTTGAGCTGTTATTGAAGCTTTTCCCACAGGCCAAGCATTTATGAGGTTTTTCTATTTTGTGGATTGTCTGATGTGTAAGAAGGGCTGGACTCTGAATGAAACCTTCCCCACAATCAAGACACTTCTAGGGTCTTTCCCCAATGCGGGTCTCCTGCTGAGTTCTAAGGGTTGACCTCCTAGGCAAACATTTCCCATTTATACGTTCTCTCTCCCATGTGGATTCCCTGATGCTTAGTAAGGTTTGAGCTGTGACTAAAGCTTTTCCCACAGTTCAAGCATTTAAAGGGTTTCTCTCCGGTGTGAATTCTCTGATGTGTAATAACGGCTGAACTGACATTGAAACTTTTCCCACAGTCCAAGCACTTATAGGGTTTATCCCCCGTGTGGGTTCGCTGATGTGTAATAAGGTTTGAGCTCTGACTGAAGCTTTTCCCGCAGTCCAGGCATTTATGGGGTTTCTCTCCCGTGTGAGTTCTCTGATGTGCAATAAGAGCCGACCTCAGATTGAAACATTTGGCACAGTCGAGGCATTTATAGGGTCTCTCTCCCGTGTGGGTTCTCCCATGTTTAATAAGGGATGAGCTGTCGCTAAAACTTTTCCCACACACAAGGCAGTTATAGGGTCGCTCTCCCGTGTGGGTTCTCCGATGTTTAATGAGGCTTGAGCTCTGACTGAAGCTTTTCTCGCAGTCCAAGCATTTATAAGGTTTCTCGCCTGTGTGGATTCTCTGATGTCTAATAACGGCCGACCTCACATTGAAATTTTTCCCACAGTCCAGGCACTTGTAGGGTTTCTCTCCCGTGTGCGTCCTCTGATGTGCAATAAGGGCTGATCTCACATTGAAACTTTTCCCGCACTCAAGGCAGTTATAGGGCCTTTCTCCCGTGTGCAGTCTCTGATGTGTAATAAGATGTGAGCTCTGACGGAAACTTTTCCCGCAGTTCAAGCATTTATAAGGTTTCTCTCCTGTGTGGCTTTTCCAATGCGTAATAAGGTTTGTTCTCACACTGAATCTTTTCCCACAGTTGAGGCACTGGTAGGGTTTCTCTTCCTTGTAATTTAGCGACTGGGCTGTGGTTTTCTTGGGATCTTTGCACCCACCCCCACATTGAATGGATTCATCTACTTTCTTCCTTGGCTTGTTTCCCAGCTGCCTCTCTGCCCTGCCCCGATTTCCACAAGCTTTTCCCTGTCCCAAGCACTTGGAAAAATTCCCTTCAGCTCCTCTCAAAAAAGCCCTCTCTGGTTCCACCTGCTCAGGACCTTCCAGTTGTGGATTCACCCCCTTGTTCTCACTCAGGGTCTCATCACCTGTTGGGAGAGAGCAAAAATCAAGACAGGAGTCACTGCCTATGCCAGGGAGAAAGGACAGAAAGGGGAGAACAGCAAAGAGGGGAGAAATCAATACGATAAATGTTGGGGAGACCGAGAAATTGGATTTTACCTCCACATTCCAACCAAAGACTCCCAGGGAAGTAAAGTTAGGGAGAAAATTGCACACAGCAAACAGGACGGGTGGGAAGCCGAGAGAGATATCTGTCATGATGACACATAACCTGTTTATTACAGCCCTGACCTGGGTGAGAGGATGCAGACGTGGGGGAGCTCGCTCACTCACAACACCTCTTTGGGAGTCTCAATCTTTTCCTTTACTCACCGCACAGTTTCTGTGGCAGTTTCACTGACTCCTCACCTGTGTGGGTGACTCTCGGGAGCTCCCTTTTCTCAGAGGCCTGGAGATCTGGGACCCACGGCTCTTCCCCTTGTTCCAGCCGGGCGATCAGGTCAGGCTTGGGAATGGGAAATCCTGCTCAGGGGGTGAAATCAGACAAGATCAGGCTGCGTGGAGTATTGGGAGAGTATTTGTCACAAAGAACATTCCCTGATTTTTAACCTGGCCCTGCACTGTGCTGGGATGTGGAATCTGAACACATGGGAGCGTGGTCTCTGAGCCCCCTTAGGAGAGACAGAGATCGGGGGGTGGGAGACCATCCCTTCACGAGAAGTTGGATTGGAGCATTCTGGGGGATTGGCTGCTGCAGACACAGCTCGGGTGTTAAACACCTGCCTATTTCTAAACCTCCTGAGTCCAGAGCCCTCCCCATGAATGGAGCAAGTCTTGGGAAAGGAGAAGAACAGGAACTCTGCATGTGAGTTCGAGTTATTGAGATAGGACAATACATGGCTTCTGCCCCCTTGAAAGCTGGAGGGATGGTGATGAATTAGCATGTCCATTAGGTTTATGACTCCCTTTGGAGAGGTATGGAGATGAAAATCTCCCTCACACTCAATCTGTGGACTATGCGACCCATTCCCCTCCAATCTAACTGACCAGGGAAGAATCTGACCGGATTTGGAAATGCAGACCCCACGGCTTCTAATAGCCGAGGGCACAGGAATCCCTTACCCAGCGAGGTCACCGTCTCGTAATTCTCCTGCATGACGTCCCTGTAGAGGGCTCTCTGAGCAGGGTCCAGCAGAACCCCCTGCCCCTTGGTGAAATACACAGCCACCTCCTCGAAGGTCACCAGCATCTGAAACAACAAAAGTCCCCCACTCAGCACCTGCTGCCCCAGCCACAATCCAGTCATGCAGGAGGAGAGCCAAAAAAAAAAAACCTCAAGGAAGGTCAGAATAGCAAATGGGGAGAAAGTGAGAGCTCCTTGTCCCACCCAGCAGTTGGAAGTGGGCAGGGTCTCCTCATTTACCACACACCTTCTAGCCACCAGCTGATGCAGGAAGCAGAGCTCCAAGCAGGGAACAGGGACAGGAATCCCAACAGTTTCCTCTCCGTATTTGGCGAAAAAACCGATGATAGTTTCATCATATACGCTCTTTCCATTCCACTCGTATCTCACAAGGATGTTTAACAGAAGCTACTGAAGCTAGATATTTTTAAATTAGCAGTCCTGATAATTTGCATCCAAGATTTTTAAAAGAGCTGGCTGAGGAGCTTGCTGGACCATTAATGTTGATTTTTAATATGTCTTTGAGCACTGATAAAGCTCCAGAAGATTGGAAGAAAGCTAATGTTTGTGCCAATTTTTAAAAAGGGTAAACAGAAGGATTAATTATAATTATGGGCCTGTCAGCCTGACATTGAGCCTGGGCAAGATAATGGAGGTACTGATATAGGATTCGATTAATAAAGAATTAAAAGAGGATAATGTAATTAATGCAATTCAACATGGGTTTATGGAAAACAGATCCTGACAAACTAACTTGATGTCTTTTTTTGATGAGATCAGAAACTTGATTGATAAAGGTAACAGGGTTGACATAATATACTTAGACTTCTGTAAGGTGTTTGACTTGGTAGCACATGACACTTTGATTCAGAAACTCAAAGCGTATAAAGTTAACATGGCACACATTAAATGGATTAAAAACTGGCTAACTGATAGGTCTCAAAGTATCATTTAAATGGGGAATCAACATCAAGAGGGTGTTTCCAGTGGGGTCTCACAGGGACTGGTTCTTCGCCCTGTGCTATTTAACATTTTAAAGAAATGACCTGGAAGAAAATAATCACTGCTAAAGTTTGCAGATGAGACAAAAATTGGGGGATTGTTGAATAATGAAGACGACAGGTCACTGATTCAGAGCAAGCTGGATCACTTGGCAAACGATGCGCAAGCAAAAAATATGCATTTGAATATGGCTAAATATAAATGTATACATCTAGAAACGGAGAGTGTAGGCCACACTTCCATGATGTGGGATGCTGTCCTGGGAAGGAGTGACTTCACAAAAGATTTGGGGGTCATGGTGGATAATCTGCTGAACATCAGCTCCCAATGTGACTCAGTGGTCAAAAGAGCTAATACAACCATGGAATGTATAAAGAGAGGAATCTTGAGTAGAGGAGTAAAGAGGTTATTTTACCTCTGGATTTGTCACTGGTGCAAGCGCTGCTGGAATACTGTGTCCAGTTCAGGTACCGACAATTCAAAAAGGATGTTGATAAATTGCAGAGGGTTCAGAGAAGAGCCAGGAAAATGATCAAAGGATTAGAAAACCTGCTTTATAATGATAGACTCAAGGAGTTCAATCTATTTAGTTTAACCAAGAAAAGGTTAAGGGGTGAGTTGATTACAGCCTACAAGTCCCTACACAGGGAACAAATGTTTAATAATGGGTTCATCAATCTAGCAGAGAAAGATATAACACAATCCAATGGCCGGAAGCTGAACCTAGACAAATTCAGACTGGAAACAAAGCGTACATTTATAATGGGCAGAGTAATTAACCATTGGAACAATTTCCCAAGTCTCCATCAACTGACAATTTTTCAATCAAGATTGGACGTTATTCTAAAAGATTTGCTCTAGGAATTATTTGGAAAAGTTATCTGGCCCGGGTTATACCACGGGTCAGTCTAGATGATCAAAATGGTCCCTTAGAATCATAGAAGATATGGGTTGGAAGGAACCACAGGAGGTCATCTAGTCCAACCCCAACTAAGTCATCCCTTCAGGCCCTGGAATCTATGGACCTATCAATATTTCACAGTGGATTCAGGCTCCAGCACTGAGAGACTTATCCTTTTTCCCGGCCCTGTCCATTTCCTCCTTCAAAAATGGGAGAATTTTCACCCCCTGCCACTGAGTCTGTTCAGAAAATCAGGCCCATGTTAAATATATCCCAGCAGGTTTATTACACCCTGTCCCCCTCACTGCCTCACCCCATGTGTTTCCTGCCCCTCCCCCTTTAAAAAAATTCCCCATCCCCCCACATCTCCCTGAAAATCCCCTATCTGAGCTGGCTCCACCAAGGCCATTTCCCTGCCCCGTCCTCCAGGAAAATGGGATGATCTGGAGCGAAAAGTGGATGTGATTCTTCAGCCTGACAGGGCGAGCAGGGCGAATGGGGAGGTTTCAGAAGAGGCTTTTGTCCATTTCACACCCTGATTCCCCCCTCACCCCCCAGCTCTTTCCCTGCAGACAGACTGTGCCAAGCTGGGAAAAACCCTAAGTCACTTTATTACAACACAGACCCAGCCTCTTCCAGCTGGACTGAACAGCCTGAGACACTTTTAAAGCCTCCCACTAACAGATCATCTGAGCCACACACCAGAAAAGAGCAGAATCCAAGGAACCACTTTGGATTCCCCCTAATATTGTCCCCGAGGGCAGTACGTCCCTCCAGCGCAGTGACGCACCAGAGGAAGGAACTGGCTTTTCCTTTGTCAGCTCCTCACCTTGTTCCCAGGAAAGTCAATCTGCCTAGGGGACTGATTCTGGGCAGGTTTGGGAGCGGTGAACCTCTCCTACTGCTGTCCCTTTTCATCTCTCCACTCTCTCTTTCTGTCTCCTTCCCTTTCTGCCTGGGAGAACTGGTTTCTGTCCTGTTCCCCTGGGCGTTTGCTCTCCAGCAGAGAGATCAGTTGCTATTTCCTCTGCTAGCCAGAGTGTGAGCCTGGGTGTGTCACTGAGGGCAGCAGCTCTGGGACCTGCAGACACATGCTCCCCGTCTACTACAAACTCACCAGCAGGTCCCTGAAAGGGGCCCTTTGTGGACAGTCACTTTCCTGCCCTTTCCCAGCCCTTTCCCCCAATTCTCTCCATCACCTGGATGCTCTGGAGCTGATGTCGGCAGAGCCAGGGACTAGTTCCAGCCACTGGAGAAAGTCCTTACCTGGGCTGGGCACAGAGGGGCCTTTAATTGAAGGTCTCCTCCCAGCACAGACCCTGCTGTGTTCAGTCTGGGCTCCCAGATCACAAGAAAGGAAGCGGCAGCATCTGCCCCAAGAAGCTCAACTCCAGGGCTCTGATATCAGGAGCAGAGACACACGCCAGCCTCCTCCTCTCCCTTAGCAATACCCAGACCTCTCTCGTGGCAGCAGGTGATGACTGAGCCTCCTAGGCCCCCCTGCAGCCCCCAGGGACAGTCAGGAAGATGCTGATCTCATTCGCCCACCTAGACTCCGGTCTGACACCGGTGTGGCTGAGCTCTGAATCCTGCACAGAGATCAGGCCAGGACCCCGCTCAGCCCCAAACATTCAGGAATCAGATCCCCGAGATCATGAGTTTGTCCTTACAATAATACATCGGGAGCAGGGTGGGTGTGTGGAAAGGTGGGGGGAGATTGTGTCTGGATATTTGCCTCACAGTTCTGAGGGGTCAGGCCCCTGCCCGCCCGCCCACTCACCCACCCCCAAAGCTTGTCTGACCAGTCCCGGGGGGAAAATAATCCCCGCTGGCTGCTGGGTGGGGCAGCCCCCCCATAGCTACCCCATGGGGCGGGGAGCGGCCCTTGTATCTCTCACCCCCCCCCCCGCCTTATCCCTGCCCTAGGTCTCCCCCTTCCCCAGCCAGACTCCCCCCCACATCCCCCTCTACTCCAGCCTCCTTCCCCCCCCCCCCAGCCCCATAACCCCCTGACCCCTGATTCCCCTGCATCGCCCCCAGACACCCACCGCCCCTACCCCTCCCGTCCTGCCCCTTCACCCCCCTCCTGCCCCTCACATCCCTGTTCCCCCTCGATCCCCTCTGCCCCCCCTTCAGCCCCTCCCCGGCTCCCACCCACTCGGTAACCCCTAGGGGCCGCGGTCCCAGCCGCAGCCCGGCGCAGCTGCTCCCCGCCCCGCAAACAAAGGCAGCCGGCGGCAGCTTCCCCGGGCGGGGCTGGGAGCGGGAGGCGCCGCTCCCTGGGGCGGTGGGGGAAGGTCTCTCTTACCTTCCCTGCGAGCGGGGCCGGGAGCGGGGCGGGAAGGGCCTGGCCAGGCTGGGGTCTCTGCCCCGGGAGAGGCTCCTGGAGGGGGCGCAGCGGGGATGTCACCGCCCCATAGTCACCGCCCTGGCTGCAGCCCGGCTCCGGGGCTCGGGGATCTCGCAGGGAGCCTGGGACCCGGAGTCACCCTCTGCTGCCGCCAGTCTGTGATTCAGTCACTTCCTGCTGCCGGGACCGAGTGACCCCCGCGATCGCTCCCAGAGCCGCATCCCAGCAGCTCCTGGGTCCTAGCGATCTAGGGATGCCCGGCAGCCGCCCTGCCCCAGACCTGCCTCAGTCCTGCGGGCCTCCCCTCCCTTAGACACGCTTCTCTCAGCATTAAAGGGGCCCAGTGCATAGAACAGCCACAGGATCCATGGAGGATGGAAAGAGACATCCAGACCCAGGGGAGGGGAGAAAGGGGGGTTTCCATGGAGACTGGATTGTTCCAGAGAGTCCCCAATATCAACAAGGACACCTGAGCGACAGGTCCTGGTCCTAGAGAGGCTGCCCGGGACCCGTTTCTTGGTGACACCAACTCTGTGCCATTCCCTCTGGTAAGAAATCGGGACAGGGTGCAGTTGGCAAGAGCTGGTCTCTTGTCTGCACAGCAGGCTGGCTGGCTAGCAGCGCTGGGCTGGAGCTGCAAACTCTCCTCTCCAGCCTCGGCTCATGGAGTTTTCAGGGCTAGGCCGCCAGCTTCCTGGAGTTATTTGGAGGGCCGGATTAACCCATCCCTGGGCCTGAACCCCTTCATGTCCACCTATCCCACCTCCGGAGCACCAAAGGAACTTTTACACTGAAAACGTAGGCATGGAGTGAGTTTACCTGCCTAGATGGTTTGACAAGAGTTTTGGGAATAGTTGTGGAGCCACTTGAGACGTAGGCCCCTAACCACAAATGTAGGTGTCTAAATACCTTTGTGAATCTTGCCTAAAGTCTCTATAAAGTCAAAGCGTAGTGCATGCCCCTGGCTTCTTCAGAAGAACATCAGCATCCTCCTTCCTTCTTCTCAAAACACTTCTCAGGGCTGTCAGCAAAACCCTTGCTCACAGTAGATACACACGGGCATGGTCTAGATATTACTTAGTCGTGCTGTGAGTGCAGGGGACTGGACTAGATGACCTCTTGAGGTCCCTTCCAGCCCTATGATTCTATGCTCTTGCACTGATCAGTCACTGATGTCACAGGACGGTCTTAAGCAGATACATTTATAACATTTCCCCCCTTGCGCTCTGATCGGCTCCTCTATCAGGTGAGTAAAGAGGGACCGATCTGCCAGGTGGTTTGCCTACAATGAAAACATCTCATACAGCTTCAGGGGGGAAAAAAAACCAAGCAGAGCAAGTCTAGAACATGCAGCCACACCCTATTATTGGATGTTTCTGGGCCAGGAGATCAGCCCGGCACTGCACATGGGCTGAGACCCAGCATGACAATGTGTTAAGTGAGCTGAACATTTTTTTATTGCAGCAGTGCAGCCTCTCAGACTGTCCCCTCACATCTATGTGAATATCACAATCATGGACTCATTAATATTACCGTCAAAGATGTCAGAAACAATGAAGTATTTGTGAGTTACATTCCCCAGGGAATGTAGTTAGTTAGTTAGTAAAAGATAAGGTTTATATGAGGTGTGGTTGGCGAGCAGGTAGAGGCTGAGATCAAAGAGGAATCTTACAGTTAATGCACCAGATATGTGGATCAGTTGGTAAATTCTATAGGGGCAAGAATGCTAACACTTTCTAATACATCGTTTATAGAGGGGATCCCTGTCCAACCAGCCCAACACCCTCTGCGTGCACAGCGAGATCTACCATGACACTACCAGGCCTTCATTCTCCTGCTCATGCCAGATGTCCTGACCAGCACAGAGCAGAGAGAAGGGGCGAGATCACATTAAATTTCAACCTTAAACCGTTTATTGAAATTTTGTCAGACCAAAATGGAGACCTGTGAAATATTGCAAAGGCTTTTCTACACGGGGCAACATCAAGGAAGTTAAGATGAGGGCTCCACTGCTTAGCGCTTTCTCTTTGGACTTGAAAAATTAAATGTGGGATACACCTAGACAATACAAAACTTCTGAAGTGTTCCGGACACATCAAAGGCCTGATGAATAATAGTGGTTTTAGGAAGGACTCTTGCAATCGTTTATGGTTACCATGACTGCTATGGTCATAGCTAAGATAACTTTACTTCTGAACAAAAGCATCCACGCAGGGGTTTTTGGCGCTGGAACTTATATGCATTAACTTCCCACTTTTAATTTTAACTTCCGGCCACAGGCGCCCCCCCAGAGACCTTCACCAGCCAGCATGCCCCCAACAGCTCCTTTGTTCTCACAGCCCCAGGACGCCCTCATCAACCGGCCTCAGTGCTCACCACCGGACCCCAGGGCAGGCGGCTCCGCAAGGCTGTGACCCCAGGAGCTGCCTACCCTCCCCCCAGCCTTACCTCTGACCCCAGGAGCTGCTTCCTGCCTCCCCTCCCCCCACCTCTAACCCCCCAACCTCAGGGCTACTGCTGGGGCTGTTTCTCTAACCTTCCCCCCCCCCCCTTCACTGGGGGGGGACACCTCCAGCCCCCCCCCCCATTGTTCATGGGCTCACTAGCTCCTCCCACTCAAGTGAGGGCGAGGCCTAAGCCCGCCCCACCCAGGGATCCGTCAGCCATCGAGACCATAGAGACTAGAGGCTGGCAGGAGCCAGAGCGTCGTCACCCTCCCGCCATAGAGAACAGGGCTCTCTGGGAGCCTAGCGCGTCCCACCCCTCACTTCCGGTTCTTTTAAAAAACTCCATAGCGGGGCAGGGGGTGTCTGGGACGGAGCGTCCAGCAGGCCCCGCCTATGGGGGGGAGGGACTCGCACCATAGAGAGAGCGGCGCGTGCATGAGCCTAGATCGTCTCGTAGGGCTTGTCGCGCAAATAACCAGAGAGGGCCGGGGGGGTCTCGTCGGCACTGCCAGTCAAATAAGCCTGTTGTGCCATAGAGAATGAGAAGGGGATGGAGCGTCTCGCCAGCACTTCCGGTCAAATGACTTTATATCATAGAGAACGTGGGGGGTGGGGGAAAGGACCGTCTCGCGGGCACTTCCCCTCAAAAGACCGTCCGTTCCCCACCCCCATAGACTGGCGAGAGAGCGGCTCACCGGGGACTTCCGGTCACATGACCACATATCAAAGCCTGGAAGCCGCGGGCGGGTGATAGATTGTCTCGCAATCACTTCCGGTGGGAAGTCACACACCATAGAGAGGAGCGGTGGGCGGATAAGCTAGAGCGTCCTTCGCAACACTTCGCTGGTTGGGGGCAGCTGAGCTGGGGCCTGTGGGAGCAGGAGGCTCCGGGGGCTCCGAGCCCTGAGAGGGGCGGGGCCCTAGTAGGGGGAGGGGAAAGCTCAGGGCCACCTCGGTTAGAGGGAGGCCTAGGCCTGTGGGGGAGGGGCTCAGGACCCATTGAAGGGGGCTTAGAGCAGGGGATTCAGGACCCTGGGTGGGGGCAGCTCAAGACCCCAGGGGGAAACTGAGGGCAGGGTCTACAGGCCCAGGGGGTCCATGGCGGCTGGGGAAGGCGGCTCCGTGGGGGGCCCGGGCGGGCGGCCGAACGCGGTGGAGACGCTGCAGGAGGAGGCCGTCTGCGCCATCTGCCTCGACTACTTCACCGACCCCGTCTCCATCGGCTGCGGTCACAACTTCTGCCGCGTCTGCATCACCCAGCTCTGGGGAGGCGAGGAGGAGGGCGAGTGCCAGGCGGGGTACGAGGCCACGGGGGGCGATGTGGGGATGGGCGGCGACGAGGACGACATGGACGAGCTGGACAATGACAACACCGTAGATTATGACGATGAAGAGGAGGAGGGGGATGGGGAAGATGGGGCCGAAGAGGAAGATGATATCTGGAGTGAGGAGGAAGAGGACGGCGACTTCTGGGACGACCCAATAGAGGATGACATGTGGGAAGAGGAGGTGGGAGATGAGTTCTATTTCGAGGAAGATGATTATGATGAAGAGGTGATGGAGGATGAGGACCTGGAGGAGGAGGAAGAGCCGCCATTGACACCATCTCCGCGAGCATCAGTGGCCACACGACCTCGACACCCCCCGACATTCACCTGCCCCCAGTGTCGCAAGACTTTCCCCCAGAGGAACTTCCGGCCCAACCTCCAGCTGGCCAATATGGTGCACATCATCAGACAGATGCACCCACACCCCCAGCGGCTCGCATCGCCGGCCGCTGGGACCTCGGCATCTGGGAAGTCTGGGGGTGGAGCAGCAGTGGCAGGGGGGCTGGAGAAACGAGCCCTGTGTGACAAACATCAGGAACCCCTCAAGCTCTTCTGCGAGGTGGATGAGCAGGCCATCTGCGTGGTGTGCAGGGAATCCCGGAGCCACAAGCACCACAGCGTCGTCCCGCTGGAGGAGATGGTGCAAGATTACAAGGTACAAGGCAACTTTGTGTTGTAAGACTAGCAAAAGACTGGTGGGTTGGGTTGGGTTGGGCTGAATTGGTTGCTGGCTAACGGTTGGTTGGCTGGGAGGTGTTGGTTTGATCAGGTGGGGAGACTGGCTCAGCTTGGTTTGCAGAGGGAGTGGGTTAGCAGCAATGGGTTTGGTAAAGCTAATTAGTGGCTGGAGTTATTGTGTTGACTAGGTGGGGGAGTTGAGTTCAGTTGGTGGCTGATGATGGTAGTGGGGGCATTAAATGGTTGGCTGGGAGTTGTTGGTTTGATCAGGTGTACATGCAGCTGCATGCGGTGGGGAATAGGTTTGATTTGCAGTGGGATGGGCTTGGTGCCATATTGGGTTGTTTGGTAAAGCTGGTTAGAGGCTGCTGGTGCTGGATTGAATTGGTGTCTGTTGGGATGGGATAGATGGGAGCAATTTGGTTGTTTTCCAGCTCCCACAGGTGTGATTTTGGGCCCTTCTTGGGTCAGACACAGCTTACATTTTAAGGCCTCACTCGTGGGAGGTGCCATTCTCTGGAGTCAGTGCTGCTGTGTGTAGGTACCCCCCCCACCGAGTGGCGCTGAGTGCAGGCTTTGATATTAGGCCTGACAACATGATGTGGGACAACAAGCAGCAAGACTGGGATGGGCTGGAAGATCAGAGCAATAGGACCATCAGTTAGGCCAAGCCTCAAAGGAATGAACATAGGTGCCTGACTTCCACTGACTTCAGTGTGATTTACCCATTGAAACACCCATGACACTAATGCTAGACAGAGGACCCTACTTTGCAGAGCGTGCCACCCCACCCCTGCTGGCTTGAATGCAGTGGGGGCAGGCCCACGCTGCCCCTGTGACTTCTCCCAGCCAGAATGTAGCCAGACAGACGTTGGTGCAGAGCAGTTGAGGCCTGGACTGCATATTCCCTATGTGTCTGCGGGTTATGATGGACTTGGGCTTTCCTTTTGGATTTTTGAGGCTTTGAGGGGGGGAATGGCAACCGTGCTGGGCAAGCCACCACAGGTGGAGGGGGTGCACAGGACCTGTGGGGCTGCATGCAGCTAAAAATCATTCAGGGCTGGCTGGAATAGTCCTACAAGCTGAAGTTGTCTCTTGAAGACTGTAAGCTGTTTGGGGCAGGGGCTGCCTTGTTCCGTTTGTACAGCGCCTAGCACAGTGACGTCCTGATCCATGGCTGGAGCTCCTGGGTGCTACCACAGATCAAATAAATGCTTATAAAAGTTACAGTTAATGCCCTGATCCTGCAAAGAGCAACTAGTCCCTGCTGAGTTCAGCGTGGTTGCATAGCTGAGTAAAATTACCCTCATAAGCGTTTGCGGGATCAAGGCCGAATATTCGTGTAACTAGAAGAGATCGGGGGTAGAGGGAGGTATTTTATTTCTCTTTTCCATTTTTCCTGTGTGCAATGGACAGCGCTGTGTGGATAGTCAGTTCCATGGCTGGCCCTCTGTACAATTAGTCAGTTTCCCCTGTTTGTTGGAGGACTTTTTCACAGCAACAGGGAAGGGAAAAACAAAACAAAAACGGGAAATGTTATAAAAACATGAGTTGGAGCAGGGAATGGAGGAAAGGATGTGTGTAAAAAAGGACTTCATTCCTGGCTTTTTTTTAAACTAACTGGGCTTAAAGTGTGTTTGCAGTGTTATTGTAGCTGTGTTTTTCCCAGGATATTAGAGAGACGAAGAGAGTGAGGTAATAGCTTTTATTGGATCAGCTTCTGTTGGTGAGAGAGTACCTTTCCCAGACCTGAAGAAGAGCTCTGTGTAGCTTGAAAGCTGCTCTCTTTCACCAACAGAAGCTCCCCCAAGGTTTCTCCCACCTTGTTTCTCTAGACTTAAAGTAGACAGTGCTCCTTTTTTTTAAAAAAAAAAAAAAAACACACACAGAAAATTATCTTTCTTCCTGTATTACTAGCAAACCCAGAGGTGACTCAATCTGAGAGAATTAAAATAAACAAACTTGGACCCAGATCATGCAGTCAGTTAAGCACAACACATGAGTGATGTCAGTGGGACTGAAGTTTCTGAGGTGTAGAAAGTTGCTGCTATGCTTGGAAGCTGATCAGGTTAGGGCTCTGATCCTTTCCAGGGTGAGGGATTTGCTCTTGCAGAGATCATTGCAGGATCAAGGCCTAAAAGGCCTTGTCTACACTAGAAATAATACTGAGCTCTTATGTAGCGCTTTTTCTCACTAGATCTCGACTCAAAGCTCTTTACAGAGGAGTTCAGTATAGTCCCATTTTACAGATAGGGAAAGTGGTATTGTTCAAGAGGTACAACCTCCCTGCCCCCAGTGTAGACGCAATGGTACTAGTATAAAAGGGCTGCATTCCAATATAGCTATTGATGTAGAAGTAGGGGAATATACCAGTATAAGGCACCTTTTATACTGGTATACTTGCTTCCGCATTAGGGATTTAGTGGTAGGAGTAGATCAGTAAAATCACACCCCTAGCCAAAATCATTAGGGAGACAAGGTGGGTGAGGTAATATTTTTTATTGGACCAACTTGTGTTACATCGTAGTTAATACCAGTCTGATTTTCAGTGTAGACCTGGCCTACACTAAAAAGTTAATTGACTCACCTATGTCACTCAGTGGTGTGAAAAAAATCACACGCCCCGAGCGACATAGTTAAGCCGACCCACTCCTAGTGTAGGCAGCGCTCGGTTGATAGAATTCTTCCGTCGACCTAGCTATCACCTCTTGAAGTGGATGACTTACCCCAATGGGAGAACCCCTCACACTGTAGCATTTCAAGTGTAGACTAGCCCTAGGTGTGTGCAATTGCAGCTCAGGTTTCAACCTGTTGCAATGTTACTGTCCTGCCCCCGCCCTCTCTAGTGTTCAAGCAAAACCAGAAAAGTCCATGCTTGAGTGTCTCCAGCTTTAGTTTGTCTGGGTATTACAGCAGTGCCTGGAAGCTCCAGTTGATTGCGGCCCTGTTGCGTTAGGCTCTGTATGTGCACATATGGGAGGTCCAGAGAGTTTACAGTGTAAATGCAGGACACCAGGGAAGGAGACCCAGAGAAATCACGTGGCTTGCTTTAGATCACACAGGGAGTCTGTGACAGAGCCAGGAATTGAATCCTGATCTGCTGCTCCTAGACCACGCTGATTCCTGGTCCACTGAGGTCAGACTATATGGCTGCTCTTGGCCATAAAACCTAGAAGCCCACTAGCTTTAAGGGAAAACACATACCAAAAAGACAGATTTGGTGCTAAAGCTGTTGGAGGCGGGGAGAATGTTGATTATCTTTTCTCTGTTAGATGAAACTCCAGGGCCACCTGGATCCGCTGAAGAAGAAGCTGGATGCAGTTCTGAAGCAGAAATCAAGTGAAGAGGAGAAAATTACTGAGCTGAAGGCAGGTGCCAAACTCCCCCTTCCACCTCCCCACTGCCTTCGCTCTCCATCCTGACCAGCGATTGCATGATTATGGGGGGGGCTCTTAATTTGAGGGTCAGGGGGCAAGAGGTCACATCCACCCCACCCTTTCCATGTTGCTGCATATCTCCTTGGTGTCACTTCTTCTTTCCTTTCTGCAGCCACTCCTAGTCCTTATCTCTTTGGGGGCTCCTGTCTCTTTCCCTATTCCAGCCACTCAGACGATCAGTACTGAGATAATTCAGGCAGGTGCTGAAGCATCATCACTGACCTGTCAGAGCTGATGTCTCAATGAGATGAACAGGGGGCAGAGGAATTCACTCTCCTCTGAGCTATAGTGTCAGGCTCTCTGCAGACTCAGGCAGACATCACTCACGCTCGGCTCACATTCAGAAGATTTTCCTGGCAATCATAAGAGCTAGAGACTTTTTTTTTTTAATGGAAGCTGAGATTCTGGCCAATCTGAACACCTCGTGCAGGCTGTGCCACAGCAACAACGTATCAAGTTAAGGTCGTGACTCGCTTGTCCTTTACCAGATGACTCTCCTAAGTGCCCTAAAAGCCATGTGCTGACTCGGAGTGTCTTGAAATTTGCTGTGCTTTGTGGGGGTGTGGGGTGGGGTTAGTGATCCAGATTTGGGGTCATGTGAGCAAGGAATTCCTGATGTACAGCCTCGATAAGAGTCATGTGATATCAAAATCCTCTGGTTCTCCTAAGGCAGAGATTCCCAAACTTTCTACTAAGGCGACCCACCAACTGTATTTTATCTTTTTGTATCCCTTCTCCCCTCCCCTTCTCTGCCCCCTTGCTCCCCACTCTCCTGGCACTTTGCTCTGGTCGCCCAGTCCTATCCCTTTCTGCAGCCCTGGCTAGCCCCTCTCTCCCCTTGGCCAGGCTGCTGACTGTCCACTTGCTGCTTCTAGCCTTTTCTTCCATGCTGCTGCTGCTTAGATCCTAGTCCTGGCCCAGCAAGAGTGAGAGCGTGGGGGAGGAGCACTTCTGGGCCATGCCTAGGACAGGGAGTCATGGGGGTGTGTGTGATAGGACAACCCACCTAGACCCTTCCCATAAACCACAGTTGAGAAACGCTAATCAAAGGGTTTTTTTTCATGCTTAAATAAACCATGTGAGCCAGGTCCTCCATGTTTGTCATCACTCCTGTAGACTGCTGTGCTTTATCCATAGCACATTGCCAAAGGCAACAGTGTTCTGTGTCCACATAAATACCTTCCATGGGCTTTGTCGCTGTGTCTGCACTAGGGAACTTTACAGGGACTATTTTTTTTTTAATCCCACTCCTGTCCTGCCCGCCAATACCCACTCTTGCATTTTTATCCCACTCCCACCTGCGAAAACCTTAGATCCTGCAGATCCCGCAAGAGAGACAGATGTCCTCATGCTACTTAAAAGTCAGTTAATATATATAAATGGAATTCAGACACAATTTTTACCACTCAAAGAATAAAACAAATCTTGCTTAAACCAAGTAAAAAAGCCTCCTAACTCCTGTTATAATAGACATCAAATCTCTTTCTATCCCTCGCTTAAATTTAAGTATTAAAACCTTTATTTAAAAAAAAGAGAGAAAAACTTGCTTTACAATGCTGAAATTCTATTTACGATGAACTGATGCGCGAGTTAGTGTTTTCCCCGCCAATTCCGGCAGTCTGGGCTTTTTTGCCTGTTCAGTCCCGCCCGTAACAAAGTACATTTTACCCACTCTCACTATTATGGATGCAGGATCCCAGTTCCACTGCAGGGTTCTACCTTACAGGACAGTTCCCACCGGTCCTGCACCAGCTGAGCTAGCTGGAGCCCGGTGTGGATTAGGCTTTTGTCAGCCTGACCAGGTTTTACCACTGTTAGCGGGTTTAACAGGACGAGAGCTGCCAAAGCCTGTTGCTAAAAGTAGCTCCGCTGATCTGGTGTTAGACATCACCCAAGGGATTTATCCCACTGCTCTCCGGTAAGGACAGACTGTAGCGTTGGCTTCGCTCTGCTGGCGCTGTCTGAACATTCCCCTCCAGCTGGCGTGATGCCTCGGGATGGGTCATCTGGCAGGGGTTGAACCTGGGACTTTGGGATCTAAAAGTGAGAGCATCAGCTGCCTGGGCTGGATAAGAAGTGGGTGGCTCAGAGAAGCAGGAGAGTCTAACCCTTATCCTCCCTGCTCCAGAACAAGATGAAGCTGGAGATCAAAGAGTTTGAATCAGACTTTGAGTTGCTGCACCAGTTCCTGATCGGGGAGCAGGTGCTGCTGCTGCACCAGCTAGAGGAGCGCTATGAGGCACTGCTTGCCCGTCAGAGCAGCAACATCAGCCAGCTGGAGGAGCAGGGCGCCACCCTCGCGCGCCTCATCGCCGAGGCTGAAGACAAGAGCAAGCAGGACGGGCTGCAGCTGCTCAAGGTGAGCTCTCCAGCCCCTTCCCCCAGGACACAATCTGACGTCTGCTCCCCCACATTCCGGTCTGTTATCCCCAGTCCCTTTCCAGATCGTCTGAGACCCCCTTCCACGCCTGAACCACAGACCCATCCTTCTCCAGACAGGGGTGTCCTCGTGGACCATTCGAGCCACAGTTCAGCAAGGGAATGCGGGCAGAGGTGCCTGGAGGGCAATCAGTCCTTTTCATAGCAACTTCCAGGGTTTTGAAGTGGCATTTTGTTCCCTGCTGGAAGGAAAATGAAACTTTTTGACCGTTTCCACAGCCTAGAAAAGTGGTTACATGCAGGGGAGCTCTGGCCTGGGGGAGACCAAGCATCAAGTCCCTGATTTGGGTTATGATCTGGGCCAAAAAAGTGTTCTGAGTCAGCAGAGCAGGGGACTTGATCCTGCTCTGCTCCCACGTCCCAGGCCAGCACAATTTTCTCTCCTCTTCCTGAGGAACCCTTACTTGAAACCGTTATGTCCCCAGCTTTGAAATAGCATGATCTGGTGAAATGAAATTGCTCTGAAAATGTTGCCCTCCGCTGTACTAAGGGGGAGACTTCCAAAGGCACAGACGGGGAGCCAGGTGCACAGCAATGCCATTGAAAATCACCTCGTTTAACTCCCCTCTGTGCCTTAGGCACATGCTTCAGGGATGGTTTTCTAACTGCAAGCATGTGACTAGTCCCACTGACTCCCAAGTGCAAAGCGAGTGCCGTGCTCAAGGACCTTGCTGAATCGTGGCCGATCAGAGTGTTGTGTGAGATGCAGCAGTGTTTGTCACTCACATGTTTGTAACCTTTTTCTCTTTTCTTCCCCCTCTTCTCAGGACATCAAAGACACCTTCATCAGGTCAGTTCCCTGCTAATTCTGTGGATACACCTGTTCCTACAAGAAAGAAACTGATTGCTTTTAAGGATTGTGTTATAGAAATACGGACATACTCAATGATATCTCCTCTTGAAATTGGCTAGCGATGGTTAGCACAAATGTCAAGATCGCTGGCTCATCTGTAGTGCTTTTCATCAATAGATCGCAAACAAGGACATTCTCATTATCCCCATTTTACAGATGGGGAAACTGAGGCACAGCGGGTGTAGAGGAGTGACTTACCTACCAGGGGAGCAGCAGAGCCAGAAATGGAGCCCAGGTCTCCTGTGTCTTGTTAGGAGACTCACTGGGCCACACTTCTTCCTCTGCTCCTCTACACACTACTGCTCTTAACCCAGTGTCCCGGTTGGCTTAAAAAACATGCTTGGTGTCCCCACCATGTCATTACAATCATGGCAGCTGGATTTCTGTGTTGCCTAGACTTGAACACAGTTGTCTTCCTATATAATATTTATTTGTATTATCATGGCACTTGGGAGCCCCTGTCATGGAGCCAGGACCCCACTGTGCTGGGAGCTGTACAGACGCAGAACAAAAAGACAGTCTCTGCCCCAAAGATCTTACTCCTTGCAGCCCAGATCTACCACCAGCCACGTCTGTGTAACCAGCGGAGTGCTCCCTCCCAGCTCTGTGTTGCAGGGCAGTGGTTCTCAACCTTCTTTTACCCAGGGATTCCTAAACTTAAATAGACAAACTTATGGAATCCCAACCAGAGGTGAGGTGTGTTTGGGGGTGGGGGGTGGGGATCTCTGCCTTCCATTTGGCCCTGCTCCCTGAAGAGCTGATGAAGCAGGGCAGAGCAGGGTGCGTCTCCTTGCCTAGCTGCTGCCTGCTTGTGGAGTCAGTGGCTGTGAGGCAGCCTCTGCTGATGGCGGGAGGAGATCTCTCTTCTCAGTGATGCTACAATTCTTGGTCCGTCCTGTCCCGTCCCGTCCGTCCCCCCACACGCTGAGTGGCCCACTGAGGTGAGTCAGGGTGGAGGTGGCACTCCCTCCCCAAGCCCCGCCACTCAGGGCTGAAACCCGGTCCTAGGTGGACCCCCTGCGACCTGCTTGTGGTCTCTCCCAGGGGGCCAGCGACCACCAGTTGAGAATCTGCACCATAGGCCATTCCAGAGTGCCTTGCCTTCCAGGCGCTCCATCCCCCTTCTGAGGCAGTATGGGATGATAGCTGCCTTCATTTTCCCAGCATGCACGTAGGTGAGCACTTATCACAGTGTGATGGCGTGGATGCATGAACATGGGTGCTGTAGCAGGAAAGCAAAAAGCCCAAAGCCATCTTTTTCCCCCTTTTGCAAGCTATCCTCGTCCTATGCTAATACCACCTTGTCTCACATTGGGTGGTGATGTTTTGGTGTTGTCTTGCTCAGTGTGGGCTCCTAGACGCTGCAGAAGCACAGAACAAAAAGACCCAAAGAGGGTAGAAAGTCACCCAAGAGAGCTGTTGATTTGAGGCAGCGGTGCCAGATGCCTTCCCCAGGAGCTAAATGTATTTAGATGGATTATTTACTCAGCCCCCACGATGGCTCCTGAATCAAGCTTTCCTTTTCAGCCAGATCCCAGCTGTTGTGGCTGCAAAGAGAAATTCTCAAACATGAAACAAAGTAGTATTGTCTTATGCCCAGTCTACACTAGAAAAGGATTTGCCAACAGAGCTATGTCAAGTGGAGATGCAATTTCTCCAGCCAAAAGAGTATAGCTTATTGTGGTTCCCCAAACGAAATACCAGCACGAGGATTCTTATGCCGAGACTTGGTCTGCAGCAGGGCTTTTTGGCAGTAGAGAAATGTCATTAAAAAACCCACACTCTTAAGTGAACTTACCATACCAGCCAAAATGTCTCTTGTAGATCTGGCCTCAGCCTGCCTAAAACAGGTCAAGGGCTATCTCTCCTCATTTACATATATCTGTATTAACTCTGGAATCTAAGTATGATGCTTTAAAAAGCAGTCTTTCAAACAGATTTGGTCACAGGTCGCAGCTGGTCCTAACGTTGTAGTCCTGGTCCACAGACTGTAGTTAAAGATGCTGCTTGTGTCTCTATGGAGACTTCTCTGATCCTAGGTACCGTTATGTCATTTGTGTTAGGGTTGCCAGCCCTCCAGGATTGGCCTGAAGTCTCCAGGAATTAAAGATGAATCTTTCATTAAAGATTGTCATGTGATGAAACCTCCAGGAGTCCGTCCCACCAAAATTGGCAACCCTAGTCCTGGAGGCGTCAGTTGAGATCAGGGCCCCGGCTGTGCTCTGTTTGGTAAACGTGTATCAGGAGTAAAACTGGTCGGAAAATGTTTGTTTTTTTTCATGTGGGAGGGTTTTCTTATGGCAAATTTGAATACCAGAAAACTCAATTTGGAAGTGCTGCCCCAGTGGCTCATGGGAGTGTAGTTCACGAGCCTCGTGCTCCCATTCTCCCCTATAGGCCGGACTCACTGGTCACACTTCATCTCCCATGGTGCACCGTACCTCCCCTCTCCAGGAAGAGAGGCTGGTACACCATGTCCAGGGACTCTCCTGATGCATCATGGGAGGCATAGTCTGCTTGGGAGCCCGGCCAGTAGAGGAGAAGGGAGACGTGAGGCATTTGAACTACAACTCCCTGGAGGCCCTGCCATGTTATAAATCAAATATTTCGATTTTGGGGATGTTCTGCTTGGGGATGAAAAAATCAAAATCTTCCGCAGAAAGGAGACAAGAAAATTGCTTAGTGGACAACCTACTTTTCTGTTGCGATGGAGCTTTGACAGGAAATTGTCAGCCAGCCCCCACAGTGAGAGAAGTCCTGCCCTAGGAGTTTGCAGTCTAAAGAGGCAGAGGAGGGAACTGACTTGCCCTGGGTCGCCAACAAGAGCAGGGGATAGACCTCAGGTCCTCCAAGACCTAGTCAGCGCTCTGCCTACTAGCCCGCGCTGCCCACTACACCCAGCCCTTGACTTACTGCTGTATTCCCTCTGCCAGGTGTGAAAGCGTCAAATTCCAGGAGCCAGAGACGGTGCCAGTGGATGTGGGGAAGAAATACCGCAATTACTTCCTGCAGGACGTGGTGATGAGGAAGATGGAGAAGGTCTTCAGTAAAGTCCCTCAAGGTAAAGGAGACCAGTTCCTCCTTCCCTGCTGGGCTGGGCATGGGGCTTGGTTCGTGGCCTGTGGAGAGCCAGCACTCGGTTGATGCCGACGTCCTGTGCGTGGTCAAGCTCTACGGCCCAGGCAGCTGCCGTGCAAGCTTCTCCCGCAGCCGGCTTCCGCTGATGTGTGTCCGCACTCCCTAGCGACTCTCAGTCCTGACCCACAGCCCCCTGCTAGCCCAGTCCTGGGCCCCCCATGCCCAAGATCTTCTGGTGCCTCTCAATCCCAGCCCTATCTGCCACCCCCCAGCTCTGCTGATGCCCCCACTCACAGCCCCCTCTGTTGTGCCGGCACTTGGCTCTCCACGCAGCTCTGCTAATGCCAGCTGTAGGCTCCTGCCTGGCTCTGCTGGTGCACCTCAATCCTAACCCACAGCCCACTGCTGTTCTGTCAGCTCACCATGCTCCTGGCACTGGGGAGCAGCAGGGCTGTTCTCCTAAGTCTGCAGTAGCTCTTTTGCTGTTCAGGAGGAGGCTGCCCCCTACTGGACCGCCAGTGGGGCTGCCAGCCCCCAGCAGCAGGGAGAGGTCCTGAGTTGTGTGGGGAGGTCTCTCAAATACCACCCTTAATGTTTGTATTATCTCTGTGCCTGGAGATCTGAGCTGAGATCAAGGGCCCCTTGTGCCAGGCACTGCCCAGACACACAGCGAGTGACAGGCCCTGCCCCAGCTGAGATCCCTGCTCCGAAGAACTTAATCTGAATAGATGAGACACAGAGTGGGAGGGAGAACCTTGCCCACTGTCAGTTGGGAATAGAATCCAGGTGTCCTGACACTCAGGAGAGAGTTGAACTCACTGGATCACACGGCCCTCCCCTAAACCTCTCTCCCCTGATGTGTGTGGGTCTCTTTCCTTAGCCGACGTGACCCTTGATCCCGACACAGCCCACCCTCACCTGAGCCTGTCCCTGGACCGCCGGAGCGTGAAGCTGGGTGAGCGCCGCCAGGACCTGCCCGACAACCCCAAGCGCTTTGACTCCGACTACTGCGTGCTGGGCTCGCAGGGATTCACTGCGGGGCGCCACTACTGGGAGGTGGAAGTGGGGGGCCGGCGGGGCTGGGCGGTGGGGGCGGCCCGGGAGACAGCCCGGCGCAAGGAGAAGACGGGCGGCCCCTACCAGAAGCGGGAGATCTGGTGCGTGGGCGCCAACGGTAAGAAATACCAGGCGCTGACGGCCACGGAGCAGACGGCGCTGCCTCCTGGGGGGAAGCTCCGGCGCTTTGGGGTCTACCTGGACTACGAGCGGGGCCAGCTGTGCTTCTACAACGCCGAGAACATGGCCCACATCCACACCTTCAACGCCACCTTCCGAGAGCGTATCTTCCCCTTCTTCCGCATCCTGGCCAAGGGCACCCGCATCAAGATCTGCACCTGACGCACTCCCCCCCTGCCTTGGGCCTCCTCCCTCGCTGGGTCCCTCCCTCTCCCAGATCCACCGCTGCATGGATCCTTCCCTCCCCTGTCCCATCCCGGGATCCAGCACCACACAGAGGCCTGGGGGAGGCCATGTCAGCTGGCCTGACATTCCAAAGCCTGCGTTACCATCTCTGTTTCGAAGGGATTTGCTATGGGGATGGCAGGTGGGTTTTCATGCCGCTGGCAGGGGATCCCATCTGCTGTCTGATGCACGAGGGATTGACCTTGATGCACCACTGTAAGCACCCCCATCTGCCCCTCCGCCCCCTTCTGCTGTCCCGATGTAGGTCCCCACTGCTCCTGCAGAACACTCACTCGTGACTCTGGGCCAAGCGGGCAGATGTGAGCCAAACTGCTGAGGACCGAGGGCCAAAACCTGGAGACGGAGCTCTGAGCATCCACAGAAGCGCTGGCCCCCTTTGACTGTCCCCAGGGACGTGGCCACCCAGATCTCCTTGAATTTCAGTGGAACCATCAGCCCCACTGGAAGGATTCCAGCCTTGGTGCCATCCAACGTCCCCCCCGGAACCTGCTGGCATTCGGACCTAGCTCCAGACCATCTTTTCTCTTCTTTCACGGGCACAAGACCCCATTGCTCATTCCACAACTGCCCAGTTCCATGATGCCATGTTCTCTTCCCTGCCGCTGTTACGACCAAGGACCTATAGCACCATCACTTCTCACCCCACCACCCTTCTGTCCAGCCTCCAGAGCGCAGTGCTTTCCAGAACCGGCCCAGTCTCCATCTCGCCTCTAGTTCTTCAGTCCTCTTGCTCTCCCATTCTGGGTCTTGGTCAACAGGTCTTCTCCAGAACCACCAAGCACGTCCTGAGTCTCTCCTCCCCATTGTCACCACCCCTGGTGGCCCTTGATGTTGCATTTGTGGACATCCAAAATCGCTTGTGGTGCCGAGGCAAAGGGGCAACTTCCTCAGTAAGCTGAGATGCTACAAGAGAATCACTGGCTAAAATGTCTGGCGATGCCAAGAATCATGTGGGATGCTTCCATTGCGAGCCCTGTTACTCTGGGAATCCATCTCTCGCCTAGGCCTCCTCCAGCGCTCTCTTGAGGGTTGGGTATTTATTTTATTTTTCCTCTGAGCTGCTGCCTCCCCTCGCTGTTGGGTTTCCAACAACCCATCCCTCTCCCCACTAGAAAGACACTGCCCGTACCTGCTGTGTGTTGAGGGTTGTTTTGGGGTTTTTTCTGTTGACGTTACAAAGCTAGTTTGAACTATTTTTGGCTAAAACAAGAGTTAAATGGAGATTTAGTTTTTTGAAATGTTATAATAATAATAATTAATAATAAAGAGAAGATTGTACAGTTTAGTCTCTGCCTCTTCAGTCCTGCCTTGGCTGGAGCTGGGGGAGCGGTTGAATCCAAAAGGGGTTTTGGGAAGGATGTTGAATTGGTTTCAAAGGGTACAAAATGGAACCAGACTGGATCAGACAAAGCTTTGTCCTGTCTCTGACCGTGGCTAGCAACAGATGCCTCAGGAAGAGGCAAGAATCCCATGAGGGAGATTTACAGGGCTTGGGTTATGGCCAGGCCTCAAACTGAGTCTGTGGGGAGCCTTTTGGTGCGTCCAATCCCCAGGGGTCAAACAGCATCCCCCAGGGCAGGCCATGAGGGCCTCCACAGCTCTTGGGTTGAGTCTTTAGGCTCCAGCAATCTCTGTTTCTCCCTCTCAGGAACAAGTCGAGCTGAGATCAGAGCCTTGAGGAATCAAAGTCAACAATGAGGATCTGCTGTGAGGCAAGGGGGCTTTTATGAGTCACCTGGAATCCAGCATCCATAGAGCCCAGTTCTCTCTTGTCCCTCGATTCTGTTCCCAGAAGCCACCTCAAGACACAGTCACGTGTCTCCTGCCTTTGTTCCCCAGCTAGGATATTTTTGCTCAGGGTGTGCTTTAGGAGTTGATGTTCAGTCACTGAGTTTCCCCCCTTCTCTTGTCTTGTCTTCCATCCAGTCTAGGCAAGGCCTTACTCAGGAAGTAGCAGAGGGAGGAACTGAACTCAGCACTTTGGAGCACCAGCTTCGTGCTTTAGCCACTGGAGCATCTTCTCTGCCGGGGGGGCTGGTTCAGGAAAGTACTTAAGCAAAATTTAAGCTAACCAGCTGCTTCAATCTCTCTGACGTCAGGATGTGAGCAAATGTTTACATGCTACCTGCATCAAGGACTGCCATGGGGCGAGAGCCGGGGTAGCTGGGCAAAGAGACGAGTTTGATCATTGAGGAAGGGACATGGAAAGCAAAGGGCTAAAACTAAAGCTGGGTTGGTATTTTTCAAATGAAGACTTTGTCATACAATGGCCTCCCTCTGCCCCCCCCCCCCAGTGACTTTTTTGGTAAAAATTTTAATGATTTTTATAGAAAAAAACTTGGGATTTTCCCCCATTCTTTTGTTACAAATATTTGTCCCCCAAACATGATTGAAAAAGGGGTTTTTCACTAAATGAAAAAAATTGCTGACCCCTGCCCTCTTGTTTTAGTTAAATGTTAAGTATCTTCAAAAGTATTGGGGGGCTGTCTCCTCACCCTGCCTTAGTGTAACAAACCCCCGACTATACCAAACAAATTGGATCCCCAGGTGTTTACTGCGTTCTAGGAAAAATCACCTAATTAATGTGACTTATTCCAGAACATAGTCAAGGAACATTGGAGGCTGTATTGACTCAACCAAACCCCAGTGTAAGCAGAAACACGCATCACCTCATTAAACAAATTGCCAGCTGAGCTTCAGTTTATTAATCAACATGCCGCTTGAGATTTACATGTTATTAACCCACAATGGGAAAGGGATCCCCACAGGCTGCCCATGTGCTGTTTAACGTTGCTGTTCTTCTCACGCAAGGTCCATCAGCCAGGTGCAAAGCTGGTCCAGACCGCTGCTAACGCACAGGGAGGGATTTGATGCTGAAGTGACGTCATCCTCAGCTGAGTCAGACCACAGGGTCCTAGCACAGCGCTAAGGCACATGTTACTTAGCACAGCTCTTAGGGATCAACAGCTCACACGGTGATTAGTGCAGTGGGGTTGATGGCACCAGGCCAATGTTGTTCTCAGTAGCCTGCCTTGTCCCTGCCACTCCAAGCACCACCTACCGCTGGACGATTTCATCAACACTAAGTAATGCAACCAAGTGCCAGCTCAGCAGCATTAAGTGCTTCATGATTCAGCCTCAGCCCTCAGGGTTGCCAACCGTGCATTTTCGTTTTTACTGACGTGAAGCTCTGAAGTTGATTTTTTTTTACCGAGATGGTAAACTTTTTACTGACAGCTCTAAACAGACTATAACCAAAACAATAATGTCACGGAAGTGTGTACTTCCTCACACTATTCTGTACACAGGAATTCAGAATGACAGAATTGTTTTCGCTGCAGTTAATTGATTAATCGGGTTCTTAGGGCATGTGCAATAATAGAAAACAGGAAAGTGATAAAGTCCTGGCCAGTGTAATTGTGATACAAGTGGTTCTGAACAATGACATCAATGTTTTATTTCTACCCAATTTTACAGACACTTTAATTTATTTACAGGTTTACTGACAATGTTAAATTTGTACATTTTTTTACTGACAGTGGATTTACAGATGGCTGTCAACTCTGCTCAGTTTGTGGGGTTACCATCCCATTGCTGCCCAGATGGCTGCTCCACCAGGCAAGCCTCACAGAGCATTTGTTCTCTGTATTAACCCCAAAACTAGCAGTAGGCTTGGAAGCTGCCTCTTATATTGCCACCAGGAGGACCTGGTTGGAAACTGACTGTTCTGCTAGGTGAGGAAAATTCCATTGTTCCTGATTGGTCAGAATTCCCAACTTTGATTGGCTCTAAGTGAGCCTTGATGATTGGTCAGTTTTTTCCACCAATCCAGGATATGCCTCTTCAATCCTAGGTTCCTGGCCTAACATACTGTAACTTAATCATTTCCCTGCAGTTGTAGGGCCCATGTGCAACTCCTTCCTGCCTAGTCTCTGCCTCTGGCATACCAGCCACCCTGCCTGTTGGGAGTTCTGACCAGCAGTAAAGAATGGGGGGTTTGTGTCCCCCCATTAGGAACAAAGCAGCGCATAAGAGGAAAATCAAGATTTTTAAACCTGTGTGTGGCTATGTTACTGAGAGGTTGACCCTCCCTTGGCAGAGATCCCAGCCAGGACCCTTACTCCAGCCA
Organism: Emydura macquarii macquarii; assembly: GCF_026122565.2. Taxonomy (NCBI): domain Eukaryota; kingdom Metazoa; phylum Chordata; order Testudines; family Chelidae; genus Emydura; species Emydura macquarii. Next base: position 174,634 of record NW_027132277.1, read on the forward strand.
GCTGGGATCAGCGGCTGGGACTGGGCAACCCACTGCTCATCTGCAGCACCCACCATGCCCCTCATTTCTCAAGAGTGATTCTTTTTATCCCTCCTCCAAGACTTGTGTCTCAAGTTTTCTGTGTTTTTGAGTCTCCTGGGTTTACAGACTGGGTTACCCTCTGGACAGACTGGTCCCAGGCACTTGGTCAGATGACCTCAAGGGGAATAGTTCTAGCCTTGTTCCTTAAGTATCCATAGAAGAGGGGCTACCATCTGCAGCCCTGGTTTGTTTTTCTGCCCACATGTAGACAGACTCTTAGTAACCATCCTGATATTTAACCCCTGGTGTTCACAGAGCAACCTCCCCTTACAGCAAACAGACACACAGCCCTTATAATTATTCATGCTGTGAGGGGGGTGGCTGCTGGAAGCAATGCCCTAAGCAGTCCAATGCTGCTACAAGTTTGCCAGGTCTCAGCACGGTTGATCTGCCCATAGGCCGGGCCTGTTTGTTCAGTGGTGAGGTTTTAAGTGAAAGTCAGCACCAGTGACAGAGGCAGTGTTTTTTTGTCTGGGCTGTTCTTTCCTCTCCCCATTCTGGTCGTTTGTCTTGTTTTGGCTTCTGTGGAACCAGGTTTGGACTTCAACCACAGCAGTTCCAGCCATCTCACCTCCCTTCTCTTGTCCCTAGGGCTGTTATTACCCTCTTTGATCCCATCTAAAAGGCTGTCCGACAAGAGGGTTGTTAAAATGCAAACCTTGTTCGACCTTTTACATTAACTGGTTTTCCTTCATTTTCTGTACCTTTAGTAAAAGGTTAAAAGGATTTTTAAGTGGTGGGTTTGACATAACGCTAAGCAGGTTAGTCTCTGTAGACAAAGGCCCAGACATTGTTTAACTATCCAATAGTTGCACTGTTGTTACAGCCACGCTGGTCTCAGGGATTAGAGCAGGGCGGTCTCAAACTTTTTTCTCCAGGACCCCCTTTGAAAATATTTCAGACTGTGATGACCCCCCCGCCACTGCCATGCCACCCTTACTTCTGCGCTGCTGCTGGGTGGGGGCTGCTTTCAGAGCACTCAGCCAGCAGCCGCTGCTCTCTGGCTGCCCAGCTCTGAAGGCCTCTGGCTGTCAGCCATGCCAGGGGCTGAGTCACAACCATGGCATACGCAGGGGCTAAATACTTGTATGAACTTACATTATATACTTATACCCCAACAGCTGTCAGCCATGACATTCTTCCCAACCACCTGGGACCAGTTGCTGGCATCTCAGAGAACTGGCCTTGGTTTTGCTCCCATCTATCATCTTTAAGTCCATCCCCTTTGCATGAGGCAGGATTACATCAGAGCCAACACCCAGTGTAGACACACTGCACATGAATGTGGAGTGGGGCTCACTAGCCAGACAGGGCCTACCAAGCTATACAGCCCCCATTACGTAAACAGCTGAGCACCTCATCTTGTAACGGGTTTATCCTCCCTGATCTAGTCTCCCCAATTCACAGAGGAATCGAGACCAACGCCCAGATTGCTCCACTCAGCATCACAATGCCCAAGGCAGCGTAGATGGCTAAATTCCATTGTCAAGAGTAATTTTAGCTTTATGGGGCCCACATCATCCCATCGAATTCCAACCATAGGCTCCTACATGCCAAAGTCTCTTCTGAAAACAGGACTCAGGCCCTTAAGTCACCTCAGGGCAGATTTTTAGGAGTTAGGCACCCGGTGTGGTTTTCAGAAGTGTAAGAGCACCTCACACTCCCAGCGAAAGCCTGAAAGTCCCACCGGGGGTAGGGATCAAAATGTTGGTGGGACGGATTGCTGGAGATTCATCCCACAACACAATCTTTCATGGAAGATTCATCTTTAGTTCCTGGAGACCCCAGGGCAATCCTGGAGGGTTGGCGAGCCTAGGTGTCTAGCTGCAATTTCAGATGCCTGAAAATCCTCTACCCTTCAGCCCCACAATATTGAGGGCAACAAAGGCTAAATACCTTCAAAATCCAGGCCTACGTGACTCTTTCAAGAACTCTGGCAGAGCGAGGATTCGAACCCAGGTCCACAGCCACTGGGCCGTCCTTCCTCCGAAGTTCCAGCTCTGGTAGACGGGCCCAGGATGGCAAAGATGACACACAAACAAGCCCAAACCTCCAAAATGTACTTTTTATTGATTTTTTTATACACAAAGGCAGGCTGAGTCCTGCAGCCAGGCTCTCATCTGGTCCCGATGGTGACCTGCCAGACACGGACCAGGTTATCTGTGTACCCGGCAAACAGCGTCTGGGTGAAGAGAGAAGAGACAGGTCAGTAACGGGATGGCTAGAACCGGCCTGGGAGACAGATCAGCCCTGAAGGTAACAGCCAGGCTGGGGGCATGTGTCTAGGAGTTGGAGGGGCTCAAATTCCAGGGCCCGACCTGGAAAGTGGCAGTGGGGTGTGGTAGGGGACAGGGAGAAGGGGCCAGGCCTCAGCAAATCAGGGAGATGGGGGTGGGGTGGCACTCTGGGGATGGCCAGGGTGCTTGGAGGGTGTGATGGTTGGGAGGGCCTAGGTCTCATGGTACGAAGGGGTAAGAAGGGGTCAGGCCTCTTGGAGGGAGGAGAAGCAGCAATGCTGGAAGTGGGGGGGACAGGAGCCGGAGGCGAGAAAGGAGCGATGTTGGGGGAGCACAGTCTTTTGCTAGGAGGGGGCTGGAGGCCAGGAGTTGGGATGGTGGAGAGGAGGGACCATGGGAGCAATGGGGATGGTGGTGGGGACAGAGGCTGAGAAGAGGCAGGACGGTGGCAGGCCTGGGAAGCGTCAGGGCGCTGGCTGGCCGTCAGTGAGGATCGGCAGGGAAAGGAGGAAACGAAACATCTGCTCCTGGGCACAGGTGACACCAGATGGGGTGCGAGAAGGGGAGTGGCTCATGGGAGCACCCCCTCCCTAAGGCCTTCCCATAGGCTGAACAGAGAGCAGGTCCCACCCCCTCCCCCTGGCTGACCCCACTTCTTGGGGCAAGTCACCACCGTCAGCGAGGATGCACAGGGCACCCCTGCCCCGCACTGAGATATTAGTCCCGGCCCTTTAAGATTCTGCCCTGGTGCTGCGTCCCTGTCCCCCCACGCAAGGGAGGTGGGATGTTAAAGGGCCAGGGGTGCCCCCCCCTTTACCTGTCCATCTGCAGACCAGGCCAGCGAGGTGCACTGGGGCGGCTCGGCTTTGCTGCTGGTGCTGATCACCTCCTGTTTCAGCTCATCCACGATGATCTTCCCCTCCAGGTCCTGCGGGGGAGGGGAGAGGGGAGGGGATCAGAGAAAGGACCCTGCTGGGCCTCAGTGACCCGGGATCCCCACTGCTGCCTCGGGGCCCTGGGAGGGGCCGCAGCCTCCCTGCCCACGCCCCGCTCAGAAACAGCCTCTGGATTTCCGCACGGAGATGCAGTCAGATGGCATGGAGTGTTTCATCACCGCACGGCCTTCACCTCCCCCGGGGGGCTGCAGACCCATAGATACCAGTTCCTGGCCCCACCCCACATCCCACCGCCCCATGGGGGACTGCAGATCCAGCAGGCCCATGAGATCACTACAGGGGAGGTGTCTCCCCTACGGGAAAACTCAGGACCTATTCCCTGCGGCAGAAGTGACCCCAGGGGTCTATCCCCTATAGAAACGGAGAGACAAAACCAAGGAAGAAAACTCTCAAGGGGTGTCTTCCCTATAGAAAAGCCCTGTTCCCTGTATTAAGAAAACACAGCAGACATGACCTCCCAGGGGTGCGTCCTCTACAGACACCCTGTCCCTATAAGGAGGTGGTACTATGCCCCATGGAGATACAGAGACAGGAATGGCCCCTAGAGACCCCAGGTCCTGCACTCTGTGTAAAAGGGAGCACAGAAGGGGTGTCCCCTAAAACTTCCACCCCTCCCAGCAGGGGCTGCCCGCTCACCCAGATCTTGATGCTGGGCCCGGTGGCGGCGCAGAGCCAGTAGCGGTTGGGGCTGAAGCACAGGGCGTTGATGATGTCGCCGCCATCCAGCGTGTAGAGGTGCTTGCCCTCGTTCAGGTCCCACAGCATGGCCTGGCCGTCCTGGGGGGGCAGGGAGAGAGCGCGTCAGACAGAGGAAGAGGTCCCCCCCACACACACAAAGCCGGCTCAATGACCAACCAGCGAGCAGCCTACAACTTGACACACCTCGGGGAGGGGAAGGCAGCAAACATTTAACCTGCAGCAATCCCTATTGCACGCAGAGAAAGGGTTCCTAATATTGATTATTGCCTGCCACGTACTTCCCAGATGCCCAAAGCCAGTCCCAGATCCAAGAGCCCCCAGAGACGAGAGGAAGGGGAGGAACAGAGAGCTTCGATCCAAAACCAGCAAGCTTCCCCACAGGCAGAGGTGGGTCCATCTGGACTGGGGCAGGGGCTCAGAGTGGTGGTACAGTGGCTGTGAGAGAATCAGACAGAGCAGGAGGAGACTGGTGGAGGGGACGATCTCAGAGCGTGGAACACGGTCGCAAGAAACTCGAGCTGGATCCGATATTGGACGGGGAGGCAAGGGAGGGGTCCAGAATGTGGATCAGCCCAACGGGCGAGGAAAGGGGGATTCAGCAGCCGTGTGCTGAAGGGATCAATGGTGCATCTCTCTCTCGGTCACGGAGGAGGCTGCTGTGAATAAGAAGGGAGCCCCCAGTCCCTAAAAAGCTCCTAACGGAAGCACAAGGCAAGAGACAGGCGGATGCAGACAGAGCACAAGGAAGCAGTGATCAGCCTGACAGGCAACGTTCTCAGCACAGCGGCTGCTGACATCAGTATTAGTGGCTGAACTCGGGGGAATCCCAGTCAGCCTAGGATCCAGGGAGAGCTGGGTGGGGGCAGCTCAGAAAAAGCCACTGGGTTTCTGCACGCAGATGCAATCAGAAACTCGACAGGTTTCGTCCCGGCTCAGCCCCGCTCCCACAGACTGGCAGCGAGAGAGAGACACGTACAGAGCCAGAAAACATCCCACAGCCTCCCGGGCTCCCTCGGAGGCGAGATCTCTGGGTAGAAGGGACGCAGCACGCTGCCCTGATGCAGCGCAGCCTGTCCGGCGAGTGTTTCGGAGCGAGACACGCAGCTGCGTCGCCGGCGAGCGCGCACAGCCCTTTGATTGGGAGGGAAGCTCAGCTGAGATCCGCGACCCCTCAAGGCCGCCAGAACCCAGAGAAGACACTTCGATCCCCTCCCAGTTCCGGCTCCGCATTCGAACCGGGCTGGGAACGCACCTTGCCGCCGGAGGCGCAGAGGGAGCCGTCGGGGGAGACGGTCACGGTGTTCAGATAGCCGGTGTGCCCGATGTGGTTCGTCTTCAGCTTACAGTTGGCCAAGTTCCACACCTGGGGGGTGGGAGAAGAACGTCACGCGATCAGCAGAGAGATAGAATTCAAGGTCAAAAGGGATTCCCCCGCACAGATCATCTAGCCTGAGCACCAACATTTCTCAGCCACCGACCAGCTGAAACCCTGAAGCATGAGACTTTAGTAACAGCCCAGCCAGGGGCCCCTTCCTGTCACTTTTACGGCCTTAGCAACATAGCAATGGAGCTTCTTCCGGGACCAACCCCAGTCCTCTAGAACAGGACAGCAGGCCATGGAGAGGAGAAATGAATCCCCAGCACTGAAATGTCCCCTCCACCACCCAGAAGCAGCCAAGGGATCATCCGCCCCCGGCCCCAGGGCAACCCAGGCGCTGTGGGAAGATAAAGTCAGTATTGACTTTCATGACAACATGAATTCCCAGGCATCTCTGCTCAGATCCTCCCTGCCCCAGATGCTAGCTCAGGGAGCAAACCCCACACGGTCGGGCGTGGGAAGACAAATGATTGCTGCCTGGGCAGAGACCCATCAGCGGTCCGTGCCCTTCCCCGCAAGAAGCAGCCGACTCCAGCTGCAGCCTCAAACCCACCTTCACCAGCTTGTCCCAGCCGCAGGAGACGATGATGGGGTTGCTGCTGTTGGGGGAGAAGCGGACGCAGGACACCCACTCCGAGTGGCTCTCGTCCTGGGGAGGGAAAGGCAGGTGATTTTGGGGGGGAGGAGGGGATCAAACAGCATGTGAACTCAGAGACCCTCCATCCAGAGCTCTGCTCTCACAAACCACCCATCTCCCCACACCCTGGGGCTATACCCCACCAGTCCAAGCCTCAAGCCCACAATTCCCCACTAACCAGGGATCCTACTGACACCCCATGTGAGCTGCTGCCCGAACCCCCCGCCCAGGGCTCTGCCGGCTCTCCCTGCGTCCCATCATAATTGCAGGACATGTCGTCAGGCCCCGAGGGGTCGGCAGACGCGTCAGATCTAATCATCGGGACTGGGAGGGCGGCACTGGGGTCCCGGATCCCCTGTCAGATGGGAGAAGAGCAGTTCCCAGCAGGGGACACACACGAGGCAACTGCAGAGCTACTTCCAAATTAATCCACGGGGACCCCGAGGGCTTTTCTCCGGCTTAGCTCAGAAGGGTCTCCCCAAAGATCCAGGGAGCATCTCCTCCACCAAGGCCATATAAACCCACCCCTTATGCAGAGAGGAAAGGCCCCAGATCCTATCCCTTAACCCTTATGAGCCGGCTGTTTGCCAACAACCCCTTGCCCTGCAAGATTTCGGAGGCCCATTCCCCTATCCTCACCACACCTTCAAAAGGTAAGTGGGTCTTTACCCCCCACCAAATCCGAAGAGAAAGAATCAGGAGCACAGGACAGGAAATCAGGACACCTGGATTCTATTCCCGGCTCAGGGAGGCGAGTGGGATCTAGAGCAGACCTGACCCACCCAACCCCTCAGCAGCCCTCACCCGAGGTCTCACCTGCACCGTGTACTTGCAGACGCCCAGGGTGTTCCAGAGCTTGATGGTTTTGTCCCGGGAGCCCGAGACGATCTGGCGATTGTCGGACGAGAAGGCCACGCTCAGCACGTCCTTGGTGTGGCCCACAAAGCGGCGGGTGGTGGTGCCTCTGCAGGGGGAGAAGCACCCCTCAGTCACTCCCAGCCCAGCTACAGCAACCTCCCCTTGCATCTCACTGGCCTCCCTCCTGCTAGGAGCAGGTCCTGTTCCCAAGCCACGCAGAGAAAAAATCCTCTTTAACCTCCACAGCGAGGAGCAAAAAGGGCGGTGGCCAAACATCAGGGGGATCCCACTGAGTCAGAAGCACATGCCAGGGAGCGGGACAGGAACCAGCTGGGACACTGAGAAAGATGTGGGTCCCAGGACCCAGGAGCGGAGGCAGCTCAGCCAGATGCAAAGAGGATTGGGATGGATCAGAGGAAGAACCAGACAAGGGGTTCGACAACAGAGGTAGGGACTGCAATGTCTCTCTTCCAGAGCACCAGGAGAGATAAAAGCCAAATCAAAGCTCAACACCTCCCCGTCTCTCCCGCTGTCCCATCATAATTGCAGGACATGTCGTCACGCCCCTGGGGGGTCGGCAGACGTGTGTCGTATCTAATCATTGGGACTGGGGAAAGAGGGGGGTGCCTCTAAAAAACCCGATGCCCCGAAGGTGGAAGCAGGGATGTTTGGCCGTTGGGTAGACCCCATCCTGGCTGCAGCAGGGAACCTCATCCCACATGTGGTCTTAAAACCTAGACTAGCCGTATCCCTGCTGCAGCGTATCAACCTTTTCAGGTGGGTGACACCTTATTCAACGCCACAGCTATTCATAATCCCCCTGATGCTCACCATGAATGAATAAAGGATCGGTGGCGATACCGGCAAGCTACTGTGCGTGTGTTTTGAGAGACTGACAGAGAACACCTGACCTTGACAAAGGGTGTACAGGGGAGCCTTGCCTTGTGAGCCCCCGATTGCCTTCTGTGATCCCCCCCTTGGAGCAGTGACCACCCATCTCAGAAACACTGCCCTACAGCAGCATTAAGGGGAAGCTATGACAAAAGCCGAGGGACTCTGGGATGGGCAGCCAGCTCCATTCGAAGGCATGTCAGTCCCTCCCACTCAGGGCAGCTGCGAAGAGCAGGGCAGACAGGCCATGAGGCTGGGAGGAGCCAGTTCCACTTTGCCACCCATGGGAACCCTCTCCCCTCACCCACGCAGGCTCCAGCTCTGCCAAGGGTGCCCATCCGATGGCCGCGGTGCCCCATCACTCACGTGGTGAGGTCCCAGAGCCGCAGGGTGCCGTCCCAGGAGCCGGAGAGGGCAAACTGCCCGTCGGAGGAGATGACCACGTCACTGACGAAGTGCGAATGGCCGCGCAGGGCGCGCTGCGGGATCCCGTAGTTGGTCTCGTCCCGCGTCAGCTTCCACATGATGATGGTCTTGTCTGCACCGAGGGAAAGTCCAAGTCAGCCAGTCGCCTCCCCAATGGGGCATTTCCTTCCGGGGTGGCCTAACTGCCCTGGGAAGGGGAACCTGCTATTCCCAAGCAGGCCAAGCACGGCCCTGTGACCATTCCCCCCTCCATACAATCCTGAGCGTCAACTGAGGAGATCAGCCTCCATGGCCAGTGCCGGGGGCTAAATACCCCATAGCCTGTTCCCCAGAGTGCCCCTCAGCCAGCCAGTCCCCCCAGCTCAGGGCTAGGTCCAAACCAATGCTGCTTACAGGAGAAAGGCCTTGTATCCTGCTTCATTGCCCCCCACCCCAAACTGGAGCCGGACTGGAACCAGTGCCTAGAGAAGAAAAAGTCATGTGCTCTATTCTTTGCTCTCCTCCCCATTTATGACCAGATCAGTGACAACTAGAGGAGAAAGACCACCCCTCCTGACTGGAGACAGGATCAAAGCCAGCAACCCCTAGAAAAGGACCCATTGCTCATCCCCCAGTTTTTATAACCACGGGCTCCCCTTGAGCCCAGCACTGCCCCCCACAGCCCAGGGCTCTGCTCATGCTCCTTCCCGGCATCCCCAGATCATTGTGAGACGCGTCATCAGACCCCGGAGAGGGTCAGTGGACAGACATCAGGTCTAATCATCAGGGCAGGAAAGGTGAAGCACTGAGCAACCCAATGGCAGTACCCGAGTTGGATGCTGATGCTCCAGCAGGGATGCCCATGGGGACCCACGCAGGGCACGGGATGTGCCCAAGCCGAGTCCCCCGTGGGCACCCACAAACTGGGTCACTTCTGCCTGTGGCGGCTCAAGGCGGAGGGGAGCTGGGCTTGGAAAGCCCCAATATCAGACCTGTGGCCTCATCAGATACGTTCCCCCTCTTATACTGAGATCCCACCACCCCCATGGTATTTAGGTCTAAAAACTCTTCCAGTTCCTCTCCTACGTATCTATCTAAGGTCTTTATATGCCACACACACACACCCCACCCCCATCTCTGTGGTATCCAAGCACCTCTCACTGGATTCTCCCCACAGTCACCCCAGCGAGGGGAGGGGGGGGAAACTGGTCCCATCACCAAGGGAGGAAACTGAGGCCCAGGGAGCCACGGTCCCCCTTTGCCGAACATGGCAAGGAGCCATCCGACAGGGCTAGGGGGCCCGAGGGCCACAGGTGGGAAGCGCCGCCTGACATGGTGACATCCACGGTGGCACGTTGGGGGGGGGTCAGGCACGGGGGGATCTGAACCCAGGTGTCCAGAGCCCTAAGTGCAACAGCACCCCTCCCCCGCCAGGAGTTAGTGAAGTACCCCTCACCCCAGCACATTATTCACCCCAAACCACCCCTCCCCCCCAATATCTGGAGCCCCCCCTTCCCTCAACCCTCAGCCCCCCCCCTTACATGGCATAGCCGTGCCCCGCCCCGCCCCCAGCGTGACACTGGCTCCGCCCCCCTCACTTGTCAGTCGTTCTCCATCGAACCCCCTCCCCCCATGGCTGAGATGGTCCCTCCCTTGCCCTGCCCCACACGTGCGGGACTTGGTCTCCCCTGGCTCCCCCCCCCCCCACTGCGAGATGGAATCTTCCTCCGTCCCCCAAAGTGACACCAACCTTTCCCTCCGGGTGACTACGAGATGGTCTCGCCCTTCTCCCCCCCTCCCCGCGCATGGCGAGATGGAGCCTCCCATCGCGCCCCGCCGCCGCAATCGTGGACGACTGGATTCCATTCACCCTCCTCCCCAGTGAACGCTGCCTGACAGCGCCGCCGCCCCCCCCCACAATGGTTTCCCCCAACCCCGCGGCGGCGGGGGTTGGTCTCGCCCACGGGCGGCGCTCACCGCGCGAGGCGGACAGGATCATGTCCGGGAACTGCGGGGTGGTGGCGATCTGGGTCACCCAGCCGTTGTGACCCTTAAGGGTGCCGCGCAGGGTCATCTGCTCCGTCATGGCGGCGGCGGCGCGGAGGGCTCAGCTCGAGCGGGGAAGGAGGATGGAGGCGGATTCGGCGGCGGCCCCGGCCTGCCCCGTCCTCTCACTCAGCAGCGACCCAGAGAGAAAAGGAAGCGGCGACCTCACCCGGAAACGGAAATAGCCTCCCCATTCCCTGGCCGCTGCGCGTGCGCATCCTCTCCGTACGGCAAGATGGCCCCCCCGCCAGAAGGGTCGCAATATGGCGGCGGCTTTGTAGGCATTCAATTGGGTCGCTACATTCGCCCAGCGGATCCAATATGGCGGCGCCCATGGAGTCAGCATTGTAGATTGGTACCCGTATGAGCACAACATGGCGGCCGGCATCTGGTATGTATCACGGCGACCCTCATGGGAAAATGCCCGTATGTTCTTGTTGCGCCGTCCTGGAAATGCGGACGCAACGTGTGGGCCGTGGCAATGGCGGCGGCCATAGGAGAGACGACAGCGTGGCGGCGGCCATGTCTGTGCCTTTTCCGTACAGCTCTCTCTGTCCCATCTGTCCAGTGCAGGGAAGGGGTAGCTGGGACAGCTACAGGCCGGGCCCGGGGGGTGGCGCTGCCTGGGACAGCTACAGGCCGGGCCCGTTTGCTTGTGTAAAATCACTCCCACCCAAACTGGCAGGGGTGACCCCTACATCTGGTGGCGCTGCCTGATTATTTCCACACTGGGCAAGGGGACCTGGGGTTTTAACTGTTAATGCAGCGTCTTCTATGATGCAGAGTTAGGGAGTTTTAAAAGCCAGGATCGGGATGTAAAAATCTGGCCCGTTTGCTTGTGTAAAATCCCTGCCAGTGACCCCTACATCTGCAAACACGACTCCTGGTGCTTATTCATTTAGTTTTACATTATTATTTTGCATGAGGGACTAAATGTGCTTGTAGAAATTTGCTATACTTGGGTAAAATCAAACGGTGAACATTTTTGCAGAAGGTTGTTTTGGATTTTTTTTTATTGATTCATATATTTTAGCTTCCTTGAAATTGCTGTGAAATGTTGGGCTTGTTAAAATCCACTTAAGCACGATATTTCTTGATATAAAAAGAAGAGAAAACTCTGTGTTTATCTAATGACACCATTTATTTTGGGTAATATTTTAAATTTACTTACTTGAACCTACTTATATTTAGACAATTCCAGCAGTTGTGGTTGTAAGATCTGTCTATATAACCACATGAGATGCCTCATAAATCAACAATTTTGTTCAGTTGGCAGGTAAAACACAAACGGAGTGGTTTTGACAAAACATCTTTCTAATTGGTTTTGAAGCAGGGATCCTTGCGAGGGGAGCATGATAACCACTGCACTATAGAAACCCAGGGGCAATGGTCTCTCCTTTCATTCAGCTGAGCACAGGAGCAGAGTTTGCAGTAGGAGATAAAAGCACGACTAAGGATAAGAATATGTCACAGAGGTCACGGATTCTGTGACTTTCAAAGACCTCCGTGACATTTTCTGCTTCAGCATCAGGGCAATGGGGCTGGAGCTGGCCGGGGCACCTGAAGCTCTGAGCTGCTGGGGCTGCGGCAACAGTGGGTGCTGCCCCCCAACACCCACAGTGGGGCTCAGACTTCAGTCCTCCCCTCCATCAGTGGTTATTTTTAGCAAAAGTCACAGGCAGGTCACGGGCTTCCCTGAATTATGCCTGCATCCTGACCGTGGCTTTTACTACAAATTACTGTGACAAAATCTTAACCTTCAGCACAACTTTTTTCAAAAGGAATCTGCTGACATATCTGAGTTAGTGAAGGGAATGCTTCATTTGATCAGAAACTAACAGATGGAGCTCACAGGCTTATCTTATCTGTTTCCCTTTTCCCTGGAGCCTTTTTAACCTGCTGTCTAGCTCTCCCATGTTTCCTCTGCTTCCTATGAAATTTACCAACGTTCTCCGCCCACTCCTTGATCTTTCATGGCCCATAATTGGGACCTTAGTGTATATAGTGCCTGGTCAGCATGAAGATTTCTCTACCTATCACTGCATGAAGAGTTAAACTTTATTACCAGATTTTCAAGGTGCCAAAAGGTGCAGATAGATGCCTACCGGACCCAGGATTTTCAAAAACACCTAAGTAGGTTAGGGGTCAAACTCCCATTGACTGTCCTTGTACCTGCGTGGTGGTTTTCAAAAGGTCCTAAGGGAGTTAGGCACTGCTCTGCAATCTTTAGCAGCCTAAATACCCCAGTAAATGTGTATTTACCTCAATTTACGTATAGGTGTGACATAGGCTTGTCCTAAACAAAGGAATGCGTGTTTACCTCAATTTATACATAAGCAATAAACGGGACCATCAAGACATCAGGGGGAGGAGATTACAGGAAACAAAACAATTTGAATTTTAGCAAATACTAGCAGTGGTGGGGGGGGACCCAGTATGGAGCTTTCATCATCACAAGACTCCATGTTGCCTTCCTCACATAAACTTTACTTTGAAGAGTAACATTCAGAAGAATACATTGCAAAGGTTTACTGGTCCATAAAGACAGAGGGCTGAACTTCAAGGGATAAACAACTGAATCAACTGATTGGATACAATATTACCGTACTATAAAAATATATAGAGTGAGGCCTTTTCTGAAAGCGAATGACACGTGGGTGATTCATAGCATTGTGAAATGCCTGTACAAAAACGATATGAGGAAATATGGATATTTAATGATATTATACTTTAAAGTCTGTGGCCAGACAGGGAGAAACAGGTAGGAGAGAAGGCAGCTATCTACCTGGCTCCAATGAAAGGGGCAATTCAAGTTGTGACAACACCATGGCAGCCCCATTTACAAAGAAATCAGCAGGAGGCTAGGAAGTCCAAGGGAAGAGAAGACCAGCGTAAAGTAATCTTGCCTCTTGAAACAAGGTCATTGAAACCTGGAAGATATAAGCAAGGATAGAACCCATCTTTGGGATCCTTCACTTGACAGACACAAGGGAACAGAGCTCTTGCAAGCTGAGGAAGATGGGCCCTTCAACCAAAGGGGCTGGAGTTGAAGTCTCTGGGAGCTGAATATACGTAAGACACCTGCTCAGGCAAAGATCTTCCACACAAGAGGACAAGGGTAGCCATCTCCTTGGGCTTCTGTGGAAAGTCTTGACTGAGGGAAAGTCAGCCATGGCTGGCAAGAAGGAAGATTGGTGAGAGAAACCTTCTTGAACAAAACCTGTACCTTGCTAGATTCAGTTTTTGACTTTTAGATGCAAATTTTCACTTCCATTTGCTTGAAACCATCTCTACTTTTATTCCCATTACTTGCCATCACTTAGCCTATGTCCTTTGGTTAATAAATTTGCTTTATTTTTACTATAAGCCAACTCAGTGCTGTGTTTGCAGGGAATGGTGTAGCTACCCCAGTTAAGTTAAAAAGCTGTAATCTGCTTTTGTGACTTCAGAGGAACAAATTCACCTTGTTATTTCTCTCAACTGTCCAGACAGGGCTGGACATTGCAGAGCACACGGTTTTGGGAAAATTTGGGACTGGGAGTGCATTGGGGTCACCCTGCAGATGGTAACCAAGGCTGGTAGAGAGCTGGGAGTATGACTGTTGTCTTGCTGACAGGCTGTTGGGGTCAGAGTTGCTAGACCAGTGTTGCACAGATACTCAGGGTGTGACCTGCATGTTTGTTGCTGACTGTGAATGTCCTGGGCAGGGAGTTACAGGAGCCAAGCACTCAGTACTCTGTTAGAAGGTCAGAGGTGATGCATCCTGTGACAGATCCCCAGGTCTGGGCAAAAGAAAAAAAACATTGGCAGAATCTCTCAACTTTGAGAAAAGCAGCTGTTGTCAGGGGCTGTCTCTCAGGAACCCAGAGTCAAGTGACCCCAATTTTAGATCACTAACCCTACCCCACAAAGCCATGAAGTCCATCAAATATCAAAGCAATCCAAGTAACCATGCAGCACTTTACAGCACTCGGAAGAGACAAGTATTAAACAGAAAGCTGGTCCTAACTAAAGCAGAAGCTGACATCCTGCGACAATTTCTCCGCTGTGCAGAGTTTCTCACGTCCAGTCTGACGTTAGCTCTGCTTGAAGCATTTGTCACACTAAGGATGTTTATGAGGTCTCTATCCTGTATGGATTTGCAGGTGACTGATATGATCACAGCTCCAAGTGAAGAGTCGCCCATACTCAGGTCCTCTTTTCTGTGTGGATTTTCTGATGTTTAATAAGATGTGAGCTCCGCTGGAAACTTTTCCCACAGTCCAGGCACTTATAGGGTCTCTCTCCTGTGTGGGTCCTCTGATGCGTAATAAGGTTTGAGTTGACACTAAAACTTTTCCCACAGTCCAGGCATTTATAGGGTCTCTCTCCCGTATGGGTTCGCTGATGCACAATAAGGTGGGAGCGCCGACTGAAGGTTTTCCCGCAGTCCAAGCATTTATAAGGTTTCTCTCCTGTATGGATTCTCTGATGCACAATAAGCTGTGAGCTTTGAATGAAAGTTTCCCCACAGTCAGTGCACTTACAGGGCTCCTCTCCCGTGTGGATTCCCTGGTGTCTAATAAGGTGTGACTTCTGAGTGAAATTTTTCCCACAGATGAGGCATTTATGGGGTTTCTCTCCCAAGTGGAGACTCTGATGTCTAATAAGGTGTGAGCTCTGAATGAAACTTTTCCCGCAGTCAAGGCATTTATAGGGTCTCTCTCCCGTGTGGAGTCTTTGATGTGAAATAAGATCGGAGCTCTGAATGAAACTTTTCCCACAGTCCAAGCATTTGTAGGGTCGCTCTCCCGTGTGGTGTCTCTGGTGTGTAAGAAGGTTTGAGCTCAGACTGAAACTTTTCCCACAGTCCAAGCATTTGTAGGGTCGCTCTCCCGTGTGGATTCTCTGGTGTGTAAGAAGGTTTGAGCTCAGACTGAAACTTTTCCCACAGTCCAAGCATTTGTAGGGTCTATCTCCCACGGGCATTCTCTGATGTCTAGGAAGGTGTGAGCTGTCATTAAAACTTTTCCCAGACTCAATGGATGTGCTTTTACTCTCTCCCATTTGGATTATTTGCTGGGCTGTAGTTTCCCTGAGATTTCTGTAGTCTCTCCCACAACAAATGGATTTACACCCTTTTTCCGTAGCTGCCTCTCTTACTATTCTGGAAGAAATTCCCTTCAGCGCTTCCTGATAACATCCCAGGCAGTTCCACTTGCTGAGGATTCTCCTTCTCGTTCTGACTCACTATCCCAATACCTGCTGGGAAAGAGAGAAATAGAATCCAGACAGGCGTCATTCCCTGTGCCGGGAAGAAAGAACAGCTAAAAGGGGAAACACAACATAAGAACTCTTTAAGAGACTGAGGGATTAGATTCTGCCTTCACATCCCCAACAAACACGCAGGGGGACACAAAACCAGGGAGACAACTCTTGCCAACTATCAGTTAGGACAGGTGGGAAGCCAGGAATATATGATGTATACTGTGTTTCTGTAGCTGTCTCGGTCCCAGGATATTAGAGAAATAAGGTGGGTGAGGTAACATCTTTTATTAGACCAACTTCCACTGGTGAAAGAGAAAAGTTCATGAGTATATGGTGGCACCTACTGGTTCAACTCCAGCCAGATGGAGGCAAAGCAGAACTGGGGGAGTTTGTTCACAAATAGAGCTGAGTTAAATGTTTTGGGCAGAGTTTATTTGCTGAAGAATGCAGCTACAGTCAACCTGAAACTATTTGTGAATTTGATTGAACTCACCAAATAGTTTCAGTCAAAAAAAAAAAATGTGGAGGGACTGAGGCATCTTTCACAAAGATGAGCAGGGACTGGACTTTGAGCAGGGGGTTGGACTTTGAGCAGGGGGTGGGCTTAGATGACCTCCTGAGGTCCCTTTGAACCCTGATCTTCTATGATTCTATAAAAACAGCCTGAAGAGAAGACGGTGGTGCCTCCTTTATGTGCTTACTTGGGAGATGAGAGATCCAGGATCAATATCCCCCTGCCTGATGTGGAGAACGGATTTCAATGTGGGTCTCCCCCACTGCAGGAGAACTAAAGTTTTTGGCTGATAAAGTAGTTTTTGCTTTCCCCCCAAAGGTCTGTGGGAGTAACTTTCAAGTGACTGAGACCTTGTGCAATGATCTCAGCCCTGGTTTGATCCCTATCTGTGGGCTACAATAACTTGGTAGAATTCACTAACCTTAAGAAAAATGGATTTATTTCAAGGAGCTGCATCTCAAGAACACCTTCATCAAATGACCCCAAATTCGTACACTAACCTTAACCAGTGCCGGCTTGCTGCAAGGTAGTCCGAGTTACCACACAGATTTCTGAGCACTTAGATGAGTCAAGTTTTAAAAGAAAGCCAGTGTAAACCTTAACTGTGGCAGACCTGGCTGTATGCTCTAAAATTGTGGGTGCCAGCAGCCAACATTATTGTAAAGAATGCAGGGAATCACAACCATCTTGGTGGGGAGAGGAATTTCCACATCCTGCTGCTAGCAAAGAATGGCTACCACATTCCCACCCCAAAGGCAACCAGGTGTCAGGGATGGAGAATGTCAGCCATTCTGAAAATTATCAGATGGAGAGGGGACCCAATCACACACAGAGCAGCTGGAAAGACACTGTTCTTCGAAAAGCCAAGCTTCGATGCTTATTAAATATGAGACAAGTCACTTTGAAATCCATGTTTGCTAATTAAGGGACACATCAAAATGCACAGACACATACAAATGGGAAATGACTGCCTAGGACGAAGTGCTGCGGAAAGGGATCTGGGGGTCATAGTGGATCACAAGCTAAATATGAGTCAACAGTGTCACACTATTGCAAAAAAAAAAAAAAAAGCAAACATTCTGGGATGTATTAGCAGGAGTGTTGTAAGCAAGACATGAGAAGTAATTCTTCTGTTCTACTCCGTGCTGATTTGTCCTCAGCTGGAGTATTGTGTCCAGTTCTGGGTGCCACATTTCAGGAAAGATGTGGACAAATTGGAGAAAACCCAGAGAAGAGCAACAAAAATTATTAAAGGTCTAGAAAACATGACCTATGAGGGAAGATTGAAAAAATTGGGTTTGTTTAGTCTGGAGAAGAGCGGACTGGGAGGGACATGATAACAGCTTTCAAGTACATAAACGGTTGTTACAAGGAGGCAGGAGAAAAATTGTTCTTCTTAACCCCTGAGGACAGGACAAGAAGCAATGGGCTTAAATTCCAGCAAGGGAGGTTTAGGTTGGACATTAGGAAAAACTTCCTAGCTGTCAGAGTGGTTAATCACTGGAATAAATTGCCAAGGGAGGTTGTGGAGTCTCCATCATTGGAGATTTTTAAGAGCAGATTAGACAAACACCTGTCAGAGATGGTCTAGATATTACTTAGTCCTGTCTGGAGTGCAGGGGACTGGATTAGATGACCTCTCGAGGTCCCTGCCAGTCTTATGATTCTATGATCAAATCATTTGATTCTCAGACATGATGAGGGAGGGGTTAGGGTGATTAATTGTTCTCCTCATCCAGTGAGGACAGAACAAAAAGCAATGGGCTTAAATTGCAGCCAGGGAGATTTAGGTTAGACATTACTAAAGACTTCCTTTCAGTGTCAGGGTAGTTAAGCACTGGAACAAATTGCGTAGGGAGGTTGTGAAATGTCCATCAATGGAGGTTTTTAAGAGCAGATTAGACAAGCACCTGCCAGGAATGGTGCAGTTATTATGCAGTCCCACCTCAGTGTAGGGGACTGGACTAAAGGACTATCAAGTTCCCTTCATGTCCTACATTTCTATCATTTTATGATTTTGTGATCTGATTTTCAAAAATGAGGGGGGAAGGGAAGTCGGTAACTGAGGAGTTTAATTCCTTCCCCCACAAAAGATCCTATAGCGGGGGTAATTTTATTATAATTGATTATTTGAACTTCAGCAGCAGCTAAGAACCCCAGTCTTGGACCAGGACCCCGTTACGCTAGGTACTGTACAAATATGGAACACAAAGAGAATCCAGCTCCAAAGAGCTTGGCTTAGGTTTCGGGCAACACTTCCCCTCCAGCACAAGGAGACATTGCTGTTGATAAAAAGCGTAGTGGGGACTTAAAAATGGAGGAGATTTTTACATCTGTACTAAATAGAGGGAAATTTGGAAGAGACCTGATCTCAGTGTTCAAGAATTAAAGAGAAAGGGGGGAAAGAGTATTTTTAGATCGATATGTGATAATTAGAGGGGACATTGGGAAAAGGTGGTGAACTATTATATAAATATCAGATAATGAGCAAAAAGGGGCAAAATCCAAGGGAGGGGGGATTGATCAGTTATTGTTAATTTAGGCTCCAATCCTGCAAAGATTTATGCGCCAACTTAACCATATGTGTTGTAAATAGTCCCCTTGGAGAGGATGAGATGATTCACCACATGTAAGGTTAACTGGGTGCATGCAGGGGATGGACTAGATGACTTCCCGAGGTCCCTTCCAGTCCTATGATTCTGTGAGTCTTTTTAGGATCGTGGCCTAAGAAGGAAAATGGGGCAGCATTTTAGGACATCCTACATCATTACTTGAGAAGTAGGGACAAAACAGGGATGAAAACAATAGCAATATTTATGCAGAGATTAATAATGTATAAACAGAGAGAAATGAATCAAAATCAAATAGGATTTTATATCCAAATTCAATAAGGAAAAAGGGGGGAAATCTGAAGGATGGTACAGCAGTGTGTGATTATTGGAGAGAAAAATAGCAAGATAAGATCATTATAAAGAAAAGCATTACAACTGGACATCCCCCCTCCCCCCCATATTACCCTCAAAAACAACATTAAGAGAATATTATTAAGGTTGCAAAGCCCAGCCCTCACAGATAGGCTGTGTCAGAATCAAGGGCAGCTGGAGGATCTCAGTTTAGTTCTCTGGTGTGGGTGCATGAGAATAAAATCTCTAATGTCAGGATCACATGCGGCACTGTTCCCTCACACAGGACACTGCATCCTTTTAGCTGGGATGGATTTGCTGCAGGAAATATGTCCCACCCTGTTAGCAGTTGACTACTGAGATTTACCCAGCTCTGGGGAATCCAAGGGGGCATCCTACAGCTTGTCTCAGGGTTGGTAGAGGAGGCTAGACGGGAACGAATGGGTTTGATTTTTAGAGGAAGAATGACCACCACCACACACACACACACCCCTCCCTGTTTTTCCTCTGTCTCTGCCTCTTTATTGACCCCTTCCCTTTCTGACAATCCAGAAACACAAAGGGGAAACCCCAGTGGGGCTGTTCCTCGTCTCCCCTTCCCTGTTTCCCCTCCTAAATCCCCCAATTTGCCCCCCCACCCCACCCCAAGCAGATCCCCAGCAGAGCAAGGGCAGCAGTTGGGTACTGCTCAGGAGGGATCTCCCCCTCGGGAAAATTCCCACCAAGGGGGCAGATTCTCAGCAGCTGCCAGATCTGAGTCTGTCCCGGGGCCCTTTGTGCAGAGACACTTTCCTGCCCATCCCTCCATCACCTGCAGCCTCCGGCTGGAGGGCTGGTGTCGGCAGAGCCTCGGGCTGCCCCAGGGGGCTGGTTCCAGCCACCGGAGAAAGTCCCCACCTGGCCTGGGCACAGAAGGAGCTTTCATGAAGGTTTCTTCCGGGCACAGCCCAGCTGCTGGTTCCCCAGATGACAAGGGAGGAGGCAGCTGCAGCTGACCCAGGAAGATAAACAGAGACAGAGCAATCCCAGCTTCCCCCTCACTGAGCCAGAACCATACAGCAGCTAATGAAATTCTCGGCCCCCCTCCCCCCCCCCCCCCCATCCAGCACAACAGTGGCCCGGGGGAGATCTGGCCAGAATCCTCCACTCTCTGCCCTTTAACTAGAGACTCCCGCAGATCAAATCACACTCAGCGTCAGTGTCACTGAGAAATGCATCCCCTGCAGCTTGGGGCTCTGGTCCAGGGCTTAATTTGGCATGAAAGAGGTGCCGGGGCTCAGCCCTGGGGCACAAATTCAGCACTTCCAGGATCCCATCCCCCTTGTGTCCCCTTTGCTTTTGGAGATGCTCAGGAACAATCCCAGGTCCCTATAGAAATTCCCCTTCTCCCCCCTCTCCAAGATATTGAAACCTCCCCCTTTCCATCCCACATTGACATGGATGCTTGAAAGCACCCAGTGGCTGCACCTCGATGCTAGCGGAGGGGGCACAGAGCCCCTGCAGCGTAATCGGTTTATACTGGGACCTGGAAGGGAGTGGGGGCAGGATTGATCGCTGGAGTGCAGGAAGTGAGTTGCACTCGGGACCCTGTAATCTTTACTGTGCAGAATCCGTGTTGCCTGCAGGACCCCAGAGCCCTGGCTGCAGATGGGAGAGGTTAAAATCGAGCAGTAACATTTCCGCTTCTGCCCAAGGGACTCTCCCAGTCCAGAGACCCCCCAGCCTACCCTGGACACCCTTTAACCTGAAGACAGAAAATTGCCCCTAAAAAAAAGAGCTACGACCCCAGACCCGAGGGGACAGACCCCATTCCCTGATCCCAGTGACGTCCTTGGAAAGGGAAGGTAAGAGAGACCTTCCCACCCTCACTGGGGATCCTACCTACCAGTCACATCCTTGTCTGCAGATGCAGGGTTACACTGATCCTGCTGGCTGAATGCTCTGCCAACTCTCCGGAAACCCTCAGGCCCCTGAGCAGTTTGCTGGGGGATTTCAGTGGGAACAGGCAGCTCGCCCCATTTTACTCGGCTCTACACCTTGAACCCTCACGTCCACCTGCTGGGACACCTGGACTCCCTCTGCCATATCAGCCGGTGTGTGGGAAAGATCATTTACCTTGGGAACTGCAGCCTCCTTGGAGCAGGGTAAGGTGCCATTCTGCTATTCTGGCCCTCCCCGAACTTCCCTTTTACGCCCCTCTGCCCCATGAATAGGGGGATTGTGTCTGGGGCAGCAGGTGGGACTCTTGTCTCTAGTCCCCAATTAGCATTAGCTCCAGTAAAGAGATAAGTTATTAAAACTCTATCCCCTTTACCAAAAAGGTTCTCCTGACCCCAAGGGGTCAGCCACATTGCCAGATCAACATAAGTTTGGATCTTACCCAAAATACCACGCTGCCAGTCAATCCCTTAGTAACTGAAACTAAAGGTTTATTATAAAGGATAGAAACAAATGAGAAGAGAGATGTTAAATGGTCAAAGCAATCAGATACATACAAATGACTGTAAAATCCATGTAGATCAGATTCTCCGCAGAACTGTGGAGTTTGCAGGCTTGTACAGTCCCTCTGGTGCACATCCAGTGCCAGGAGGGGTCTCAGTTCTTTGTTTCACAGCTTCATTTGCAGATGAGTAGATCCAGATGTAGGGAGCAGGCATGAAGACAAGATGAGCATGGTGCAACTGCCTTTTACTGTCCCAAACACAGCCACACAGCACATGGTATGGAAAAGCCTCAGAGTCCCCTGTCCCTGGTCATGTTCTTACATGCCCTGATGACACATAAGGTGTAGCCCCTGGGTTCTTTCACTGGATTCATTGTACTTTTGAGTTCCTTTGATGGGCCATTAAGCAGGCTAAGTGCTGCTGCCATCCAGTCTGGGGGTGTCGCCCAGAAACCCAGCACAAGTTTGAATACAAATATACCAGACATCTTTATAACTCATAATACACAACTGAGACATGCCCATAAACAATATTATTATACTTAGTGAATTATGACCTTTCCAATGGTACCTGACATCCTGGACGAATTATTGTAATTTTGCAATGCTGATATCAATAATATTATAAATGGTCATCCCTAGTCCAGACGGCGTCACAGTCACTCTCCCTTATGTAATGGATTGCTCCATTGTCCATCACTGCATCTATCTGGAAAATCAACGGAAAACTAGCAAAGACCAACGATAAACATTGAAACCATGTGGCAGTAAGGAGGATGGAGGATATGATAGTGAGGGGATGGTTCTGTCTGGGAATAAAGACAAAAGACTGATTCAGTGTATCCCACAATGGAGAAAGACATTCTGCACCCATTCCCCGAGGATGTACCTTGATGAGTGGAGTGCTTCATGGAAGACTGGCTCTTAACTCCTTTGGGCTAGCAAATGCGGCAGAAGACTGAACTGTAGGGTGAGGAGCTACTTGATTATATAGGAAATGTCCCTATTAAAAAGTGTAATTTTCTGATTTTTGTACGTCACCATTTGTTGCCATCGCTCACACTTGCTTCTATTTGAATCGCTATTCGTAAAAAGATTTTCTTTTGTTTTACTATCATCAAGCTGCGTGGGATACCGGAGTGGTGGTGTACAGTGAAACTGCTAAACCCGGGTTACACGGTTCTACTGGGATCAGGAGATCTGGGATTTCCGTGGGTACCCAGTGAGGAGGGGCTGGATATCACTGGGGCACACTTTGAAGGGAAGCACGGCCTGGGTCACATCTCTTGTCAGCTTGAAAGGCAAAGACGGGATAGCTCAGGGGAAAATGGCACAGTGCTTGAGAGGTTGGTTGTGTTAGGGCACTAACAACCTGCTGGCAGGTGACAGTGAGGTATTTTCCAGCCCTGCAGGGTACCTGGAGTAACATCATGGCACCTGTCTCTGATTGTGAATCTGGGAATGAAGGCAAGTTCTTAAACATTTTCCTTGTGGGAGTGAGTTAGGCAGACAGCTAGCTCCAAGGAGCCAGAGAAGTGTGTGTGTGTGTGTGAGAGAGAGAGAGGATTCCTCCCTTAAACATTCAGCCCAGGAGTTTGAGGAGCCATCCTGATGTGGAAGACGCAGGTTCAATTCCCCCTCACTGCAGAAAAAGACCGGCACAGGGTCTCCCACAGGTCTTAAGCGAATGCACTAACCACTGGACCCATGGGATCTGCTGATGGGGAACTCCCTCAATGTATCCTTCTGTGGTGCTTTGTATAAGTCATTAAAGAAGGAGATGGGACCCTCCCAGGCGGGTGCCCAAACCACTGGACTCTCTCTCTCTGACCCAGAAAAAGTACCCAGGCAGGTTTGGTCCAGGAACAGGATGGAGCCCTGGACCAGTAGCAGCTATTCTGGGAGCTGTGGTGAATGCCCATGGGGGAAACCAGCCAAAAGAGGGGCAGTGCAGAGCCTGGGGAGGAGGACATGAGGGGTAAGGACCCAGGGATGGGTTAATCCAGCCGGGGAACCTGGGCCCAGCACGGACAGCTCCATGACCTGAGTTAGGGGAGCCCAGCGTGTCGCTCCTGCCCAGGGCTGGTAGCCAGCGAGCCCGGGGTGGAGACAACCCAGACAAGAGACCGGCTCTTGCAAATGGATCCGGATCAACCTCTCCCCAGAGCGAATCACACTCAGAGCTGGTGTCACCCTGGGAAAACAAACCCTGCAGCTCCGGCCTGGGCGCAGCCTGGGTAAGGCCAGGACTCTCTCGCCACAAACCTCCCTTACCTCCCCTCCCCCCGGGATCGTGGCCTGTCTGCCCTCCCACGGGTGCACTGGCTTCTAGGCACGGTGCCCCCTTAACGCGGAGAGAAGCTGCCCGTGCTCAGGGGAGGTGGAGCCTCGGGGGGCTGCAGAGCGGTGGGTTTATCGCTAGGACCCAGCAGGAGCAGCTGGGGCTGGGGGGAGGCGATCGCTGGGGTCACACGCGGGGCGGCAGGAGGAAGTGATCGTCCAGCGCTGCGGCGTCTGCGGCGGCAGAGGGTGGCTCTGGGTCCGGCTCCCGGCGAGATCCGAGCCCGGCGGCGGCTGCTGGGTCCCCGGAGCCGGGCTGCAGCCGGGGCGGTGACTGGGGCGGTGACGTCCCCGCTGCGCCCCACCCAGGAGCCTCTCCCGGGGCAGAGACCCCAGCCTGGCCAGGCCCTTCCCGGCCCCGCTCCCGGGCCCGCTCGCAGGGAAGGTAAGAGAGACCTTCCCCCCCCCCCCCCCGCCCCCAGCCCGGCTGCAGGGGCGGGTTTGGCCCCGGGCTGCTCCCGGCGGCGCTGGCTGCGATTCCCCCCTGCCCCGCCCGGGGAAGCTGCCGCCGGGTTCCTTTGTTTGCGGGGCGGGGGGGCAGCTGCGCCGGGCTGCGGCCCCTGGCGGGGGGCACCGAGGGGTGGGAGCCCGAGGGCGGGGGGCTGAAGAGGGACGGTGTGGGTCAGAGGGGATTGGGGGGGGGGCAGGGATAGGAGGGGAGTGAAGGGGATGCGGGGGCAGGACGGGAGGGGGGCAGGAGAGGGGATGAGGTGATGCAGGGGAATCAGAGGGCGGGGGGGGGGTTATGGGGCTGGGGGGAAGGAGGCTGGAGTAGAGGGGAGATGTGGGGGGGGGGATACTGAGAAGGAAAGGGGGCAGTGTGGGAGCAGGCAGACCCTGGCTGGGAAAAGGGGGGTGACCTAGGGCAGGGAGGGATAAGGCAAAGGGATGGTGAGAGATACCAGGGCAGGTCCCCGGCCCGCTGGGGTAGGATAGGGTGGGGTCAGCAGCCGAATGTTCGGGGCTGAGCGGGCTCCTGGCCTGATCTCTGTGCAGGATTCAGATCTCAGCCACGCCGGAGTCTTTGTTAGCAACTGTCTAGGTGGGCGAATGAGATCAGCATTTGCCTGACTGTCCCCGAGGACGCCCGGGGAGCCCAGGGAGGCTGGGCCGTTAGCTGCTGTCATTGGAGGGCTCCGGTTATTGCTAAGAGAGAGGATTCTTGTGTCTGGCTCTTCCTGCCCATGAGAGCCCTGGAGTTGAGCTTCCCAGGTCAGAAGCTGCTGCCTCCTCCTCTATTGTGATCTGAGAGCCCAGACTGCGAAACTGCTGCTCCCCCAGCCCTGTGCCAGGGAGAGACCCTCATTAAACGTCCCCCTCTGTGCCCAGCCAAGATGGGCACTTTCTCTGGTGGCTGGAACCAGCCCCTGGAGCAGCCCCGAGCTCTGCCGACCCCAGCTCCCGAGCTGGAGCCTCCAGGTGATGCAGAGAGACCTGGGGGACAGTGCTGGGGAAGGGCAGGAAAATGACTCTGCACAAAGGGACCCGCACGTGAGTTTGTACTAGAGAGAGAGGCTCTGTGTGTCTGTGAGTCCCAGAGCTGCTGCCCGCAGTGACACGCCAGGCTCACGCTCCAGTGAGCATTCACAGTGGCCGATCTGTCTCCTGTCTCGGAAAACAAATGCCCATGTCAATGGGACAGTTCTCCCAGGCAGTGGGCAAGGGAGAGAAGGAAAGAGACAGAAATGGAGTGTGGAGGGACAGGAAGGGGCAGCAGAAGCAATAATCGAGAGAGAGGTTCCCAGCTCCCAAGCATGCCCAGATCCGTTGACTTTCCTGGGAACAAGGTGAGGAGCAGAGAGAGGAAACGCCGGTTCCTGTCTCTGCCGAGTCACCACGCTGCTGGGGGGACGCGCTACCCTTGGGGACAATGTCAGAGCGAATCAGAGGCGTAGCCAGAACTGATTTTTTGGCAGGTCCTGTGGTTGACCCAGGAGGGTGCAAGTCTTGTATCACAAGCGAAACAGCCGGTTTTACAGAGGCTGATAAAAATGCGGGATGCATTGCTTAAAATCTGATTGGGTGGGCCTGCTTTCAAAGTGGTTGGGCCACGGCCCACCCAGGCCCACCCGTAGCTATGCCACTGGAGTGAATCCCACAAAGCAACGTCTTTGATTCTGCTCTTTTCTAACATTTCGTTCAGAGACCCAGTTACTGGAGGGAGGGGAGGTGGGTGTTAAAAGTGTCTCAGGTGGTTTAGTCCCGCTGGGAGAGGCCGGGTCTGTGTTGTAATGAAGTAAATGCGGTTTTTCCCAGTGTAACAGAATCTAGGGTGTCTGAACTGCAGGGAAAGAGCCAGGGGGGAATCGGGATGTGAAATAGATTAAACCACTTCTGAAACCGCCTCAATCGCTATTCTCTCCCCGGCAGGCTGAAGAATCACGTCCATGTTTCGCTCCAGATCATCCCATCTTCCCGGGGGACGGGGCAGGGAAATGGCCGTGGTGAATCCAATTCAGGTAGGAAATTTTCAGAGAGTTGTGGCGGGGAGGACTGGAAATACACAGGGTGAGGCAGGGAGGGGACAGGATGTGATAAACCTGCGGGGACATGTTCAGCTGGTTTTTTGAACACGTCCATTGGCAGGGGGTGAACATTCCCCCTTTTCTGAAACAGCAAACAAATCCCTGGACAGGCCTGGGAAAATTTTCCAGATTCCCAGGGCTGGATCCTGAAGCCACTAGCCAGAGGCCACTGTGTAATATGAAGGGAAGCTGTTGGGATTCCTGTCCCCTGCTCAGAGTGCCACTTCCCATATCAGCCAGTGGCTAGTAGCCGTGTGGTAAATGAGACCCTGCCCTCCTCCATGTGCTGGGGGGGACAAGGAGCTCTCACTTTCTCCTCATCCCCTGAAGCCTCCTGGCTGCTCTGAGCAGGAATTGGGTGGGATTCTGCTACTCCGGCCCTCCCAGAGTTTCTATTTTATTGATCTTTCTCCCTCATGACTAGGGGGATTGTGGCTGGGGCAGCAGGTGCTGAGTGAGGGAACGTTTGTTGTTCCAGATGCCGGTGACCTTCGAGGAGGTGGCTGTGTATTTCACCCAGGGGCAGGGGGCTCTGCTGGACCCCGCTCAGAGAGGCCTTTACAGGGACGTCATGCAGGAGAATTACGAGACGGTGACCTCGCTGGGTAAGGGGTTCCTGTGCCCTTGTTTATTGGAAGCGGTGGGGTCTGCATGACCGAGAGCGTGTCTCCACTCCAAAGTTAGGCGAATTGAATTTAGCTCAACCTACAGCCACGGCAGCAATGCAACCGGCGGTGGGTGACCCCACTAACTTGCTTCTGACAATGGTGCGTGTCCTCACCAGGAGCGCTGGCACCAACTGAAGTGAGGCATCATGGGGTACTGACAGCCGGGCGGGGCTCACAGCTGGATCCCCCCCACCCACCCTGAGATAGTTTCCCCTTCAGAGCAGCTGCTGGGCTCACAGTTGGAGCTAGGAAACTGACAATGTATCTTTAGCAAGTTGTTTCTCAGATTCTTTCTTGGCTTGCCATATTATATTTTTAGAATTAATTTGCCAGAACTCGAGCTCCTTCCTATTATCCTTACTAGGATGTCCACATTTTAAAGGATGCTTTTCTGCCTTTAATGGTCTCCGCTGCTCTGCTGTTTAGCCATGGTGGCCTTCTTTTGGTCCTCCCACTGTCTTTTTTGATTTGGGGTACGCATTTAGTGTGAGCCTCTATTATGCTGGTTCTAAGTCGTCTCCATGATGTTGCTGGCAGGCATTTTACCCTTGTGACTGCTCTTTTTAATTTCTGTCTAACTAGCATCCCCGTTCCCGTGTAGTTCCCATTGTTAAAGTTAAATGTGACTATGGTGGGAGTTTTCTGGTATTCTCCACCGCCTCAGGATATTAAATTTAAATACATTAGGGGTCACTATTACTGAGTAGTTCAGCTGTAGTTACCTCTTGGACCAGATCCTGTCCTCCACTTAGGACTAAATCAAGAATTGCCTCCCCCCAGGTGGGTTCGAGGACTGGCTGCTCCAAGAAGCAGCAATTTATGGTGTCTAGAAATTTTATCCCCGAATCATGCCTCGAGGTGACATTTACCCCGTCAATAGGCGGATAGATGAAATCACCCATTATTTTTGCATTTTTCTACTTCTGTAGCCTCTCTGACCTCCCTTAGCATCACATAGGGTGACCAGATGTCCCGATTTTCTAGGGACACTCCCAATATTTGGGACTTTTTCTTCTATAGGTGCCTATTACCCCCTTCCCCATTCTGATTTTTCACACTTGCTATCTGCTCACCCTAGCATCACAATCACTGACACCATCCTGGTCATGTGGTCAGTAGTATCCCATCCCTCCAGCTTTCAAGGAAGCAGAAGCCGTATATTGTCCTGTCCATATTATTTCTCACTTGCACACAGAATCCCTGTTTCCCTCCCTTCCTGGGACTAGCTCTAGCCATGGGGAAGGCCTCTGGGTTCTGCAAGTTTAGAAATAGGCAGGGCTTTAACTCTAATGTCAGCAAGACCCCCAGAGCGCACAGATCCTGCAAACTCCTGCTGAGGGTGTGACAATTCCCCACACCTCCCCAGATGTCTGCCTCTCCCAAGGTGACTCAGTGACCCTGTTCCCATCTGTTTAGATTGCACATCCCTCCCAGCACAGCACCGGACAGGACCAGGTTAAAATCAGGGAATGCCCTTTGTGACCCTCCGTGCACCCTGATCTTCTCTGATTTCTGTCCCATGAGCAGGATTTCCTGTTCCCAAACCTGAGCTGATCGCCCGGCTGGAACAAGGGGAAGAGCCATGGGTGCCCGATCTCCAGGCCTGCGAGGACAGGGAGATCCCGAGAGGCAGCCGCACAGGTGAGGAGTCGGTGAAACTGACACCGAAACCATCTGGAGAGTGAAGGGAAAAACCGGGACTCCCAAAAATGTGCTGTGAGTGAGCGCAGTCAGTGCTGCCTCATCTCACCCAGGTCAGGGCTGCAGTCGGCAGGTGTTGCATCAGCATGGCAGATACCACTCTAGCTTCCCACCCATCCTGTTAAGTGTCAGGATTTTCCTCTGCAACTTTACTTCCTGGGGAGTGTTTGGCTGGGATTTGGAGGCAGAATCCAGCAGATGGAGGGACGTGATTATTCCCCTCTATTCAGCACTAGTGAGGCCACATTTGGAGGATTGTGTCCAGTTTTGGGCCCCTCACTACAGGAAGGATGTGGACAAATTGGAGAGTGTCCAGTGGAGGGCAACAAAAATGATTAGGGGGATGGAGCACATGACTTATGAGGAGAGGCTGAGAGAACTAGGCTTGTTTAGTCTGCAGAAGAGAAGAATGAGGAGGGATTTGATAGCAGCCTTTAACTACCTGAAAGGGGTTCCAGGGAGGATGGGGCTAGGCTGTTCTCAGTGGTGGCAGATGACAGAACTAGGAGCAATGGTCTCAAGTTGCAGGGGGGAGGTCTAGGTTGGATATTAGGAAAAACTTTTTCACTAGGAGGGTGGTGAAGCACTGGAATGGGTTACCTAGGGAGGTGGTGGAATCTCCATTCTTAGAGGTTTTTAAGATGCGGCTTGACAAAGCCCTGGCTGGGATGATTTAGTTGGGATTGGCCCTGTTTTGAGCAGAGGGTTGGACTAGACCTTCTGATGTCTCTTCTAACCCTCATCTTCTATGATTTTATCCAATTTCTCAATCTCCCTAGTAGTTATTGTGTTGAGTTTCCTCTCTTTGCTGTTCCCCTTCCTGTCCTTTCTCCCCGGCACAAGGAATGACTCCTGACTGGATTCTCTCTCTCTCCCAGCAGGCGATGAGACAATGACTGAGAACGAGGAGGAGAATCCACAACAGGAAGGTCCTGAGCAAGTGGAACCACCGGGGACCTTTTTGAGAGGAGCTGAAGGGAATTTTTCCCAGTGCTTGGAACAGGGGAAAGTCTGGGGAAATCAGGGCAGGTCAGAAATGCCGTTGGGAAATTACTTCATTTCTTGGGGGGATGAATCCATTCAGTGTGGGGGAGGATGCAAGGATCCCAAGGAAACCACAGCCCGGCAGACATATCACAAGGCAGAGAAACTCTATAAACGTCTAGATAGTAGGAAAAGATTCAGTGTGAGTACAAACCTTTTTACACACTGGAGAAGCCAATCAGGAGAGAAACCCTATAAATGCTTGGACTGTGGGAAAACCTTCAGTAAGAGCTCAGACCTTATTAAACACGTCAGAATGCACACAGGGGAGAGACCTTATAAATGCTTGGACTGTGGGAAAAGCTTCACTCAGAGCTCACACCTTATTACACATCAGAGGCTGCACACAGGAGAGAGACCTTATAAATGTCTGGAGTGTGGGAAAGGATTCAATGTGAGATCAAACCTTATTAAACATCAGAGAAACCACACTGGAAGGAAACCCCATATTTGCTTGGATTGTGGGAAATGTTTCAATCACAGCTCATACCTTATTACACATCAGAGACTGCATACAGGAGAGAGGCCCTATAAATGTCTTGAGTGTGGGAAAAGCTTCAATCAGAGCTCTAGTCTTATTACACATCTGAGAACCCACACGGGAGATAAACCCTATCAGTGCCTCAACTGTGGGAAAAGTTTCAATGTGAGATCACAACTTATTATTCATCAGAGAATCCACACAGGAGAAAAACCTCATAAATGCCTGGACTGTGGAAAAAGTTTCAGTCACAGCTCACACCTCACTAAACATCGGAGAATCCACACAGGAGAGAGACCCTATAAATGTACTGAGTGCGGGAAATGTTTCAACCAGAGCTCACACCTTATTATGCATCAGAGAACCCACACAGGAGAAAGACATTATAAGTGCCTCGAATGTGGCAAAAGTTTTGTTCGGAGATCAGCCCTTATTACGCATCAGAGAATCCATACGGGAGAGAAACCTCACACGTGTTTGGACTGTGGAAAAAGTTTTAGTCAAAGATCAGCCCTTATTAGACATCAGAGAATCCATACAGGAGAGAAACCTCATAAATGTCTCAATTGTGGGAAAAGATTCATTCAGAGATCACACCTTATTACACATCAGACAATCCACATGGGAGAGAAAACCCATAAATGCTTGGACTGTGGAAAAAGCTTCAATAACAATTCATACCTCACTAAACATCAGAAAATCCACAAAGGTGAGATATCCTAAAAATACTTCCATTATGGAAAAAGATTCAGTGGGAGCTCACACATTTTTTTAGACATCAGAGAATTCACACAACAGAGGACAAGAGAGATTTTTGACTTTTAAAAACACTTTTAATAAAATCAGTACATAAAACAGTAAAAACAAGAAAAAAAATAGAGATTCAAAAACAATTGTCTATCCCTGACAGTAAAAAGTGTATTTCCAATAGCCCACCACTGAGTAAACTGATCCAAAATCATGAATAAGAGTAAAATATCTATACTTGAAGGCCAAAAAAAGTTTTAAAAAAACCCGTGAAGAACATTGGCAACCAACTAATTTATATAGTCTGCTTTTCAAAATGGCCATCTTTGTTTGACCCAAAATAATGCTTGCAAGGCATACCACCAATCTGTTTGTGAATGTGTACTTAAAAGTAAATACAAATGTAGTATGATCAAGGCACAGTTTTCTCCGCATCACAAAAAAGATAAAACACACACACCACTGGAATGAAACGATGCACAAGCACATTCATGGCAACATCCCCATGAAGAATTCTCCATTGGAGATCACCTCCTCTTTGCAACTAGAGGCTTGCATATAGTTCTCCAGGCTTGATGGATGGAGTCCGCCACCAGAAGGTGTCTTCTGAACGCTGAATTGGGATAATTAACAAGTGTTTGAAATGACAGATCTTTGCTACAAACATATACAATGCCTTATGACCTAAGCTATTAAGAGTAAATTCATTAGCTCCATTAAAGGCAAGCAAACTGCCAGGCCTATCAACATCCCGTTCCACAGCAGGAACAAGTCAAGGAAATAGAAACAATGGTATAAATCAGGGATGGCTCACTCAAGCAGACAACTGTCCAGACCGGTAATATTGCCCTAGGGAGGACTGATTGCGTGTCTGATAAAACACCTCAAAATTGAGACACCCCAGGATCCAGCAAGAAAAAAATGTTCTTGATCAAAACCCAAGCCTCCTACTCGATGAAGAAAAGCAAAGGCCAGTTGCCTCCGAAGAACAGGTTACTCCACAAACAACCCCTGCAGAGACCGTAACTGAAAAGTAGTAATTCTGCTTGAAAGAGCAATGAGACCCTGACCCTTTGCACAATGTGTAGATACAAAATACTCTGTCTCAGCCAGGGATGGCTAGCCCAGAAAAAGTCCAGAAGAACCTTCTGATTTTTTTCTAAAAGACTGAAGGGGGATCCAAAACAAAACGCTTATGCCACAACACGGAGGCGATGAAATGCAATTCTCAGAGCCTTAAAGCCAACTCAGCTCTGCAGTGGCCCCCTCCGCACAGTCAGGGGCAGGAGATCACCCCACCCAAACCCTCAGCAGGCATGTGGCACTTTTCCCCCAAGTTATGCAAGTGGAGGAAGCCTGCTTTAAAGGATGCTGACATCAGTCAAAACCTGGCCCTCACAATCATGAGTTATAATCACAGTTGCGTCGTCAGCCTGTGCAGAGACTTTCACTGGCATACGAGCTGGAACAGGGAGAGAAAAGTCAGAAAGATGGTTTCACAACGTAACAGAGGGTCCATAGAAAGAGCACACATTAACCCAGACAGGGTTGATTCCCCTACAGAATGGAAAGGGATGCTCAAAACACTAGTCACCCCAAGTAGACAATATATGTCATTACACAGTAGCTGAATGTAGGAGATAAACCTGGGGCCCAAACTAAAAGCGCCAGGGAAACAAATATGCATGAGCTACACAATCAAAAGCCTTCTCCTGATCACAGGAAATCAATTCCATGTGCAAATCCAGCATTTCTGAGGCTGAAATGACATCCCACAACAGGAAATGGTTATTAAAAATGGACCTGTTGAGGATGCAGAGATCTGACTAGGGAGCACAACCAACCCACTTACAGTTATCTTTCTATTTGTCAAGGCCTTGGAAGAAAGTCTATCGTTGGAGCAAAGCAGGGACCCAGGTCTCTAATTCTTCACTTCCCCTCTTCTTAGACAATGCTCGAGGATAGCCGAGTGGCAATATCTTCTCCCTGACACTCTCCTGAAAAACCTGGAGCAGGCCAGGCCAAAGAAGGTCCAAAAGGCCTTCTAAAACTCAATCAGCAAACCATCATTGCCAGATATCTTTTCTGGAGCAAAGCCATTTAGGGTAGAATTCAGTTCTGAGAGTGTCAGATCCTGTCCAAGTGTGTCCACCTCCGACATTGAGGTTCTAGGAAGATCCTCAAGGAGCAACTGCATGTCAGACGGGCATATGGGTCTGAGAAAAAAATCAAAGCAAAGCTCCTGATCCCCACAGGATCTGAAAACACTAGGCCCTGCAACGTCTTGACGTAGCCAATCAACTTCTGCTCTGCGTGTTTCTTTTCCAGACTGAAGAAAAACTGAGTAAGTGCGTCCATTTGAGAAAGGCCCTGAAACTGGGCCCTCACCAATGCACCTTGCGCTTTGCTATTCAACGGGACCCGCAAGAGCCGTTTTTTATATTTCAAGCTCTCCTGTAACCTGACATCATTTTTGTCGTGAAAAGCTTTTTCAGCTTCCACAGTCCTCGGCTCTAGCTCCTCCATACTCGGGTGAAGGCCCAGGGTTGGTCTGCTGAATGTATGGCTGACCAAAACACT
Source organism: Emydura macquarii macquarii (assembly GCF_026122565.2). Lineage (NCBI taxonomy): Eukaryota > Metazoa > Chordata > Testudines > Chelidae > Emydura > Emydura macquarii. The sequence goes on from NW_027132277.1 coordinate 208,015, forward strand.
TAATATTAACTTTGCCCACCTCCCACCGTTGCCTCAAGGAGGGGAAAAAGACATCCCATACTCCCCTAAAATAATGGGAGTCCCCCACAATGACCCTCTTGTAAAAAGCAAGGTTAAAATGCCAATATGGGCAACTGTCTTGGGAAGAGACAACGCAAATAAGACCCAACCATGATCTGACATCCTAGTAGGGACAATACAACTAGAAAGCAAACGAGACAAATGATGAATAAAAACATAAAGATGGTCCAAACGGGACATAGAGAAAACACAAGCACTAGCATTCAACCAGTTGTACAGCCATGCATAAGGGCAGTGTTTAATTTGTGCCAGGGCTGATCCCCGGCACGTGTAGGCTTGGCAGTTCATAGCCCCAGCACCTCGGGACTTGCTGCATAAGTTATGAATGTAAAATAATTGTTGGATCTCCGGCACCTAATTTCTTGAGGCCGGCTTTCATTACCAGATTAAGCGCTGCATAAGGGTGGAAATTCCACCACGTATCAGTCAGGTCAGAAGCCTGTACAAGAGTTGAAAGTCACTGAGCAGATATGGATGAGGTTCCAGATGGTTCCTGTCCAATCGTTCATTAAGAGTACAATTTAAATGGCCCCCCGCCAACATTAAAATATCACTTCTCCAACACCCAAGCACTGAAAAAAAGCACGGTCTTTTCCTGCAGCAGTGGCTCTCAACCTTTCCAGATGACTGTACCCTTCAGGAGTCTGATTTGTCTTGTGTGCTCCCAGGTTTCACTGCACTTAAAAATGATTTGCTTACAAAATCAAACCTAAAAATACGAAAGTGTCACGGCGCACTATTACTGAACACTTGCTTCCTTTCGCATTTTTACCATATAATTATAAAATAAATCAATTGGCATTGTGATAAAGTCAGGCCAGAGGGCTGCACAAAGGCATACCGGGGGCCAGAGTGTGAGTCCAAGAATGCCTAAAGCCCTGGTTCCTGCAAGCAGGGGAGAGATTGCAGGGCAATTAGAGACATCTAGACCCAATGAAGGGCCAGTCCAGGTGTACTTAAACCCTGCCTTCCCTAGAGGGAGGGGGAGAAGCACAGCAGAAGGAAGCTGTTAGATGACTGGTAGCAGCTGGAGGAGAATCCCCCTGCCAGGAGATAGTGCTTCTCTGCAGCTACAGAAGGAGAAAACCCCTGGCCCCAGCCAGCAGAAGGAAGCTGGAGCAAGGTGGATCCAAGGGGAGACAGGGTTACTGGGGACTCCCTGGCCCATTACAAGGGGTTGAAGCGTGAGACCCACTAGGGAGAAGCTGGCTGTTTGCCACAGCATATCAATACTGTACTTACCGGTCAGTGCATAGTATAGAGAGCAGTCTAAACAAGTCATTGCATGAATTTTGAGTTTGTATTGACTTCACTAGTGCATAGCCTGTTGTAAAATTAGGCAACTATCTGGTGGAGTTGATGTACCCCCTGGAAGACCTCTGTGTAGCCCCCAGGGTGCACATACCCCTGGTTGAGAACCCCTAGGGAAGTCAGTACAAACTAAAAAGTCATACAGTGACTTGTTTAGACTGCTCTCTACATCTACTACTGTGTGAAATCCTTGACAGCCAATGCTACCTAGAGCTGGGTCAGCCTCCTAGCTGCTTGCTGGGCATAGCTAACCCTGGCAGGGGTGGCCTGGTTGATTGCACTTCCTGGTTGGCAAAGGGGAGGAGCAAGCTACTGCCTGAACCAGCAGCAGCCAGAGATTGCTGGAGGCTCAAGGCATTCCACACCTGCCTCTGCATTTGGTCCTGCTTCTTGCTTTGTGTTTCCTGCCTCTGCTTCTCCCCAGTCTGCTCTTGTGCCCAGCTGCCCTCTTCAGTTCCTGTCCTTCTTCATCTTTACAACCTCTGGCTCTGCTTTCTGACTGTGCCTCTGGCTCACCCATTGACTCTGGCTTTCAGCTTCTGATCTCTGGCTGTATCCTTTGGCTCTGTAATGGATATATGGAACAGACATGCCTTGAATGCTTAGTAACTAGTACTACTGATTCCTTCTGGCCCTCAAAAATTAGAAAAGTCTGCCTCTATTTATTCCAAAATAGGATCCACCTAAGAAGTAGACAAGAAAATGCTTCACATCATGTGAGACACCTTGTTTAAAAACCCCACAGATCAGCCCAGGTTGGGAGTTCCTCTCTCCAAGAATAGAAACTAAAATGTTTAAAGGAGAGTGTTAATTACCTAGGCAAGAATATCTCAAAACTTGTTTATGTATAGACCTTTCTCCCTCCCAACCTAAGTAAAAAGAACTGTTACCAAGCAAGGCTCACGCCCTGCTTGCCTATGCAAAGTGTTTTCACCCAAAAGTATAAACTATACATTGTTTTCCTTGTAAATCAAAAATACTGTGAATAATCTTTCACCCCAAATTAAAATTTGCACATTTGTTTGTGGCGTGATTGTGAATCCGATCTACATCCTTCTACATGTGGAAAATGTCTCTTGTTCTGTTGTAAGTCCTAAATAAGGTGAAATACTTATGTACAATGAAAGGATCTATGGAGTATGTCCTCTAAATTTAGAAGATTATAAGGATTTTGTGTTTTCATTGTAAATGTGCACTCTAGAAGTAATAGGAATTGTCTGGCACAAGGAAGAAAGGTTTAAAGATATAAGCCAGAGTATAACTTTGGGATATCAAGAGAAATTGCTTAAAAGGGGGTATCCCAATTGATAGTAGAGGCTAATGATGAAATACAATCCTTGAAATGAATCGAATTTATGAAGCCTCTGATAAGAAATGATTGAAGAAATTAGTTATACACCTGTGCCATATATTGAATATGAATGAAAGCAGCAAACAAACTGAAAGAGCTGAAGTCTAAGCTTTACTCATTTGGCCTGTGTCTAATAGGAATAAGTGTGTAGCCCTTTCCTATGAGCCCCGAAACCAAGGATATAAACTGAAGTCATCACATGCTAAAGAGAGTTGACAGAATCCAATAAGAAAGTGAAGACTCCAAGTGTGACTCCTGCCCGGACGAGGCCTGTGGAAAAAACTCTTCCCCCATTCCAGGGTTAACGGGGTAAGTAGTGGTGAAATTTCATTTCAGGGCTTGTATTTCCCCTTCTATTCTTTAATATAAATAACCATAGGTTATTTTGTTCAGTCTACACTCTCTAGTGAGACCTCAAGTAACCATCTTTTAGATTTTTAATTCCTATATAAGCCCTAGCAAATTGGCCTAACAGAGATCGAAAAGAATTATTTGAAGCAACTGCTTTTAATATTCTAAACTTGTCCCTTTAGAACCAGTCCAGTCCGACTGTACTAACCACACTCTTCAAGGTGCCTCAGATGCAAGCGCACCCTTGGAAGTGTGATCAATGTGTTAGGAATTGAGAATTGATTATCATATTGGTAATTTGTTCCTTGATGTAATTGAGCCTCCGCTCTAACCTGTGAGAACTGCTTGCAAGACTGTATTGTGTGTGTGGAATATACCTAGAACTTCAGTTGTGTCTACACATCAGCGGTGAACTGCTGACTGTATATCAATGTGGTTTTGGGTGAATTAATAAATTGTTTGGTGAAGGATATGCAAGTGTCCTGATTTGAGAAATGGTGTTCAACTTTAAAATTGACCTGAAAAGAACCCAGAATTAAAACGAATAAGCCAAAGCTCCCTGGGCTCAATAGAAAGGGGTTATTCTGCTGGATTCTATTATATATTGGCAAACCTGGTTTGTGAGGTTTCAGCTTTAAAATCTATCTGTCACCCTGGCAAATTCATAAATTGACCCCTTTTCACACTTACAGCTCTGCTGTTGACTATAACCCCGGATGCCCCATGGTCCTGATTCTTGACTCCAGCTTGGTTCTGCTCTAACCTCCAGCCTGGTCATCCCCAGGGCTCTGGCCATTAGATACGACCAGGTCATGATCCTGCCAGTTTTGAGCAGTCCAAGAGAAAGACCGGAGACAGATCTTGGCTGAGAGTGGGAGACTCAGGTTCATTTTCCCCCTCTCTGCCTGCTCGGGAGAAAGGATTTGAATAGGGTCTGTCAGAGCTCATAGGACCCTGCTCTAACCACTGGGCCATGGGATATTCTAAAGTGGGGCTCCCTCAGTCCCTGCTGTTGAACCTCTTCCCATTTGGAGAAGTCATTATAGAACCCTTGGGAAAGGGGACTAGACTGTCCCAGGCAGGTGCCCCCACCGCTAGCCTGCAGAGTCAATCTGTCTCTCTGGCCCAGACGGGGTTTTAATGAAGGTCTCCACCCAGTGCAGACCCAGCTGCGGGAGCAGCAGCTGCTCAGACCGGGTTCCCAGATCCCACTGGAGGAGGCAGCTGCATGTGATCCAGGCTGAAAAACAGCATCAGATGGAGTGCAGCTTCCTCTCTCTGAGCAGGGACCACCAGACCCCTCCAGACACAGCAGCTGCTGAATCAGCTCCCCTCACTCCCCTCCCCACCCCACCAGACACCACAGCATCTGAAGCTCTGCCGCTGCCCTCCAGGCTCTGGATGGGGACCCTGACATGGGGGAGCCAGGTGGGAGAGGGGCAGAGGTGATCATTGCTGGGGGTGAAGACATGAGGGGGTTTTGCCTAGAGCCCAGGGCTGGGTTAATCCGGGCCTGCAAATCACTGAATGCGCCCAGTGGCCTAGTGCTGATGGCTGCATGCCCTGAGTTCCGGGAGTGGAGTTTGTAGCCCGGGTCGGTAGCCAGCCAGCCTGGTGTGGACACGAGATTGCTTCTTGCAAACTGCTCCCTGGACCAATTCTGTGATTCGCTCTGGTACAGGCAGAGCCAGTGGCCTTGAGAAACGTGTTCCCTGCTGCTCTGGGCAGCCTCTCTAGAACTAAGGACCCCCGCCCCGGTTTCATCTATGGGGGGCTCTGGTACAAGCCAGAGCCTCTCTAGAAATCCCCCTTCTCCCCATCCCCGGGAGCTGGCGGTCTCCTGCCTGTTGACACGGTGGCTTCTATGCACGGTGCCCCCTTAACGGTGAAAGACGCTGCCCGTGCCCAGGGGAAGGGAGCCCCCAAGGGGCAAGATCTGGGGTAGGGGGGCTGCAGAGCCATAGGTTTATCGCTAGGACCCAGAAGGCGCTGAGGGGGAGGAAGGCGATCACTGGGGTCGCTCAGTCCTTGCTGCAGGAAGTGAATCGCTCCGGCGGCAGCAGAGGGTGACTCTGGGTCCGGCTCCCGGCGAGATCCGAGCCCGGCGGCGGCTGCTGGGTCCCCGGAGCCGGGCTGCAGCCGGGCGGTGACTGGGGCGGTGACATCCCCGCTGCGCCCCACCCCGGAGCCTCTCCCGGGGCAGAGACCCCAGCCTGGCCAGGCCCTTCCCGGCCCCGCTCCCGGGCCCCGCTGGCAGGGAAGGTAAGAGAGACCTTCCCCCCCCGCCCCAGGGAGCGGCGCCTCCCGCTCCCAGCCCGGCTGCAGGGGCGGGTTTGGCCCCGGGCTGCTCCCGGCGGCGCTGGCTGCGATTCCCCCCCTGCCCCGCCCGGGGAAGCTGCCGCCGGCTGCCTTTGTTTGCGGGGCGGGGGGAGCAGGCGGGCCCGCGGCCCATGGGAACACCGAGGGGGTGGGTGCCGGGGGGGGGCTGAAGAGGGCGGGGCAGAGGGGATCGAGGTGGGAACAGGGATGTGAGGGGCAGGAGGGGCTGAAGGGGGATGCAGGGGGCGGGACGGGAAGGGCAGGGGCGGTGGGTGGCTGGAGGGGGGATGAGGCGATGCAGGGGAATCAGGGGCCGGGGGGTTTATGGGGCTGGGGGGAAGGAGGCTGGAGGGAGAATGTGGGAGCAGGAGGAGCCTGGCTGGGGAAGGGGGTGACCTAGGGCAGGGATAAGGCCGCGGGGGGGGGGGGGATACAAAGGCCGCTCCCCCGCCCCATGGGGCAGCAGGGGGGGCTGCCCCGCCCAGCAACCAGCGGGGTTGTTTTTCCCCTGGAACCGGTCAAACAAGCCTTGAGGGTGGGGCGGGCAGGGGACGGACCCTTCAGGGCTCAGAGCTACTACAAGGCAAAGATCCAGATACAACGTCCCCCCCCCGCTCCCAGTTTATTATTTGGGGGGTTTTTTTAAGCCAGACTCATGATCTGTGCGGGTCTGAGTCCTGGGCGTTTGGGGCTGAGCGGGGTCCTGGCCTGATCTCTGTGCGGGATTCAGATCTCAGCCACGCCGGTGTCAGACCGGAGTGACTGCCAGCCGGGGGAGGGGTGTGAATGGGGATGGACAAAATGAGATCGGCCCCGGGGGCTGCAGCGACAGGCCGGGGAGGCTCAGTTGAGTCATTCGCTGCTGCCACCAGAGGGCTGTGGTCATTGCGGAGGGAGAAGAGGAGGCAGGTGTGCGCCTCTCCCTGCTGACGACGTTGGAGCCTGGAGTTGAGCTTCCGGGGTGGATCAGCTGCGAGTCAGCTGGCGGCCGAGTTCTCTCCATTGTGAGCTGGGCGCCGGGGCTGAGCAGCTGCTGCTCCCGCAGCAGGGTCTGTGCCTATGAGAGACCTTCATCGAAGCCCCCTCTGCAGCCAGCCAAGGTGGGGACTTTCTCCAGTGGTTGGAACCAGCCCCTCCCGGGGCATCCCCAGGCTCTGCTGACATCAACTCCGGAGCCTGCAGGTGAGTGGAAACCTGGGGGAAAATGCTGGGGCCAGGCAGAAAAGTGACTCTGCACAACGGGTCCCTTTCAGCGACCTGCTGGTGAGTTTGTACCAGAGGGAGGTGGGGATCTCCGTGTGTTTGTGAGTCCCAGAGCTGCTGGTGTCTTCAGTGACACACCCAGGCTCAGGTTCCAGTTAGCAGCAACCGGATCTCTACTGGAAAGCAAACGCCCACGGGCCAGTGGAACCAGTTTTCCCAGGCAGAGAGGAGAAGCGAGAGAGGGGGAGATAATGAACAAGGCAACAGAAGCATCAAGTGAGGAGAGAGGTTCCCAGCTCTCACACCTGCCCAGATCCATTCCCTGCACACCCCCCGCCTCCCCCCACCCCCAGGAGATTAGAGAGACAAGGCCAGTGAGGTAATATATCGCGTATAGGAGCAACTTCTGTTGGTGAGAGAGACCAATTTTTGAGCCACACACTTCTTCAGGTCTGGGAAAGGCCCTGCCGGTGTCACAGCTAAATGCAAGGTGGAACATTGTTTAGCATCAGTAGGTAACACAAAAGTCTTAAGAGACCATTCAAGGTAAAGGGGCCTGTTCACTCCTCTGCAGTCATAGGACAAAAAAGGGGGCTTAGTAGGTCTCAGATTGTGGTAACAAGCCATACATCCAGTGTCTCTATTCAGTCCATGATTTTTAGTGTCTAGCAGAGTTATGACTTTAAAATCCCAGGCTCCTCTTTTGAAGGTGTTTTGCAGGTTTTGTTAGCCACACACTAGGGCACCCCACCTTTACCGCGATCCATAGGGCTCTGGGGGGGGTGGGGGGGGGAAACACCTACCCTTACCCAATTCACACTCTGTTGGGCCTCGGGTATAACCTGGTTAATTGAAGTATCTACCCTGTCCCATTCTGTAGGGCTGCGAGTGTAATTCTCTGCAGGTTTTCAGGATCTCTTACCAGTGAAGGAGCCTTACACAGTAATATCCTTATTTTGTATGTATTAGCAATGACCAAAACAGAATACACACACTAAGCATACAATGCTCACCACTCCCAATAAGGCCGACAAATTTCTCCTGGTGGCCGATCGGGATGAGATCATGTGGGGACTCCAGCTTCTGCCCAGTATGGTTGGCAGGGTGTTGAGGTCTGGCTGGCAGCTCTTGTTCTTCCTGAGCTGTGTTCTGGATTTAGGTTCCAAAGAACTTCCTTTTGGACCTCAGTTTATATAATTAAAACTTGGGTCCCACTTAACCGTACCTTAACCAATCACTTTAATTTAAGTGATACAAAACACCAATTCTAGCCCATTATGAAACAGTTCTTTAACCTATCATGTCCCACCACATTCATTGATTTAAATAGTGCACACTTACGCAACAGACAGAAACAATCAAAGAACCAGACAGACATCTTTCGGATAAACAATAGAGAATTGGGTACCATAAAGACAAAACAATAAGAAGTGTAGATTTTACAGCCATACCGGTTGATAAGTGATTCTTTTCCAGACAGAATGATATCAAACAAAGTTTTCTTTAAGCATCTTAAAATCTGTTTGTTTATCTGGTGGTGGTAGGTACTATTACTACTATCACTTTCTTAACAGCCTGATATTGCATTGTCTTGGTGTAATTTCAGGAATGTGAAGATGTAGCTACATGCTGCTTAGCTTCTGGCTGCTGTCTCTTAACTGAAAAACAAGGCCTTAGACCTTACAGCTTCCTTTGGGGACGAGGGCTAAGAGATCAGATATAGAGTGATTGCTCTGTGACAAGTGTTCACCCATGGGTGATAGGGTGTTTTTGTCTTTTATTGTTTTTCTGTGTGAGTTCATTTGAAAGCGTAGTGATTGGTTGTGCCCACATCGTTTTATTGGGGCATTTTGTGCACCGGACGAAGTACGGTACAGGTTGTGATAGGCATGCGTAGGACCCATGGATCTTAAAAGGTGTGATGTGGGGGATGTCGATCATTGTCGCAGTGGAGCACTGTCTGCAGGTTTTGCATCTGTGGTTTTGGCAGGCTCTGGTGCCGCTTTGAGTTGCTGAGATTGACTTTCCAGGGAACAGGGTAAGAGCAAAGAGAGGAAAAGCCAGTTTGTGTGTCTGCTGAGTTAGCACTCTGCTGGGGAGACGCACTGCCTCGGAGACAAAGTCAGTGAATCCACCAAAAAGCGGCTCCTCTGTTTCTGATTTTTTTTTTCTCAGTGTTTGGCTCAGAGACTCTGTGTAGTCAATTACTTGGGCCGCACATTGGTTCATTATGAAATGTATTCAAGAGATCAAATAACCAATATCAGGCAGGTTTGTTACAGTAAGCCAATGATAACATAGTACAGGAAAAAAGATTCAATATGACCAGGGTCCCCACATGGAGGGGGGAAGGGGTACACTTTACAGGAGCTTGGGGGGCCTGGCCCAGGTTGCGACCCCCATTACCGCGAGGAAAATTGTTTTCATGACTCATGAGATTGTATGTATGGGATGAGGGGTTGCGGTATGTGTGTGGGAGTTTTACAGAGTTTGTACTGGGCCCGAAAAAATTATGCTTGGGCCCTGAGTATGACACCAGTCTCTGGGAAGTCATCTCATGCAGCGTTGTTACATCCACCTTGCACTGAAGGTGTGCTCCCAAAGTTACACACCTAACGCCATCTCTTTATACACGACCTGTGCACAGGTCGAAGTACAGTGTTCATTACGAGAAATGAGATTTAACCAATCCACTTTCTACCTTGTTTTTCTGGTACTGCGGTGGATCTCTTATCTCTTTGTTCTGAATACGTGCGTTCCAGGTCCCAAATGGTGTGAAGGCACCGCCAAGGTGTGTAAGTAGAACAATCCTAGGTCTTGTCCTCTTCCTTGAGACATTCTAGTATGGACCTGTGAGAATAACTTCCTGCCTGTTGCTGTTGTCAAATTCTCAAATGTCCTGATCCTGACAGTTTTTCCAGCTACTTAAGCCCAAACTTACTTCTGCTAAGGCAAGGTTTTATGGGATACTTGACATGGCTGAACAGAATTTTGGGGAGGGTATAATAGAGTCAATTAAGATCACTTCCCAATGCTTAAAACTATACCTAACATACATGGGTTGGCTAATAACATCCACATTTTGCTCCAGATTGTCTCATATTCCAGGGCACAGGGAAGGGGAATGGCTGTGGTGGAGCCAGCTCAGGAGGGGGATTTTCAGAAAGCTACGGCGGGGGGGCAGAAATACACAAGGGGAGGCAGGGAGGGGACGGGGGCGATAAACCCGCTGGGACATATTCAACCTGGGCTTGATTTTCTGAACTGGCCTGGGGGTGCGGGTGTGGGGGCATTCCCCCGTTTCTGAAACAGGAAGCAAACCCTCTGGACAGGCCTGGGAAAACTTTTCCACACTCCCAGGGCTGGATCCTGAACCCACTAGCCAGAGGCTGCTGTGTAATGTGAAGGGATTCCTGCCCCTGTCCCCTGTTCAGAGCTCCACTTCCTGTGTCAGCCTGTGGCCAGTAGGTGTGCGGTAAATGAGATGACCCTGCCCTCCTCCATCTGCTGGGAGGGACAAGGAACACTCACTTTCTCCCCATCCCTGAAGCCTGCTGGCTGCTCTGAGCAGGGTGGGGGTGGGATTCTGCTACTCTGGCGGCCACCCCCACCCCCCAAGCTTCCTTTTATTTGTCTATCCTCCCCTGGGAATAGTGGGATTGTGGCTGGGCCAGCAGGTGTTGCATGGGCAGCATTTGTTGTTTCAGATGCCAGTGACCTTCGAGGAGGTGGCTGTGTATTTCACCCAGGGGCAGGGGGCTCTGCTGGACCCCACTCAGAGAGCCCTCCACAGGGACGTCATGCAGGAGAATTACGAGACGGTGACCTCGCTGGGTAAGGGATTCCTGTGCCCTTGGTGCTTAGAAGCTGCGGGACCTGCATTTCTGAATCTGGTCAGGTTCTTTCCTGGTCAGTTGCATTTGAAGGGATTGGGTTGCAGAGTCCACAGATCCATTGTGACAGGGACTTTCATCTACCTACCCCTGCAATGGAATCGGGGAGTCATAAACGTAATGGACATGCTAATTCACCCCCATCTCTCCAACTTTCCTGGGAGCAGAAGCAATGCATTTCCCTGTCTCTATTCACTTTCCCTTACACCCAGAATCCCTGTTCCCTTTTCTTCCTAGGACTTGCTCCATCCGTGGGGAGTGCTCTGGGCTCTGGAGGTTGAGATACTGGCAGCGATTTCACATCAGAGCTGTTGCTGTGTCTGTAAGTTCTCCAGAGCCCACAGATGCAGAGTACTCCCACTGGGGGTGTGACAAATCTCCCATACCCCGCGGCTCAGTGACCATCAGTGATCCCATCTGTTCAGATTCCACATCCCGCCAGCACATCATGGGGCCAGTTTAAAATCAGGGAATGTCCTTTGTGACAAATCTTCTACCAATACTCCACTCACTCTGATCATGTCTGATTTCGTCCCCTGAGCAGGATTTCCCGTTCCCAAACCTGACCTGATCACCCGGCTGGAACGAGGGGAAAAGCCGTGGGTCCCGGATCTCCAGGCCTGCAAGGAAAGGGAGCTCCCGAGAGGCAGCTGCTCAGGTGAGGAGTCAGTGAAACTGCCACAGAAACTGTGCGGTGAGTGAAAGAAAAAAACGGGGACTCCCAAAAACGTGCTGTGAGGTGAGCACAGTCAACGCTGTCTCATCTCACCCAGATCAGGGCTGCAGTCGGCAGGTGTCACATCATCATGGTAGATACCACTCTCAGCTTCCCACCCATCCTGTTAAGTGTCCGGATTTTCCTCTGCACCTTTACTTCCCGGGGAGTGTTTGGCTGGGATTTGGAGGCAGAATCCAGTTTCTCAGTCTGCCCACAAGTTATTCTGATATGTTTCCCAATGCTGAGAAGAAAGCAAAGAAAGGGGAAGAGCATGGACTCCTGTCTAGCTTCTCTGTCTCTCTCTCCCCCAGCAGGTGATGAGACAGTGAGTGAAAACGAGGAGGAGAATTCTCAATATGAAGATCTTGAGCAAATGGAAGCCCTGGGGACTGTTATGAAAACAGCTGATGGAAATTTTCCCCATTGTTTGGAAGAGGGAAAAGCCTGGGGAGATCGGTGCAGGTCAGAGAGGCAGCTGGGAAACCACCCAGTGAAGAAAGTGGATGAATCCATTGAATGTGAGGCAGCATCCACAGATTCTAAGGAAACCACAGCCCTGCAGACAAATCCCACGGAGGAGAAGCTCTATAAATGTCTCGAGTGTGGGAAAAGCTTCAGTGTGAGAGCAAACCTTATTACACATCTGAGAAATCACACAGGAGAGAAACCCTATAAATGCTGGGAGTGCGGGAAAAGCTTCCATCAGAGCTCAAGCCTCACTAAACATCGGAGAATCCACACGGGGGAGAGACCCTATAAATGCCTCGACTGTGGGAAAAGATTCAGTGTGAGAACAAACCTTATTACACATCAGAGACTGCATACAGGGGAGAAACCCTATAAATGCTTGGACTGTGGGAAAAGCTTCAGTCAGAGCTCAAGCCTTACTAATCATCGGAGAACCCACACAGGAGAGACCCCCTATAAATGCCTCGACTGTGGGAAAAGTTTCAAGGTGAAAACCAACCTTATTACACATCAGAGAAACCACACAGGAGAGAAACCCTATAAATGTTCGGACTGTGGGAAAAGCTTCAGTCAGAGCTCAAGCCTCACTAAACATTGGCGAATCCACACAGGGGAGAGACCCCATAAATGCCTGGTGTGTGGGAAAAGTTTTAGCGAGAGCTCAACCCTTATTAAGCATGGGAGAGTGCATACGCGGGACAGACCCTATGAATAACTGGAGCGTGGGGAAGAGATTGAAAGATCAGCCCTTCTCATGCGTCGGAGAACCCACACAGGAGAAAACCCCATAAATGCTGGGGCTGTGGGAAGAACTTCAGTCACAGCTGAAGACTTACTAAACATTGGTGAATGCACAAGGGTGAGAGGCCCTGGAAATAACTCGACTGTGGGAAAGGATTAGGATCCATTTCCTAATTCCCACACACGTCAGGGAGTTTGGCTCCCAAGATCCAGCTGCTCATCTCTGGGGTGAGGCTACAGCATCAGCTGAGCATCAGCTGGTCAGTGACCCTCTGGCTACCTGGACTAACCAAACTCCAAGCCCTGATCTGCCCCTCCTCCTTGCTTCAGTCCTGGCTGCTGAGATGATGAGCTACAGATGGGGAAAGGGAGAGAAATGCCTTCAGATGCTCCTTCCATCTGGCTGAAGTTCTCCCCTTCCCTTCCCAGACAAGATCCCCCTGCCACGGAGAGGAGGAGAAGGGCACTTGGGACAGGCCCCATCTTTGCTCTAGATCCCTGTCCCCACCTCCCATCTTCCACCAGCCCCTGGGCTGGGCTCCCCCACTTACCTGGAGCTGTTCCCTGAAGGGGACGTGTCCCTGTCGGCTGGTGACTCTTCCGCTCCCTAAATCCCGCCAGCCAGCCACATGAGGCTGAGAGCTGTGAACCCGTTGCACTGGGGCCAGAGAGACAGGAATTGCCCTGTGGGTGCTAGGTGGAGCTGTCCCTGAATTCCAAATGGTGAAGAACGATGCCCCTAGAGGAATGAGGCGGGCAGGGGGCGCCATCTCCTGACTGTGGAGAGGAGGAATCTGGGCAGAGGCAAGAAGAAAGCCGGGGAAGCAAACAGGCCCTGCTAGCCCTGACGCCAGGCTGACCTCTGTCATCCAGGTCAGAGGCAGAAATGGAGCCTGACGGCCCAGCCAGTCATTCACGTCCCAGCTACTGGTTTCCTATATGCGGATGACAGAGACTCTCTGTTCGCCACTCACCCCACACTGCATCCATCTAACCTCAGCTCCCTGGGTTTCCTGCTCTTGGAATATTTTTTTTTTTGTGACTGGGTCCTGGTGTCTCCCGTGGATTGTCTGCACTTTTCTACCAGCTTTAACTTGATCCTCTTTCCCGGGTGTCTGCAGATGCTGGGAGCAGCAATGTGCTGGCCTGAAATGCACATTTGCGAGCCAAGTGTTAAGTGGGGAAGGAGGTGGTTCACTTTTATTTCTTGCTGTTTAATAATAAAGAATTTAGCTTCTCAAACTCCCAGTGTTCTTTGTCTTGAATAATGGGAAAAATGATCTCAGCAGTTGTCTGGGAAGCCTCATTGAGCTGTTGTCCTCAGTCTTCAGGCTGTTCTCAGTGGTGGCAGATGACAGAACAAGGAGCAATGGTCTCAAGTTGCAGTGGTGCGGTCTAGGTTGGATATTAGGAAAAGCTTTTTCCCTAGGAGGGTGGTGAAGCACTGGAATGGGTTACCTAGGGCGGTGGTGGAATCTCCATCCTTAGGGGGTTTTAAGGCCCGGCTTGACAAAGCCCTGGCTGGGATGATTTTTAGTTGGGGTTGGTCCTGCTTTGAGCAGGGGGTTGGACTAGATACCTCCTGAGGTCCCTTCCAACCCTCATCATCTATGATTGTCGACTCTCTGGAATAATCCGGAGGCTTCATATAAACCCTCCTCCCTCCCCAGGATCCTGCCCTTTCCATCCTCCCAGAGACCCTTTGGCTTCTATGCATAATACCTAATGGTGACAAGAGAAGCTGCCCATACCCAGGTGAAAGGGGCCCCCTAGGGGTAGGGTGGCTACAGTGCAATGGGTTTATCGCTAGGACCCAGAAAGAGCTGGGTCGGCTGGGAGGGAGCGATCGCTGGGGTTGATCAGGCCCGGCAGCAGGAAGTGTGAATTCAGTCGCCCTGGACTCCAGCTGGGAGCAGCCTGGGGGATGCGGGGGGGAGGTCTCTCTTACCTTCCTTCCAAGTGGTGTCTCCCCCCCCCCCCCCCAGTAAGGGGGGGTGGGTGGGGAAGGGGTTGGGGAAAAGTGGAAACAAGCTACAACTGAGCCAAGAGGCCATGGGTACAGATCTCCCCGCTACTGAGTCTGTTTGTATTTGCAGGCACTTCCCTGCCATGATCTCACTGACCAAGACAGCGATGTGACCCGTCCGTGCCCAGGGTAGCCACCTGAGAATGCCAAGATCAGGGCAGGCTGCAAAAGGAGAGCAGATTTCCCCAGCGCTGATGGGTGACACTGAAATCAGGCTTCCCAACCAGCCACAAATTGTGCTTCTGATTCCCCTACACTGATTATCAAGAAGCCAATCCACAAATGCTCACAGCCCCCTTTACTGCATTCCAGTTCCTGGCTCCCAAATCAGCCACTAGGTCCAGTAAAGAGATCTGTTCTGTAAATTCTATGCTCTTTACTAAAAAGATTCCCTCTGACCCCAAAGGGTCAGCCACAGTACCAGATCAATATAAGTTTGGATCTTACCCAAAATACCCCGCTGCCAGCCAATCCTTTAGTAACTAAAAATGAATTGATCCAGAGGGAGGCGTGTGTCTGCGGCTGAACAGGAACAAAGACAAAATGGTTTCTGTGGCTTGGCCTTATATACCCTCTGGCTTGGCCATGCTGTCTTGTGGAATGTTACAAGAACTAAAATGGAGTCCAGGGTCACATGGGCCAATCCTGGTAACTCTTCAGGTCTGCCTTTAGTTTCTTCCCGGGCCCCTTGCATCTGTAAAGGTTTTGATGGGCCATTAAGCGGGCTATTGTCCTGCCACCTCTGTCTGGGGTGTGTTTTATGCAGCATAGTTTGAAACACAGATACATCTAATATGTCCATAACTTCCATTATAGCTATAACACATGAACATGAGTATTGTCATCTTTCTCAGCGCGTTACATCCTTTCTAACAGTACCTGACATGGCATATCTCACATGAATCGTTATGATTTTGACATATTAATGTTACACAATACAGTAAATGCCCCCCCACCCCAAGCCAGCCAGCATGATAAGCGAGATCCCAGCTCTAGAAGGCAATCCCGTATTGGACCTGTTTGCTGTGCATTTTGAAATCTGGTAAAAAGAAGTTGTCCAAAATCACTGCACTCAAAATGGGGAACAGAACCAGGCTCTCCAACATAGACGCTGCAGGTCTTAGCTACTCAGCTCCACTGCTTTTAGTCTGAAAGCATCAAATACGTGTGCTTTGATTCTCCTATCCCTATCTGCTACAGTAGAGCCAGTAATAGGAGCTGGGGGTCCTGACCACAAATTTCTGCTGATGACGAGCAAATACTTGTGTCACCTACTGGCAAAGTGTGTGTCGCGTCCCTTCTGGCAGCTGGTCCACACACAGCGCAGCACCCAGAGCTGACGTGGTGAGGTGCTCAGTGGGGATCTGCAAAGACAGGATTCAATCCCACAGCAGAAGGGTGGAGGAGAACTTGGTAGTTCAGTGTGCTTTGCAATTGTTTTGGTTTTGTTTGTTGGTTTTGGGGTTCTTTGAAAATCTTTGTTTGTGGGGACCTGGACGACTGGGCGTGGGTTGCCAGAGGCTGTGCATTTTGGGGAGCTGGGTGGCAGCAGGCAGAGATGAGCCCATTTCACACTAGAAGTGGGGAGGTGCCTCAGAAACCTGGGAGTGTCATACTGGTCACCCACCTTGTTTTAACAGCGTTACCATGGGCGATGGGAAACCAGAGATGTGCCACTGCCGGGCTGCAGCTGAGTCCTTGAGATGTTTATAGCTCATTGGAAGGAGGCAGTGATTGGCGGGTCTCTGGAGATTTAATCAATAAATAAAGACCGTAGCTCTTAATGACCGGATCTGGTTCCACTTTGAAATCAGTGGAAAGATTCCCAATCACTTCAAAGGGTTTTGGATCGTCCCTAAGTGACTCGATCGGTTACCCAGAGCGAGATTCATTTCACAGGGAAGAGGGTGAGTGTTGCATCTGCTGACAGCAGCTGTCCCCTCCCCCCCAGCCTCAGGTTTCTTTAGACCCTGCCTCCCTCTGATGCCAGTTCTTGGCCGGCTACAACTTCTGTTCCCCGGGCAAGGTCCCCACTTCTAGCAAAGTCCTGGCACTGGGCAGGGGGCAGCCAGCACCGGGGCTCCTGCACGCGTCCAAGGTACCGGATCAACAAAGAACTCCAGTCTGCAGGGCTCAGGCCACCCATCCATTTGAGCTGCAGGAGGGGGATCTGGGGCTAGATTGAGGAGACATGGGAGAGCAGCCTCCTGGGACCAGGAAAAGGAAGTTGACCACGGTGGGAAGGAAGATGCTATCGGGGACGCAGATAGTTACACAGGCTGCTCTGTAACTGGCCACATCTTCAGGCATTATCAATGGGCTTGGCTCCACTGAAGTCAGTGGAACCACCCTCACTGCACCAGCTGAGAAACTGGTTCAATGGTGCTGCCATTGCATCACATTGGCTGTGGTCTTGCAGCTGTGTAATGTTAACTGGCCCTTGAGTGGACATTTAGCTACCCCCATGCCCGGAGGCTCCCTGTGTTAGCTATTTAAATAAGGAGCAGACAGAAAATAAATCTTCAGCACTGACAGCAAGGGGAAGGGAGTCCAACGTATTCACAGTTCCAGTCCAGACCGCATCAGAGAGAGATTGTCCCTTGGAGCAGCTCCCCTCCCATTAACACGCCTGTGGCCACTACAGCAATTGCTGATAGGTGGAAGAAATGTGAACAATCTATTTCATACACTTTAGTTGCTTTGAATATAAGTTCCCAACTGGAAACAAGGAAGATCAGCACCATGTGGCCAGCAAAGCCCCCAAGTCACTGGATTAGTGGAAAATTCACTGTTTGCATGATTTCAGCTGCTTTTTCTGTCATGCTTCTCACTATTTAGATTTCATTTAGAAACACCGATTAGAAAGGGTGTTTTTCTCAATGGGACAGCAAACACGAGGCTGTGATCTCATTGTAAACACCTAGTGGAGATGAGGCAAGTGATGCTTTCACCTCAGTGTAGCTAATCGAGGTGACCCCAAACCTCCCCCAAACACCCTCCAACCCACAGAATTTTTCTTGACCGGTTACACTGAGCTGAATCTATCACTTGCCTTGTCTACACACAGATTGTACAATGAGAGAGAGACACCTGCATCCCAGTGTAGACAAACCCCCAGAGACTGTCTCTCGGAGCCGGTCCCACCCCATGAACCCCTCCCTGGAACTCACGGCAATTGCTGATGGGCAGAAGAAATGTGAACAACATATTTCATGTGCCTTTAGCCGCCTTTGAAGAAGTTCAGTGACTCTGGGAACAAAGAGGAGACTCAGCAGCACTTATTCAGCAACTTCTCCGCAGAGCACAACTGAGGAATTCCTGATTTACATGGTAATAGACAGCACAAGAGACAGAGCACAGGCTGGATAGCAACATATCACAGTAAAACACAATCTCTCATCATAGGCACATGCCGGTATAGTCCCTGCTGGTGCTGGGGTGACACAACCAAGTAGAGAAGCAAATCACACAGCTCTGCCTCCCAACAACTGCAGCTGGAAAATTAAAAAAGAACAAACCAGAATTGTCTTTCATGCTTTATTTACCCTAAATACACAAATACCCAGCATGGGGAAAAGGAGCTGAGAAGCAGCTTCAATAACTACAACAATGAAAAGAGACTTGAAGATTTTGGAAAAAAAATTTAATGACACTAAAATGGCAACAAAGTCAAAGGCAATTTATGAGTTAGTGTCATCATCAGGATGTTTTCATAAATCTCTGTCCCTTTTTTTCTCCCTTTTCTTTCATAATGTTCATTTGTATTCACCCTTTTTCTAATCCTTATTTCCCATCCCTGTTGATTTCTCTGTGTCTCTTCCACTCTCATCCCATCCCTGTCACAGATCATTCTCCTTCATGTTCTCCATTCTCTCCCTGAGTTTATCCCTTCCCATCTCGCTGCTTCTGGCTGGTTCCCCTCTTTAGAGTGTTTACCTCTGATTGTTTTCATAGCTATTTTACACCCTTTCTCCAGAACACTCTGGTTATTTTGTTTTACTTTATCTTTCCCGCCTCTGGTTCAACCCACCCTGGCCCCAGGGGCGCCGCAGCGTTGCCAACCCCAGAGGATAAAAATCATGAGTCAGTACTGAAAGTCATGAAATTTCACCTGCAAAACATGAGGATTCCAAACAACACTGACTGTATCTGGGTGATCCTGTGAGTTGTGAACTCTCCCTGCCCATCCCCTGCGTGTGTGTGACAATCACTGTGGTGCCAGCCCTGCA
The DNA here is from genome assembly GCF_026122565.2 of Emydura macquarii macquarii. NCBI lineage: Eukaryota > Metazoa > Chordata > Testudines > Chelidae > Emydura > Emydura macquarii. The sequence goes on from NW_027132277.1 coordinate 226,706, forward strand.
GCGACAGAGGAAGGTGACTGTGGCCTGCGGCAGGAGCTCTGGCTGGGAGCCCCAGTGAGATCTAACCCCACAGATTGTACAAACCCTCCCTGCCGCTGCGGAGCTTCCAGCTTCTCCCCACCCCCCAAACCTCATTAATTAATGCTGGGTCCGGCCACCCCCACGTCTGCCTGTCCCCAGCCCGGCTGTTAATTCTGCCCCTGCCCAGCCCCACATCTGCCCCTCAGGGCCCCTCTGCTCCCCCTGCAGCTCCAGGGGTTCTTCACCCCCTCCCCCTCCCATCCCCGGTGCTGCAGGGAGGGGGAAGGAGCTTCCAGGGATCCTAAAGATGAAGGGCCTGGGACTGGGTAGATGGGAGTCCTCCAGGGTCATAGAGACTAGGGTGTGTGAGGCTAGAGAGGCTGATTTCCCCCTTCCACATCAGGGACACAGTCTGAGCTGGGACCCCCACCCCACCCAGAGCCAGGGGCGGATTCTCCCGCCAGGGACAGAGGCCGGCGGGAAAGTGAAGATCGGGGCCTCGTCACCAGCATCGAAAAATGTCACCTGCCCCCGGTCACAGTCCAGACACACCCAGATCCTGCTGGGGACCCGGCGCAGGGGCAGGGGGGTCAGAGGGGAGGTGAGAGCCTGGAACTGACCCAGCCACCACTCCACAGCCCAGATCCCCTCCTCAGGGCTAGGGCTGATCCATCCCTTCCTCCTCACAGACTCTCTGACCACCCCCACAGCCCAGTGTCGCCTACCCCCCACCTCCACCTCCCAGCAATGTCTCCCCGAGGTGAATCCCTCACAGCCCAGCACACAGAGCTCATTGTCAAATCTCTCAGGGTTGTCGGGCAGATCCTGCCGTGTGTGTCCTACTCTCACACTTTTCCCATCCGCAGACAGGACGAGGTTGGGATGAGCCGTGCCTGGATCCAGAGTCACATTCGCTGGGGAGAGAGAATCAGAGCATTAGGGGCACAGAGTCTCCTGCACCTCCTGCCCTCCATTAAGGGTTGGCCCGGAACGCACTTGCCCACCACTCCAGCCCTGCGCTGTCTCAGATGGGGGGCGGTGTCACCCCTCAGCCTGGTGGGGGGGGAGCCGGGCAGGCCCTTCACAACGCACGGGGGAGGGGCACAGGAGCAGAAGCGGGAGCAGCCACCCATCAGCCTCCAGCACCTACCACCCATCCTCAAGGACTGAAGCGGCGCCTCCTGCTCCCCTCCAGGTTGGCGCGGGGTGAGGCTGCCCCCGTGTGAGCTGGCACCGGGCTGGAGTGGTGGGCAAGTGCAGGGGAATGCGCTGGATTGGCCTTTTGCTATGGGCAGAGGGGACAGGAGGCCGAGTGACAGCTGATTCCACTTTCGCTCCTGCGCCCTCACCCCATGTATCATTAAGGGCCTGCACCCTTCCCCCCCCTCAGGTCGGCGGGTGAGGCCACCCCCCGTCCAAGCAGGCGCTGGGCTGTGGGGCTGCAGCGGGAGAGGCGGGTGCCGGGCAAGTGCGGAGAGTGGAGGGTGGCGGAGCCAAACCTGTATTTGCAGTCCCTCCCCCGCAGGTACAGACCCCCACTCCCCAGGCAGCTGGGGGTCACACTGGGACCCCTCCTGCCGTACACGAGGGAGGGGCATGAGGTGGGGGGTGCGCAAATGTAGGCTTGGCCCTCAGGTGCCGGAGACCCTCCCTACGCCACTGCCCAGAGGGAAGCTCCTTCGCCTAACTGCATCCTCCACTCTCAGGCCAGGGAACAGAGAGGAAGATGCAGCATTGGAACAGAGCCAATGAAGACCAGAGAGCAGGAGATGGCATTGGGTGGGGTAGCCCCAGCCCCAGTCCAGAGAGACGGGGAAGGGGGGCCAGCATCCGAGGAAGAGCATCTCCTCAATCCAGGATGCAGTGAGCAGCTCCAATGGGAGAGCCCAGCCCTGCCCAGAGGAAAGGGAGGATGTTGGAGAAGAGCGATGGGGAGACCCCCCTGCACTGGGGTAAAGGAGAGGGATGTGTCAGCCCTCAGGGGCGAGAGCTCTGTTCTGGGGCTGCTCAGTGCGAGCGTTTGTTCATCAGCATGGGCATGAAGACAGCACTGAGGTTGGTGTTAGGATTGTTTGTGTGACTTCAGTTGGGATCCCCGTAGCATTTCATGTGTTTATTTTTAGGGCTCGGTGTGTCCTGGCTGGTGTCGGTTGGTTTTTAATTATCAACAATGTCATGAAAATGTTTTCATGGGAACTTTCTGATAATTTAAAACTAATCTGCACCTGCAATTGCTCCTTGTCTACGTGATCCTAGGGATTCCCGTCTTTTTGTCTCCAGCGCAGACGGCAGAGTGTCTGGAGGGGGAAAGGATAAAAGAGATGAAATTTCAGGGTTTCATATTTATAACAGCATTCCCACCTGTGTATATATATATATATATATGAGTTAACTGTGTTTTAATTATGACAGAGAAACAGACAGAGAGGCCCAGAGACACACTCAGGTATTTAACCATACAACAAAAACACTAACCCAGGAACCTATCCCTGCAACAAACCCTGTTGCCAGCTCTGCCCCCACATCGACTCTAGTGACACCATCACAGGTCCTAACCACACCAGCCACACCATCAGGAGCTCATTCACCTGCACATCTACTAATGTGATATATGCCATCATGTGCCAGCAATGCCCCTCTGCCATGTACATTGGCCAAACCGGACTGTCACTGCGCACAAGGCTAAATGGACACAAATCAGACATAAAAAATGGTCACATCCATAAACCAGTTGGAGAGCACTTCAATCTCCCAGGACACTCTGTAGCTGACTTGAAAGTTGCCAAACTGCTACAACAAACCTTCAAAAACAGACTTCAGCGAGAAACTGCAGAGCTGGAACTGATCTGCAAACTTGACACAATCAGACTGGGTCTGAACAGGGACTTGGCATGGTTCTCTCATTACAAGAAGTGATTGTCACTGTTCACACATTGTCACCTTCTAATCAATGGTTGTGAATAGGCCTCATCTACTCTAACTGAATGGACTTTTTTAACACCTACCCTCCCCCTAGTTGTTCCTTACCCTTGGATGTATATATATACCCCTATCTGATTTCTATTTCTTGCATCCGATGAAGTAGGTTGCAGCCCACAAAAGCTTATACCTGCAGAAATTAAATTTGTTAGTCTTTAAAGTGCTACAGGAGTCGTTGTTTTTGCTGTATACAGACTAACACGGCTACCCCTCGGAATCTGTTTCCTTTATCCTTCAGGCATCTCCCACCAATGGAATCAACATCCATGAAGCCTCACAACCATCCCAGGCCATTGAATCTATAAGTGATGTACTTTTTCCTCCCTGCTTACAGACTCCATTTGGTTTGTCTCATCACTTACTCCATTTTGTCATAACCTAGAGTCCTAGACCCAGATCATGCAAAGACTTTGGCATAAAAGTAACTTTACCCACTTTGGTCCCTTTGACATTAACAGAATGTTAAGAGTTTGGAAAATCAGAGCTTGACTTGTAAGCTGTTGGGTCTGTTTATTTAGCATCTTTACAGAGAGCAGCACGACGGGGCCCTCGTCCTCCAGAGCCAGAAATGTGAATAATAATAAAATCATTTCATCAATGCGGAAATTGAAGCAGGGGGAAGTTTGACTCAATGGGCCAGATTCACCCTGTACTGGCAGAAGGTGAGAGGGAGGCAATTTGTGACTCTGCTGTTCAGTGGCTGCAGGGGCCGGTGCAGACCTTGGCACAGGCTAAGGAAATTCTGAAGCCAGACAGTTGCGTCCCTTCTACAATGGCCCCCGTGTTTCTTGGCCAGCGTGCAGAGTGTCAGAGACCCAGCTTTACACTGTCCACGTCCGTCCGTCTATCCCTCGTCCACCCCATCCCTCGTTCACCCTGCCCTTCTCAGACCTCTCAGGAATACTCCCTGTGTCTGCACCAGCTGTGACAGAGGCACCAGAGGCTCCTGTGCTGGAGGGATTCCTCACGCTGTGGGAGGGGCTTTCTCCTTCCCCACAGCCCCTTTGGCCCAGATTTGCTGCCATACAGGACCAGAGCACAGTGATAGGCTGGGACCGGCTTTATCAAATGGTCTTTAATGTAGGGTCTAGATTTTGAGTGTCGGCCTTTAGGCCCCTGGGGCCTGGTTCTAAAAGGGGTTGGGAACCTGCAGTTCCCACTGACTCTGTTTGCTGCTGTGGATGATGCACAGCTCTGGAGCACTAGAATCATAATATTCTGAATCACAGAAGATTAGAGTTGAACGGGACCTCAGGAGGTATCTAGTCCAACCCCCTGCTCACAGCAGGGCCAACCCCAACTAAATCATTCCAGCCAGGGATTCATCAAGCCAGGCCTTAAAAACTGCTAAGGATGCAGATTCCACCACTTCCCTAGGTAACCCATTCCAGTGCTTCACTACCCGCCTAGTGAAAGGTTTTTCCTAATATCCAACCCTGACCACAACTTGAGACCACTGCTCCTTGTTCTGTCATCTGCCACCAATGAGAAAAGCCTAGCTCCATCCTCTCTGGAACCCCCCTTCAGGGACTTGAAGGGTGCTATCGAATCCCGCATCATTCTTCTCTTTTGCAGACTAAACAAGCCCAGTTCCCACAGCCACTCCTCATAAGTCTTGTGCTCCAGCCCCCTGATCATTTTTGTTGCCCTCCATTGAACTCTCAACAATTTGTCCACATTCTTCCTGTAGTGGGTCCCAAAACTGGGCACAGTATTCGAGATGTGGCCTCACCAATGCCGAATAGAGGGGAATAATCACTGCCCTCGATCTGCTGGCAATGCACCTACTAATGCACCCCAATATGCCATTAGCCTTCCTGGCAACAAGGACTCCACTGCTGACTCATATCCAGTTTCTTGTCCACTGTTACCCCAGGTCCTTTTCTGCAGAACTGCTCCCTAGCCAGTTGGTTCCCAGTCTGTGGCAGTGCATGGGATTCTTCAGTCCTAAGTGCAGGACTCTGCCCTTCTCCTTGTGAAACTTTATCAGATTTCTTTTGGCCCAATCCTCTGATTTCTCTAGGTCACTCTGTATCCTATCCCTCCCCTCCAGCCAACCCCAGCTTAGTGTCATCTGTGAGCTTGCTGAGGGTGCAATCCACTCCATCCTCCAGATCATCAGTGAAGATGTTGAATTAAACCGGCCCCAGGACCAGCCCCTGCAGCCATGCTCTGCTGTTCTCTAGTTGGGAGAGAGAAATTCAGGTGTTCCAAATTAGGCCATTTTGCTAAATTTGACCCTTAATGTGATGACCTTTGGTAAGTCATGAATTAATATGAAATGTCCTGGGTCCCTGCTACATGAGCTCCATTTGTCTGCTTGCCACTACTTGTTATATTAAGTATTGAGAATTGCTACATGGGTCAATTCTTATGCATAAGTTTGGACAGAACAAGACTGGGCGTTTATACTGACTGACTTGGCTTTGGACTGGTTCGCAGTTTGCTTGGTGTAAGGAAAATGTTGCCTTCAGTGACCTTGTTATGAAGTGATGTGTTCAGAAGTCTGTGTGTGGGACAGAGAGATGTTCTGATCTCACAATGTGCACAGACACAGACACCCAAATGGACGGCCTAGGAGCAGTTAGCAAAGTCCAAAAACCCCTCTGCGGGGGAAGGGTCAGAGTGACCTATGCATAATCAGTGGTAATAGACCAATCAGAAAGGAGAGCAATAATATGAAAATAGCTTGCACAGCAGAAGCCCTGCCCATTACCAGGTTCAGGCATGTGCAGTGTGTGAGTGATGTCAGACACTTAATATTCATAACATGCACAGATGAGTGGGAAGAACTAATACACGTATCATTTGGATGTGTGTCATATGTCAGACATTGTCAGGGGTTGTTGGAGCTTCACAGGTGAAATCCACCGGGACCCACCAATGCCCCAGGAGAAGGTAACTGGCCAGTACTTCTGTCTGTATGTCTGTCATTTCTTACTTTCACAGTCAGTGTAACTGCAAGGCATGCTTTTGGTACAAAAAGAGGGTTTGAATTAATCAACCTGTGAGACTTGTACCCTGTGTGGTGTTCTCACCTGACAATTAAATAGAAGCATAATCTAGTGATGAACCAACTGGCCAGAGCCATTCTCCTCCCACAGTCTCAGGCCTCATCAGGAGCATTTCCACCGATCTAAGAGGGGCAGTGCAGGAACTAAGATGCCGGTCTCTCAGCTCCCCTGGCAGGTTCCTGCTTGGGGACCGGCTGCCCCAGAAGTTCTGGGTGGACTGCCCCACTCCCCAGCTAGAGCCAGGGGAAGTCACCAGGGACACCTCCCCTCCCTCCCTGCAGCTGGGGGAAGCCACCCAGGATTTCTCACCCCAGGGGAGTGGAGTCCAGCTAACCCCGTTTCTCTCTCCCACCCCCCTAGCCCGCTCCCCACCAACAACACTCTGTACTGTAGACCAGCCCTCAGAGGCTTATCCCAGTTTTCCATCCTAGATCCCTTCTCAGTACCTTTGAATTTCCTCAGAGTGTCTATTAGAGCAACAGTTTTCTGGGAGAAATCACTGAGTCCCATTTCCAGTTCTGGAGAAATCTCCTCTGGCTGCTGGAACTTCCCCTTCTCACACCTGGACACAAACAATTTCACATGGTTATATTGCACTTAGTGACTCTTTTTACTTCTCCCAGCCTCCGAGAAGGTGCAACACAGACCATGGCTGTGCAACCTTCTCCCCCAAAGGACCCATTCATATTCTTCAACCCTGGCCTGTAGAGATCATCTCTGGGGATAAAAGGGGAATTGAGTCTCTCTGTGTCCAGTTTCCTCCTTGACCTCTATGCTCTGATGGATAGAGCGGTGCACAGGGACATCTAGCAGATATCCATGGGTTTGCAGGGCTCTGCTGATGGACAGAAGGTTCCCATGTTAGTTGTAAAAATCTGGCCACTAGGAACTAAACTGATACACCAGCTTCCCTGTCTGCAGCTTATTCCACCCAGGCCTCTAAACAGTCCTCAGGTGGGAAAGCCTCTCGATCAGTGCTCCCCTAGGCTAAATGGTAACCAGCGCCCCTACAGGGAAAGGCCCATATTCCATCTCCACAGTCGTGGGGTAGCCTGTCCCCCTGGGATGCGTCTCTACAAAATACTTTTGATCAGTCTTTACACGGAATGGATAATTCCAGAGTCTTCTATAAAAGGGTGAGAACCTCAGGATGAAGTTGAAGTTTATCAGGGAGAATTTTATCCACAGTGTGACTTTCCCCACCCATTTTGGTGCAGAGCCCTGGAGAGATGCGATGCTAACATCATCTCCAAGCTCTTTCTCAGCGTTGTGAAGTGTGAGGGGGAGTGAGAGAGAGACACGTACCTGCTCAAGGTGCTTCTGATATCCTAGAGGAGAGAGAGAAGGAATATTAGTCCCACCTGACATACACTTCAATTCCAAAGAAGGGATTTAGCAAGTATGGGGAAAAGAGGCCGTGTCCTGGCCCCAGGGCCATGGATTCCCTGAGCTAATGGGGCTTTTCCATCTCTAATATCAATGTGTCTGTGAGTGTGCAAAGAACAATAATAAATCTCATGTCAGAAATGCGCACACTGAGTTATACTGAGATCTCTGTGACCATGCCCATGCATGGGACTCCCGTACCCATGTTTTAGGATCTCTCCTGTCCTGTGCTGGATATGAAGTGTTTCTAACTCAGTCTCACCTGCAGGAATTCACTTGCTGGCTTCTGATACTTCCCCTCTATGTCTCTGATCAGCTCAGTGAGATGGGACATCTCCGCAGAGAGTATGTTCATATTTTCAGTTTGTATCTTCTGAATCTCGTTGTCCAGCTTTAGAAGCCGGGCCAGCAGGAGTTTCTCTTGTTCCTCCAGGAACCGCCGCAGTTGCTGAAATTCAGACACAATTTTTTGCCTCTCGGTTTGTGTCTTTCTCTGTAAAAGAAAATATAAAAAAAATAGGGAAAGGGCTGGTCAGGGACATGGATGGAGTCTGGGGTCCTTTCATGGAGTGTTGAGTGTGCGGGAGGAGAATGTCTTTACAAATTCATCATCTGCCACTGAACAATACCCTCTGGTTACTAGAGAGGATTTTCTCACACCCTTTGTCTTGGCCCCTTGGCCTTAGAATCTTACCCCCTTGGCCTCAAAATCTCAGAAAGGGATGTTTCCATGTCTGATGTGGTTCGAATGGTGTATTCTCCATGCCCTTGGAGATGCCAATCAAAAGCAATAGGAGGCAGGACTAAACACTAAAGCTGGGTGACATTTTCTGCGCTAACATTTTTTCAAGGAAAAGTGCAGATTTGTCAACACTGAAACGATTCATGATTTCCTGCCAATGTCACCCAGTTGTTCTGTTACGAAAACAAATAGATGAAAATTCAAAACATTTTCTTTTTTTTCATATTTTTCCAGGATTTTAAATTTTCAATAATTTATTCATAGAAAATTTCCTTGTTTTTTAATATAATTGTGTATATGTTTAAAAGAAAAGGTCAAAACTGAAAGAAAACATTTTGATTTTGTCAAAATTAAACATTTCACTTGAGCAAGGGAATGTCAAATTTGTGATTTGCTGAAAAGTTTATTTAAAAATCATTTTTTGGTTCAATCCAATATATTTTTTATACCAACCAGTGAAAAAGATCTGTTATTTGCCCAGCTCTACTCAGAGCCACACTGACACAGAAAGCTGGGATGAAAAAAAAAAGAATGAAACTCGGGACAGGATTTTTCAGGCCCTCTGTATTTGGATGTATGTGCGCGCGCACGTGCACGCGCACACACACACACACACACACACACACACAGAGCATCCCAGGATCATGAAGCAATGGACAAAAGTCCACATTGCTGAAGGCCACAAAGCACTCATTCACAAGAGTGAAATGTCAAGGAAATAACATGTAATAAATGATAAACTGCAATTAAAGAGAAACAGACTGAAGAAATAAGAAAATAGTAAGGACTATAAAACAAAACATCTGGATAGCATCCTAATGAATGACAGAAATGGAGAAATTGTCAGAGCGCAAAGAGCCTGTAAGTCAGAACAGAGCAGAGGGATATTTGTTCCATCAAGAAACCAGTACATCAGAGCCAGGAATACATGTCTTTATTTAAGATGAAACTCAAAACATTAAACAAAGATTGCACAAGAGGATTCCTCAAGATATAACAAAACCGTCCCAAAACTCTGGTCTTACAGAGGCTGAAAACTGAGAAACTGAAGAGTGAACGTGTCAGGGTAGGGTTTTGTTCTAGTGCATTGGATTAAAATCAAAATTCTGTTATTTCATAAATAGAAATTGTTCCCTATAAAATAGTAGTTAATAGTTAATATACAGTAGATAGGAATAGTAGTTTACACTAGTGTAGGACAGTGATTTTCAACGTGTGATCGATGGGCCCTTGGGGGTCCGTGGACTATGTCTAAGGGGTCTGCAAAAGACTAAGGCTATGACTACACTGAAGGCGGCAAACTGATCGATTTATCCGGATCGACACACACACACACACACACCAAAAAGAGTAACGCTGAGTCGACAGGAGGGCATTTCCCGTCAGGGTGGCGAAATGAAGACACTGCGGTAAGTAGAAGTTAGGAAGGCGACGGGAGATACACAAGCTACTCTATGTGGCCTGCGTATCTCCCATTCACTGCCGCCGAATATCGCAGCAAGTGTAGAGATAGTCTTAGACTGAAAACTAACTGAGCATATTCAACTATCTATACAGACACTAGATTTCCAAAGCGGTCTGCACCTGCATTCGAAGTTCCCAAAGGGATCCGCAAATGAAAATAATTGAAAACCTTCATGGTGTAAGACTAACTAGTAATTCCTGCTAAAACAACCAATTTTGATTTACTTGTGATTATTCCCCACTTCACTGATTTCTACTGTACCCCCAACTGATTGAGATAAACAGAATTGAGCCTCTAGATTGCCCCTGCCTCTCCTCATTGCTCAGATTGAGAACGTCCCTCTATGCAGCTCGTTACAAATGCAGGTTAATAATGATGATCACCTACCAGATTTTCCTGGCTTCTCTTCTTGCTGCTCTCTTGAAATTCCACGAGTTTTTCTTTCTCTTCCCTCAGTTTCTTCAAATGGGTCTGAATCTTTCCCTGAAGAAACAGAAAATGCTTTGAGTGGTGTTAGTTTTATTTTTAGGGTGAGAGTGGGGATGATCTTTTCCAACACAAATAAACAAACACGCCACCAATGACTGGAAAATCCAGTGGGTTCATGATATCAGATATACCAAGGAAGTGGAGTCATATTAATGGACACTGGAAGTGTTTTATTTTAAGGTTATTGAAATTGCTTGACCTTGTTTCTCCATTGATTTACACCAACATGACACTGAGGTCAGATCCTGGGATTTTCCTTTTGCTGTGTGAAATATCCTGTTTTGGGGAAGGTTTAACCAACAAAGAGAGACAAATCCCAGGTACCACCAGGGCTCAGAATATGGGCTGGGATTCTCCAAGGAGTGCAACTTGCACTGAATTTCAGCTCCGAACCACTGGGAATTGCACCAGTTGGACAGAGCTGGGCTGAGCAATAGGACAAACCCCGTTTGACATGTTGATTATTGGCAGGAATGTTTGGCGTTCGCCCTCGTACTGTCCTGGACCCTTCCAGTGGCAATGCTGCCTGGGTAGCTATTCCCCAGCTCCCATCAAAGTTCCCGGAAGCAGGAGATCCTAGAGATTTCAAAATGCCACGCTATGGAGAGCAGCCTGAGGACAATGGAACTACTTTGCCTGGTTCTTCAGACTGACACAGCTCAGCACCACCCAGGGTTAGTTTTGCTGCAACCCAGTCTAATCCCAGTGGTATCTAGCATGGACCTGCGCTGTCTGGAGCCCTTTTGTGCATGTATGCAAGGTGCTGAGGGTCCACACAGTGTTTAGCCCAGTGATCTCCTCTAGTGCAGGCCGGCATCTGAGTTTAACCCCTCATGGAGCAACACAGGAGTTCAGAATCCCTGTGGGAAGCACCATCTCCTGCTGGGCCTGGGCATTTTATCAAAGCACTATTCCCTCCAAACGGCCTTGCTTAATTATTTTTCAGTGCTTGTGCAAAGGCAGCATGGTCTAGTGGTCAGGACACTGATGAGAGGCTTATTAGCCCTGGGTTTTATTCCCAGTTCTGCCAGTGACCTGCTGAGTGACACTGGGTAAGTCAGGTTCCCTCTCTGTGCCTCAGTTTCCCCTACCATCTTCGGTCTATCTTCTCCATGTAGACTGTAGGCTACTCAGGAAAGGGATTATCCCAAGAAGAGGAGGAGTTCGAACATGGTGTTTATATTGTTGGGAGGTGGTGGAAGTAGGAAGGGGCAGAGAAGAGGGTCCTTCACTACCCAGGACACCGTGTATAGGAGAGGAGGGGTTCTTCTCCCCCTCACTCCAGCATGTAAGCATTAGGACATTTATGGAGGGCCACATTTCACCTGCATGAGCCTTTGGAGGAGTTACTGAGAAACGTACATAGGCCTGAAATCCTGGGATGAGGCTCATCATGTGGCTGCCTGGGGCTAAAGAAAATCCGAATGCTGGGGAAGGTGAGTTTCCCGAGGCTCTGACTATAAAAATAATGCTCTGTCATACCTTGAATTCTTTAACCGCTTCCTCTTCAGGAACGACTGTGTGATTCTTGTGCTCCTTGGCTCTGTCGCACACCAGGCAGATGGGGATTTTGTCCTCTTTGCAGAACAGTTTTAGAGGCTCCCTGTGTTTCTCACACAGTCTTTCTGTTTCTTGTTCCCTCCCTGGCTGCAAGGTGAGTTCTCTGGCTGCTTCCACAATATTCTTGAGCTTCCTGTTCGGCTTGAGGTTCCTCTGGGGACAGGTCTCTCGACATTGAGGGCAGGAGATGGTTGCACTGAATCTCGCCCGGCACTGAGTGATGCAGGCTCTGCAGAAATCATGATCACAGTCTAGAGACACCGGATCATTAAAATACTCCAGACAGATGGGACAGGTCGCTTCATCCTGGAGAATTTTTGCTGGATTTGCAGTAGCCATGGCTGTTTGTGCAGTAAAGAGATGAGATGAGAGAAAGGAAATGGAGTTTTTACTTTCCCTTTCTTCTCAGAAATGGCCTGGGCTGAAACTTTGCACAGTCATTGGGTGTGTCCTTTCTGGTGGGTCTGATGTTGTTTGTTTTTGTGAAATTGTGAGGAACCTTTGAATGAAGTGTGATTACTGCAAATTGACACTAAGTCCTCCAAAATGTTGCAGATACCTGCAACCTGTCCTGTTTAGTCACTCGTAAATATTAGAGCTGGTCAAAAAAATTTCTAATGGAACAATTTTTCTGTCCGAAAATGCCATTTTTTTTTAAATCAAAACTTTCCATGGGAATGTGTTCACCTCAATGATTTTCATAAAATGAAATATTTCAATAAGGTTAAAATGTTCCACTTTGGCTTTTTAGTTTGAAACAGCTTTTTAAAAAAAATTATTTTATATTACATGATCGATTATAATATAAAATGAAAAAGTCAAAATCAGAATATAACGCAACAATTCCCCCCAAATTATGAATTTTTATTGAATGTTGCAGGAAGATTTTTCTTCCCATTCTGATTCAGTACAAAACAATAAAAATGGGATTTTTATTAAATTTCATTCAATTGCAGTAAATTTTATTACATTTCTTTGAATTGCAGTGTAGACATTGCTCCTAGGAGAGTGTGCTTACCACAGCTGAATGCTCCTATTTTACTCTGTTTAATTATATGGATCCTGTAGATTCAGATGACAAAATTTGGAGAATAAAATTTATTTCTATCTTAACTTTGTCATGAGGGTATTTGATTTCTATGGCTCTGGATAAAGGCAAAGATTGAGGAATGATTAAAATAAAACAAAAGAATTAAGCGATACTTTTCCCTGCCAAAAAAGAAGCAACTACATTGTCCTGCTGAAATAAATCTGTTAGGAACCTTCAGCTGCCAGGGAATAGAAGGAAATTTGCAGTAAAGTAGCCAACTCACATTATCAGCTGCATATTATGCTTCCTTGTGTTGCCGCAGCATTTCTTTCTCCAACCAAATTGTTAACACTTTTTCTTTAAATACACACGCAGTCTGATTGGTTAGAAAGCTGAAGTTCAACGCTGTAGAATGCTTTTCCGAATCACAAAAGGACTTTCTTTCTTTGTGTCCAAATTTAAAATAGAAATTTCACACCAATAGCAGATTGTGACAGGAAAGCCCTCGTCTGTCATCATTTGCTGCTCTTGGACTAGAGCAGGAAGAAAGGTATAGGTAGGACAACTGTGATAGGTCAACCCCTACCATCCCAATGTGCTACCCCTGGACCAGGGGATGGGGAAAGATAGAGGTACCGCCACACTGTGACAAGCAGATCCCTATCATCACAACTTGCTGTCCCTGGACAGCAGATGGGTAAAGGTGACAGGCAGCCAGTTGTGATGGGAATGCTACCTCTGGACTATGGGATGGGGAAAGGCAAAGGCAGCCAATTGTTAGATATCAGTAACCACGACCAGTAGCAAATTGTGCAAGCAGCAGTTTGTAATGTCACTCTGGCCAGGAGAGGGGCAGCGGGCAGCACTCATGACAGAGGGGACTTGAGAGTGTTTTACTTGGGGTCCAGTGATGGGTTCATTCACTCCTACAAATAACCCGAGGAACCTGGTGGCCCAGCACGGACAGCTACATGAGCTGGGCTAGGGGAGCAGAGCTTGTATAGTCCAGGGGCAGGGCTGGTAGCCAGCGTGCCTGGTGTGGAGACAAGAGACCAGCGCTGACAGACTGCTCCCTGCTCCAATCTCCTACCACAGCACAATCACACTCGCTGTCCGTGTTGTCAGGATCTAAGTCTGTCATTGAGGTTTGTATAAGTATTTCAGCCTGGGTATTTGCCTGAGATAGTAAATTGTGCCTGCTTTGGGGCCTGCGTGCCGGCCTGAAAGCTAAAGCTTTTAAGATACACGTTAGCAGGGAACAAAGACCTCGTGTGTTTCTTTTCCCTACCTGCAACCAAACGGGTTTTCTTTATTACTGTGGAAAAGACAAGGGATGTCGTTAGAATGTTTCAAGGCGCAATGCGCGTGTGATGTACGAATGCACAAATGAAAGAGCTCTATCAAGATTGATGCCAGATGAAGGCTAAGGAACTGGCTGGGGAAGTGAGGAAGGTGAAGGGGGTGTTAAAAAGAAACATAAACATAAGGTCTTAAAGTGGCTGTGGCCAAGATCTAACCTCGCTCACTGCCCCTCCCATGAGGTACAAAAATGGCTGTACTAAAGCCCTCAGGTCTAGCCCCCTCCCAAACAGAAAATGACCATATATTGGAAGGGGTGGTACCGAGCGTGGGGGCACCCTGCAGGTATAATTAAGGCTCTCAAGAAGAAGAAGGAGGAGAAAAGGGACTCTTTTGGCATACAGAGCCATAGTCAGGGGCAGGGCAGATCTATGGGCCTATAGATCTCTGGTTGTGGGGGAAGGTAACTCTATCAGTATATATAGAAAAATAAGGCCGATTGGTGTGAAGGGTTTGGAGGTACAGTTACGGTTCTGAGTTTGTTCTGTCGCAGATTGCCTGCGATTGGACTCTGGGCTGTTGTTTTCCAATGACTGTGTCTTGGAACCGAGGCAGGGAGCCTAACAAGTGTCCTCAAGAAACTTATCCCCTGTTGCTCCAGACTCTAGCCAGCTTTTCTAGGACCAGGACCCCTCACTCTCGTGTTGCAGGTGATACTGGGGACTTTCTGGAACAGTTTTCACAGAAACCCCCTTTTCCTCCCTCCTGGGAACCTGGATGTCTCCTTTCTGTCCTCCCATTGACACAGTGATTTCTATCCATGATGGCCCCTGGAGGCTCCACGGCCCATTGGGAGAGGCCCCCAGAGGAAGGGTCTGGGGCAGGGTAGCTGCAGGGCAATTTTTTGTGTGTGATTTTAAAAAAAATAATTTTCATAAAGAAAGATGCAATAAGGATAGAAAATGGTAGTTGACAGACAGCTTGACTGCCTTCCCAACCCCCACGCCTTCCCAGGAGAGCCAAGAACCTGTTCACTTAACCAGCTCGACAATTTGTCAAAGCTGCAAGAGCAGGCAATGCAAAATCAGACACTATTACACAGACCTAACGTTGTAGGGTGTGTCTGTGTGTTGGGGAGGGGAACACAACAATAAAATACAAATGAACAATGATCCGAGGAGGTCACTAACTCCGGCAGAGGTTAGGGGCCATAACAGCAGTGGGTGGGCGAGGGTCTGTGGCTGTGATGTGCAGGTCAGACTAGATGATCATGATGGTCCCTTCTGGCCTTAAAGTGTATGAATCTAATAGAAGCCAGGTACAGGGAGGCAAAGCGCAGGGCAGGGATATCACTAGGACCCAGGAGGAGCTGGGTGGGATTGAGCCCACTCTGAGGTTGCTCAGGGGGCCAGGCAGGCAGCAGAAGGAGGAAGACAAGAGAAGTCCAGTGTGTGATGCATGCACTCTCTCTTGCTTCAGACTCCAGGTCATAGAGACTAGGATGACTGGGGCTAGAGAAGCCCATTTTTTCATGGAGGCTGTTCCCTCCATGCCTCAGTGACACTGTGTGATCCAGGATCCCCAGAGTCCTCCTTGAACAAATGTGATTGGCCTCTCTATCTCAATCACTGAATGCGCTCTATGGTTTGACATGCCAGAGACTGCACAGAGTGGAGACCAAAAGCAACCTCCAGGGTCATAGAGACTGCATAATAGAAAGTCCAGAGGAAGAGGTCATAGAGACTGAATTTTTATCTGAGGCTAGAGAGGCTGATTTCAGGGTCCCCAGTGGGATATTTCCCAGGTGTCTCAGGGACACAGTCTGAGCCGGGATCGTGAAAACACCCAGAGCCAGGGGCGGATTCTCCCCCCAGGGACAGAGGCCGGCGGGAAAGTGAAGATCGGGGCCTGGTCACCAGCATCGAAAAATGTCACCTGCCCCCGGTCACAGTCCAGACACACCCGGATCCTGCTGGGGACCCGGCGACGGGGCAGGGGGGTCTCAGGGGAGATGAGAGCCCAGAACTGATCCCGCCACCGCCGCACAGCCCAGATCCCCTCCTCAGGGCTATGGCTGATCCATCCCTTCCTCCTCACAGACTCTCTGGCCACCCCCACAGCCCAGTATCGCCCACCCCCCAGCTCCACCTCCCAGTAATGTCTCCCCGAGGTGAATCCCTCACAGCCCAGCACACAGAGATCAGTGTCAAATCTCTCAGGGTTGTTGGGCAGATCCTGCCGTGTGTCTGCCCATCTCACACTTTTCCCATCCGCAGACAGGACGAGTTCGGGATGAGCCGTGCCTGGATCCAGAGTCACATTCGCTGGGGAGAGAGAATCAGAGCGTTAGGGGCCGAGCTCAGCCCTGGGGGAGGCTGGGACCATTTCTCACACCCCCCAACAGCCCTGTTCTGGCTGGGACACTCCTGGATCCAGGGAGCTGCCCCTGTCCTGGGCACCTGAGACTGAGCAGAGCTGAGCCGTCATTAAAGTTCCTCAGTCTGTTTCTCATTTGTTTGCAGAGGCTTCAACTCCCTGCTCCCCCTGCTGGGGCTGCTCCATTCCCAGAGGCAGAGACACAGCAAGGAAGGGGTCAGAAGCTTTTAGTGAGGAGGGAGCAGAAAAGGCAGGTACCAGCTTTAAACCCCAGAGGCAGTTGCTTATTGGGGGGAGGCAGGCCCCGGGGCACTGTCCTGCTGGGGGAGCTGGACTGGCCCTTAATGGGGGGGGGGGGAGGATGCAGCATGGGGGATGCAGGCACAGAGCCTCCTGCACCCCCCATTAAGGTTTTTTGCCCGGAACGTATTTGCCCGCCATTCCAGCCCCGCACTGTCTCAGGCTGGCAGGGGGTGAGGCTGCCCCTGTGTGAGCTGGCACCGGACTGCTGGCCTGCACCGGGAGAGGTGCGCACCAGGCAAGTGCGGGGAGTGGAGGGTGGCGGAGCCAAGCCTGTATTTGCAGCCCATCCTCCTCCCACAAGTAGAGACCCCCCTTCCCAGGACAGCTGGGGGGTCACACTGGGACCTCTCCTGCTGTATACAAGGAAGGGCACATGGCGGGGGGTGGGGGTGTGTGCAAATATAGGCTTGGCCCTCACACGCCGGAGACCCTCTCTATGCCACTGCCCAGAGGGAAGCTCCTTCCCCTAACTGCATCCTCCACTCTCAGGCCAGGGAACAAAGAGGAAGATGCAGCATTGGGACAGAGCCAATTAAGACCAGAGAGCAGGGACTGGCATTGGGTGGGGTAGTCCCAGCCCAGAGAGAAGGGGAGAGGGGGGCTAGCATCAGAGTGGAGCATCTCCCCAATCCAGGAAGAAGTGAGCAGCTCTAATGGGAGAGCCAATCCCTGCCCAGAGGAAAGGCAGGATGTTGGGCACGAGTGATGGGGACACCCCTCTGCACTGGGGTAAAGGAGAGGGATGTGTCATCCCTCAGGGCCAAGAGCTCTGTTTTAGGGCTGCTCAGTGCAAGCGTTTGTTCATCAGCGTGGGCACGAAGGCAGCACTGAGGTTGGTGTTAGGATTGTTTGTGTGACTTCAGCTGGGATCCCCGTAGCATTTCATGTGTTTAGTTTTAGGGCTCGGTGTGTCCTGGCTGGTGTCGGTTGGTTTTTAATTTTATCAACAATATCATTAAAATATTTTCATGGGAACTTTCTGATAATTTAAAACTAATCTTCACCTGCAATCGCGCCTTGTCTGAGTGATCCTAGGGATTCCCCTCTTTTTGTCTCCAGTGCAGGTGGCAGAGTGTCTGAAGGGGAAAGGATAAAAGACATGGAATTTCAGGGTTTCATATTTATAACAGCATTCCCACCTGTGTATATATATGTGAGTTAACCGTATTTTAATTATGACAGAGAAACAGACAGAAAGGTCGAGAGACATATTCAGGTATTTAATAGAAACTAATCTGAAACCTTCTGTTTCCTTTATCATTCAGGTATCTCCCACCAATGGAATCAACATCCATGAAACTGCACAACCATCCCAGGACAGACAATCTGTAAGAGATGTACTTTTTCCTCCCTGCTTACAGACTCCATTTGGTTTGTCTCATCACTTACTCCATTTTGTCATAACCTAGAGTCCTAGACCCAGATCATGCAAAGACTTTGGCATAAAAGTAACTTTACCCACTTTGGTCCCTTTGACATTAACAGAATGTTAAGAGTTCAGAAAACTAGAGCTTGACTTGTAAGCTGTTGGGTCTGTTTATTTAGCGTCTCTACAGGGAGCAGCATGACGGGGCCCTCGTGCTCCAGAGGCAGAAATATGAATAATAATAAAATCATTTTATCCATGTGGAATTAGAGGCAGGGGGAAGTTTGGCTCAATGGGCCAGATTCACCCCTGCACTGGCAGGAGGCGAGACAGTTTGAGACTCTGCTGTTCCATGGCTGCAGGGGCCGGTGCAGACCTTGGTGCAGGCTGAGGAAGTTCTGAAGCCAGCCAGAGTTGTGTCCCTTCTACAATGGCCCCCGTGTTTCTTGGCCAGCGTGCAGAGTGTCAGAGGCCCAGCTTTACACTGCCCATGTCCCTCTATCCTTCATCCACCCCTCCCTCTTCCACCCTGCCCTTCCCAACCCCCTCCATTCCCAGACCTTTCAGGAACTCTCCTAGTGTCTGCAGCTGCTACTATTTGCAAGCTCGCCCACCGCTAAAGGCCTCTCCCCCAGCCTAAGGGGTGGAGCCACCGGACCCAGGACTCATCTGATTTCGTGGGACAACAAATGAAAAAACAGGAAGGGGCGTGATGGTCAAAGGGTCAATCGGAGGAAAGAGGAAGGGGACACCAAGCAGAGAACCCCGGACAACACTCACTGCTCCCGAAAGGCGTCAAGGGAGCCAGCGCACGCTGCCCAGAGGAATTCTGCCCAGATGCGTGAATGGACAGAGGAATAGAAGTAGGCCTCACAGTCGCAGGGTGCCCCCGCAACCAATCTCCTCTCCCTGGGGTTATAGATGGCGACTTTGGCCAGAGCAAGGAGGAGGCTGACGAGGAGGTTCCGCGACTTTGTGGGGCCACAGATGGGGTGCAGATATAAAAACTAGTGCGGGGAAAAGTGCAGCCAGAACCCCAGCAGGAGGTTCTGGAGAAGCCGGAACAGGGGCTGCAGCCTGGCGCACTCCAGATAAGCATGCGCCAGGGTCTCCCTCACACTGCAGAAGGGGCAGGCGTCGGGTGAACCGCGTCAGGAACACACCCATGCTCACGGCTCCATGGAGGAGCCGCCAACTGATGTCCCCAGTGGGCCGTGGGGTCAAGGTGGAGTAAAGACTTGCCCACCAGGGGTCCTCGCCCTCTACAGGTGGCAACAGGTCCTGCCACTTGGTGTCAGGCTGGGACACGAAGGCGAGGAGATGAAGGGTGTGGAGCACGAGCATGTAAAGATGGGCCCCCGGCGCAGTTCGAAAGAGGACCGGCTGCAGGTCGCGCAGCCAGCTCGGTGTGTGGGGAGGGGGCGGCTGGGGGGCTCGTGGGGCCTGGACTCGATGGAAAGTGCCAGACGGCTGGGACTGAGGCATGGGGGGTCTGTGGGGGTGGCTCCTGTGCTGGAGGGATACTTCACACTGTGGGAGGGGCTTTCTCCTTCCCCACAGCCCCTTTGGCCCAGACTAGCTGCCATACGGGACCAGAGCACAGTGATAGGCTGGGACCGGCTTTATCAAATGGCCTTTAATGTAGGGTCTAGATTTTGAGTGTCGGCCTTTAGGCACCTGCGGCCTGGTACTCAGAGGGGTTGGGAACCACCACTTCCCTAGGTAACCCATTCCAGTGCTTCATCAGCCTCCTAGTGAAAAAGCTTTTCCCAATATCCAACCACAGTCTCCCCCACTGGAACTTGAGACCATTGCTCCTTATTCTGTCATCTGCCACCACTGAGGACAGCCTAGCTCCATCCTCCCTGACACCCTCTTTCAGGTAGCACCCCCCCCCCCCCAACTCCCTACTCCCCAGCTAGAGGCAGGTGAAGCCGCAGGAACTCCTCCCCTACCTCCCTGGAGCTGGGGGAAGCCACCCAGGACTTCTCGCCCCAGGGCAGTGGAGTCCAGCTAACCCGGTTTCTCACTCCCACCCCCCTAGCCCGCTCCCCCTCAACAACACTCTGTTCTGTAGACCAGCCCTCAGAGGCTTATCCCAGTTTTCCATCCTGGATCCCTTCTCAGTACCTTTGAACTTCCTCAGAGTCTCTGTTAGAGCAACAGTTTTCTGGGAGAAATCACTGAGTCCCTTTTCCAGTTCAGGAGAAATCTCCTCTGGCTGCTGGAACTTCCCCTTCTCACACCTGGACAGAAACAATTTCACATGGTTATATTTCACTTAGTGACTCTTTTTACTTCTCCTAGCCTCCAAGAAGGTGCAACACAGGCCATGGCTGTGCAACCTTCTCCCCCAAAGGACACGTTCATATTCTTCACCCTGGCCTGTAGAGATCAGCTTTGGGGATAAAAGGGGAATTGAGTCTCTCTGTGTCCAATTTCCTCCTTGGCCTCTCTGCTCTGATTGATAGAGCGGTGCACAGGGACATCTAGCAGATATCCATGGGTTTGCAGGGCTCTACTGATGGACAGAAGGTTCCCATGTTAATTGCTGTAGAAATCGGTCCACTAGGAACTAAATTGATACACCAACTTCCCTGTCCGCAGCTTATTCCACCCAGGTCTCCAAACAGTCCTCATGGGGGAAAGACTCAATCACTGCTACCCTGGGCTGAATGGTAACCAGCGCCCAGAAGGGAAAGGCCCATATTTCATCTCCACAATGGTGAGGCAGCCTGTCCCCTTGGGATGTGACGTCTCTAGAAAATACTTTAGATCAGTCTTTACACTGAATGGATAATTCCAGAGTCTTCTATAAAAGGGTGAGAACCTCGGGATGAAGTTGAAATTTATCAGGGAGAATTTTATCCAGAATGTGACTTTCCCCCACATTTTGGTGCAGAGCCCTGGAGAGATGCGATGCTAACATCATCTCCAAGCTCTTTCTCAGCACTGTGAAGTGTGAGGGGGAGTGAGAGAGAGCCACGTACCTGCTCAAGGTGCTTCTGATATCCTAGAGGAGAGAGAGAGAAGGAATATTAGTCCCACCTGACATACACTTCAATTCCAAAGAAAGGATTTAGCAAGCATGGGGAAAAGAGGCCGTGTCCTGGCCCCAGGGCCATGGATTCCCTGAGCTAATGGGACTTTTCCATCTCTAATATCAATGTGTCTGTGAGTCTGCCAAGAACAATAATAAATTTCATGTCAGAAATCACACACTGAGTTACACTGAGATCTCTGTGACCATGCCCATGGATGGGACTCCCGTGCCCATGTTTTAGGAGCTCTCCTGTCCCTGTGCTGGATATGAAGTGTTTCTAACTCAGTCTCACCTGCAGGAATTCACTTGCTGGCTTCTGATACTTCCCCTCTATGTCACTGATCAGCTCAGTGAGATGGGACATCTCCGCAGAGAGTTTGTTTATATTTTCAGTTTGTATCTTCAGAATCTCCTTATCCAGCTTTAGAAGCTGGGCCAGCAGGAATCGCTCTTGTTCCTTCAGGAACTGCTGCAGTTGCTGAAACTGAGACACAATTTTTTGCCTCTCGGTTTGTGTCTTTCTCTGTAAAAGAAAATATTAAAAAAATAAGGAAAGGGCTGGTCAGGGACATGGATGGAGTCTGGGGTCCTTTCATGGAGTGTTGAGTGTGGAGGAGGAGAATGTCTCTGCAAATTCCAAGTCGTCTGCCACTGAACAAATCCCTGTGGTTACTAGAGAGAGGATTTTCTCACATCCTTTCCCTTGGCCCTTGGCCTTAGAATATCACACCCTTGGCCTCAGAATTTCAGAAAGCAATGTTTCCATGTCTGACATGGTTCAAATAGTGTATTATCGATGGCCTTGGAGACGTAGATCAAAAGCAATAGAAGGCAGGACAAAACACTAAAGCTGGGTGACATTTTCTGCACTGAAATTTTTTCCAGGGAAAGTGCAGATTTGTCAACACTGAAACCTTTCATGATTTCCTGCCAATGTCACGCAGTTGTTTTGTTATAAAAATAAATAGATGAGAATTCAAAACATTTTCTTTTTTAAATTTTTTTCCAGGATTTTAAATTTTAAATGACTTCTTGTTAGAAAATTTCCTTTTTTTTTAATATAAATATGTATATTTTTAAAAGAAAAGGTCAAAACTGAAAGAAAACATTTTGATTTTGTCAAAATTAAACATTTCACTTATTTAAAAATCAGTTTTTGGTTCAATCCAATATTTTTTTTTATATCAACCAATGAAAAAGATCTGTTATTTGCCCAGCTCTACTGAGAGCCACATTGACACAGACAGGTGGGAAGAGAAAAAAGAGAATGAAACTTGGGAGAGGATTTTTCAGGCCCTCTGTATTTGGACATCCACACCCACCCAGACGTACACACACATACACAGTATCCCAGGATCATGAAGCAATGGACAAAATTCCACATTCCCCAAGGCCACAAAGCACTCATTCACAAGAGTGAAATGTGAAGGCAATAAGCTGTAATAAATGATAAACTGCAATTAAAGAGAAAGAGACTTAAGAAATAAGGAGGGTGTGAGCTGTAGTGAAAATAAGAAAATAGTAAGGAGTGTAAAACAAAACATCTGGATAGCATCCAAATGAATGACAGAAAGGGAGAAATTGTCAGAGCACAAAGAGACTGTAAGTCTGAAAGGAGCAGAGGGATAATTGTTCAGTCAAGAAACCAGTACATCACATCCAGGAATACATGTCTTTATTTAAGATGAAACTCAAAACCTTAAACAAAGATTGAACAAGAGGATTCCTCAAGATATAACAAAACAGTCTCAAAACTCTGGGCTTACAGAGGCTGAAAACTGAGAAACTGAAGAGTGAACATGTAAGGGTAGGGTTTGGAACTAGTGCATTGGATTAAAATCAAAATTCTGTTATTTCATAAATAGAAATTGGTCCCTATAAACTAGTAGTTAATATACAGTAGATAGGAATAATAGTTTACAGTAGTGTAGGGCAGTGGTTTTCAACGTGTGGTCCGTGGGCCTCTGGGGGTCTGTGGACTATGTCTAAGGGGTCCACAAAAGACTAAGGCTATGACTTCATTGATGACGGCAAACTGATCGATTTATCCAGATTGACTGAGCGGAAGTAGAGACCCAATCAATTGCCCCAGAAATCGACGCTACTAATCAACCTCCACTAAAAAGAGTAACGCTGCGTCGACAGGAGGGCATTTCCCGTCAGCGCAGCGAAATGAAGACACTGCGGTAAGTAGAAGTTAGGAAGTCGACAGGAGATACACAAGCTACTCTATGTACCCTGCGTACCTCCCGTTCACTGCCGTCGAATTTTGCGGCAAGTGTAGACATAGTCTTAGACTGAAAACTAACTGAGCATATTCAACTATATATGCAGACACTAGATTTCCAAAGGGGTCTGCACCTCCATTCGAAATTTCCAAAGGGATCCGCAAATGAAAATAATTGAAAACCTTCATGGTGTAAGACTAACTAGTAATTCCTGCTAAAACAACCAATTTTGATTTACTTGTGATTATTCTCCACTTCACTGATTTCTGCTGCACCCCCAACTGATTGAGATAAACAGAATTGAGTCTCTAGATTGCCCCTGCCTCTCCTCATTGCTCAGATTGAGAACGACCCTCTATACAGCTCGTTACAAATGCAGGTTAATAATGATGATTATCTACCAGATTTTCCTGGCTTCTCTTCTCGCTGCTCACTTGAAATTCCACGAGTCTTGCTCTCTCTTCCCTTAGTTTCTTCACATGAGCCTGAATCTTTTCCTGAAGAAACAGAAAATGCTTTGAGTGGTGTTAGTTTTATTTTTAGGAGTGAGAGTGGGGATGATCTTTTCCAACACAAACAAACACGCTATCGATAACTGGAAAAATCTAGTGGATTCATGATATCAGATATACCAAGGAAGTGGAGTCATATTGACACTGGGAGTGTTTTATTTTCAGGCTTCTTGAATTGTTTCACCTGGTTTCTCTATTGATTTACACCAACATGACACTGAGGTCAGATCCTGGGATTTTTCTTTCGCCGTGTGAAATATCCTGTTTTGGGGAAGGTTTAACCAACAAAGAGAGACAAATCCCAGGTGCCACCAGGGCTCAGAATATGGGCTGGGATTCTTCAAGGAGCCCAACTCCCACTGAATTTCAGCCCTGAACTGCTGGGAATTGCACCAGTTGGACAGAGCTGGGCTGAGTAATAAGACAAGCCCCGTTAGACATGTTTATTTTTGGCAGGAATGTTTGGCGTTTGCCCTTGTACTGTCCTGGACCCTTCCAGTGGCAATGCTGCCTGGGTAGCTATTCCCCAGCTCCCACCAAAGCTCCTGGAAGCAGGGGGTCCTAGAGATTTCAAAATGCCACGCTATGGAGAGCAGCCTGAGGACAATGGAACCAGCTTGGCTGGTTTTTCAGACTGACACAGCTCAGCACCACCCAGTGTTTGTTTTGCTGCAACCCAGTCTAATCCCAATGGTATTTGGCATGGACTTGCGCTGTCTGGAGCCCTTCTGTGCATGTACTCAAGGTGCTGAGGGTCCACACAGTGTTTAGCCCAGTGATCTCCTCTAGTGCAGGCCGGCATCTGAGTTTAACCCCTCATGAACGAACACAGGAATTCAGAATCCCTGTGGGAAGTGCCATCTCCTGCTGGGCCTGGGCAGTTTATCAAAGCACCATTCCCTCCAAACGGCCTTGCTTAATTATTTTTCAGTGCTTGTGCGGAGGCAGCATGGTCTAGTGGTCAGGGCACTGATTGGTGGCTTATTAGCCCTGGGTTTTATTCCCAGCCCTGCCAGTGACCTGCTGAGTGACACTGGGTAAGTCAAGTTTCCTCTCTGTGCCTCAGTTTCCCCTCCCACCCTCGGTCTATCTTAACTAGTTAGACTGTAGCCTTCTCAGGGAAGGGATTATCCCAAGGAGAGGAGACGTTTGGACATGGTGTTTATATCATTGGGAGGTGGTGGAAGTGGGGAGGGGCAGAGAAAGGGTCCTTCACTGCCCAGGACACCATGTATAGGAGAGGAGGGGTTTTCCCCCCCCTCACTCCAGAATGTAAGCTTTAGGACATTTATCGAGGGCCACACTTCACCTGCATGAGCCTTTGGAGGAGTTGCTGAGAAACCTACATAGGCCTGAAATCCCCAGAGGAGGCTCAACAGGTGGCTGCCTGGGGCTAAGGAAAAGCCAAATGCTGGGGAAGGTGAGTTTCCCAAGGCTCTGGCTATAAAAATAATGCTCAGTCATACCTTGAATTCTTCAACCGCTTCCTCTGCAGGAACGACTGTGTGATCTCTGTGCTCCTTGGCTCTGTCGCACACCACACAGATGGGGATTTCATCCTCTTTGCAGAACAGTTTTAGAGGCTCCCTGTGTTTCTCACACAGTCTTTCTCTTACTAGTTCCCTCCCTGACTGCAAGCTGAGTGCTCTGGCTGCTTCCACTATACTCTTGAGCTTCCTGTTTGGCTTGAGGTTTCTCCTGGGAAAGGTCTCTCGACACTGAGGGCAGGAGATGTCTGCACCGAATCCCTTCCAGCACCGGGTGATGCAGGCTCTGCAGAAATTGTGATCACAGTCTAGAGACACCGGATCATTAAAATACTCCAGACAGATGGGACATGTCGCTTCATCCTGGATATTTTTTGCTGGATTCACAGCAGCCATGTCTGCTTGTGCAGAAAAGAAACAAGATGAGAGAGAGGAATGGAGTTTTTAGTTTCACTTCCTTTTCAGAATTCTGTTCTGGGCTGAAACTTTGCACGTCATTGGCTGTTTTCTTTCTGGGTGGGGTCTGATGTTTGTTTTTGTGAATTGTGAAGAACCTTTGAATGAAGTGTGATGACTGCCAATTGACACTAACTCTTCCAAAATATTGCAGATACCTGCAACCTCTCCTGTTATTTAGTCATTCATAAAAATTAGAGCTGGTCAAAAAAGTTTTTAATGAACAATTTTCCTGTCCGACAATGCAAGTGTGTTGAAATGAAAGCTTTCCATGGGAATGTGTTCACTTCGATGATTTTTATAAAATGAATCTTTTCAGCAAGCTTAAAATGTTCCCCTTTGGCTTTTTAGTTTGAAACAACTTTGTTTTAAAGTGTATTTTGTATTACATGATCAATTATAATATAAAATGAAAAAGTCAAAATCAGAATATCACTTGTACAGTTTTATTGAAATTAAACATTTAAATTTCCCCCAAATTATGAATTTTTATTTAGTGTTGCAGAAGAGTTAAGAGTCTAAAAGAAATAAAATAGTTGTAGTAATAGAAAAGGAATTCATGGCTCCAATATTAGGAAATTAATATAGGGAAACAATGGGTTAACCCTCTGCTAAAGAAAGGGAGTCTTTCTTTCTTTCACCCTCTGATAAAGAAAGGGAGTTTTTCTCTAAAGGGAGAAGCACTTATCTAGTCATAAATTCTGGCTTCAGGAATTTCACCAGACAGGGGTAAAAGGGAGGGGGAGTTTTCTTTTCTGATAAGTAAAAAATGTCAACATAAAGAAATCCATTAGAAAAGGGCAAGAGGTAAAGTAGAAAGGCACATGCTTAAAAAGGTAATAGAATATTAGCACACACCTTGCATAGAAAATTTGCTTATTAGCATGAACATGGATCTATATGTTGTATGTGGAAGAAAATGTATGTAATAGGCGGTCGCGAAAGTTGTAAACCTTTTATTACCCAGCCAATGGGGAACGAAGGGAGGGATTTTTTCGTCCGGGATAGGGAATATAAACTGTTAAACAAAGAAAGGGGGGCGCGCTCCTTTCGGAATAGTTTTTTGTTCTGGAGTTGTGCCCAGCTTTGCAAACCTGTTAAAAGAATAAAAGTAGTTTGTTTTTACTCTTTACCCGCTTATATCCGATGTTCTTTATTAAACCTTTTTAGTCCTAAGTGGACAAATTGAAAAGGTATTTCTTACAGTTTTGGGGGCCGTCCGGGATTCTCACCAGCCTCCAGAGACGGTTGCCCGACTATAGTCTTGGATGACGCGTCCTATCGAGTTCAACAGTCCCAGGCTTATCTCGGGACGACGCCTCTGTCACGGCTGCAGGAATCCGACAAGGACCGGTTCGGGTAAAGATTAATTGTAAAGTATAAAAGGCCGTAGAGGGCCTAAAGGTTAATTGTAATGGACAAAAGGCCGTAGAGGGCCATAGGAAAAAGGAGCGCGCTAAGACCAGGCAACTCTGTGCACGGATCAAGGTAAGAAAGACAAAAAGGGGTTTGTCGTTTGAGTATTACCTTGTTGGTCGAGTGGGTAGATGGTCTAAGGAGGTGTTGTGTGAGACGTCCATAAGGGGACAAAGTGAGTGTGGAGACCTGAACCGCAGTTCCATACCTCCACGAGGAGATTGGTCGGTGACGGTCGAAGCGTGTGATAAATACTTACACATACGAAAATAAGACTCCTAAAGAGACCTCTACCATGGGAAGTGAGAGAAATACTGAGTGGCAGGTTTCTCTAAAGAAGTACTGAGTGGCAGTCAGACTTCTCTTATGTGGTATAATAAGTGTGTTAAAGGGATCTTGAAGACTGTTTGTAATTAGGTGCTACCTTTAGTGTTTCAGGAAAGAGAGAGGAAATTTTTTTCTCTCTCCTTCTCTCTCTCTCCTTTTCTCTTCTCTTGTTTCCGATAACCCTTGAGAAAGGGGGAGGGAGTGGGTAAACATAATGGGAAATAAAGGAAGTAAGGGTGGTAAAAAAAAAGAAAACAAATCAATGGAGCCTATGGGGTCCAATTTTTTTTACATCATGTTACTTGTATTTAAGGGTATAAAATGTTGTTTTAAATGCACTGCAAAAAAAAAAGAAAATGTAAATAGGTATTGTGGAATCAAAGAAATAAGCATTACATTTATTAATAGAATGCTTGGCCTGAAACTGGTCATGGAAGGCCTGGCCTGAAGTTGTAGCCTGAAACTGAAATAGAAGCCCCAGGCTAAACCATTAACAGAAGGCCTCAACTGCAATTAGGATAAAGATGTTAAAGTCCCACAAGAGGTCTCTGAACCACACCCGAGAGGCAAGTCTCTGTTGAGCCTTAATTCTTATTGAAGTCTGTGAACAGACTTCACCTGTTTGATAAGTACCAGTACCTGCCCCCCTTTGTCTTACCGGCCCCATAGAAACTCACTCCATACAAATTAGCATTTGAACAAGTATTGTGTCACCACCCATCTTCAGGTGTTAGCCAGGGTCCCTGAAAACCTGATTGTATAATCAAGTGACTCATTGGGCGTTCCTGTGAGGGCATCTGGTGTGCCTCACTGTGCATTGTGATTGTCTTTCCTGTTAAGTATAAACTGTTAATCAAATTCCACTATACGATCAACATGTAAATGAACCTAAGCAACCCCTATATAAGTCTTTTGTATCTGGTAGCCAGTTGAAGTACGTTTGCCCAGCATCCAGACATGCTGCTTGACTTCCCTATAGCCACCTGGGTTTTCCCTCTGGCTATAGTATTCCCCATAGCTATGGTTATGTGACTGTGTGTGTGTGTCACAATTAAAGCTGTACCAGATCGAACTCTAAAATGTAGCAGTGTGATTCTTTTCCACGACAGTATGTTGAATTCAAAATAAAAACAGCAGTATATAATATGTATGCTAAAATAAGAAAATTGGAACAAAGTTTAATGCAGTGTGGTGCATTGCAGCACCAAAGGGGGTGGGGGAATTGTAAAAGTAAGGATTGGGCCCTTAAGAATTCTGGTTCGAACAACATGGTTTATGGCCAGAAGGAGAAGGGGGGGCTAAAGATAAAATGCAGACAGGGTGAAAACTCTAAAGAAAGACTGCATGAATCCCGGGTAAGGAGTCTAAAGGACTCCAAAAAAGAAAAATTGAAAATTATTAGGACAGCCTGGGGAATAGTAACTTCATTAATGCACCCTCTTTGTTAATAGATTAATCAGGTCTTTATGTGTCTTGTCTTATTGATGGGAAACCAGTAAAATGTTTTATAGACACTTCCCAGACACTGGAGCCAGCAGATCCACCTTAAAAGTTTAGGAGTTTTCTCTATTCCCTTATCAAGGAAGAATGTAAACCAATTAATGCCGCATCTGGTGTCTAAATCACTATCTGTTTCTTTAAGAAAGATTTATTCTGTAAAATTTGATTGTACTATTTATTGTTTACCAGATGGGATTAATTTGTTGTTTACCTTGTGAAAATGAAAATTCTGTTTTGGCTGTATTTCTTGAACAAGGACAGGATCCTGAAATATCCAGCATACAAAAGGAATACGTCCTGTGATTATATCTTTCCTTGAACAAGAAATTATTGTGCCTACTCGAATTCTCTCTGACACCCCAATTTTTCCTGTTGGGAAACCTGGAAAAATATTTATTGCTTTGTGTAAGATTGTGTGGGGATAACAGTAAGCATACCATTGTTGTTGTGAATACCGGGGGTGCACACCTAAGGAAACTTAGTGCAAGAAGTCTGTGGGGGGGGGCTGTTGAAATCCCTGTTTGTCAGTTTCAGCAGCGCAAGCAGAAGTGCTTGCCTGTTGAATCCCCTGCTTGTAAATTTCAACAATGCAGGAGCCTGCCTCCCTAGTGTAAAACTTAAAATCAGGCTTGGTGGCTGTCTCAGCCAAAAGCGGGTTAGAAATCCACTGTGCAATTAACAAAGTATTCTTGCAGCCTCAAAAATAGGCTGCACCACTATAGTTGTCACATTTAAATGAGTTTGGGAAGCCGGGTGACAAAGTAAAGGTTCAGGAACCTATGGTAAAAGATAGATGGACGGGTATGTGTAAAAGACAGTTTGTTGTGGTGGTCTGATAAAATAAAATAAAAGCTTAAAAAAGGCAATTTTGAACTATAAATTGAAAAAACTCCAAACTGAGAACAGTGTTTTAAGGGTTAAACTGAAAGAGTGTAACTCCTCTGCACATCACAGTACTGCTATCATGCAACGGGAGGAATACACTGATTTTAAATGGAAAACAGCTCAGCATGTTCATAAGTATACTCCTCTCAGTACAGAGGAAATAAGGGGCTTATTAAAAATCTCCCAAATATAAAGCCCAAAGACCCAAACTTAATGTTTTGAAAATAAATGTGTGTGTAAAACAAGATAAGCCTGCTGCCAAGAATTGTAAGTAAAAGTAGAAAAAAAAGTAAAAGATTAACCCTATAAAAAGTTGAAGGAAATGAAACAGTTGAAAGTTGTAAAATTGATATAAAAAAAAAAGTAAATTCTTGGTTTCATTGCAGCCATTCTGAAGGAAAAAGGGCCCTTCTCCTAAAGGAATGGTCTGTAAATAAACCTGACTAAAGTGACTTAAATATAAATGATTTAGTTTAAATCAAAGTATGAAGGGGTGGTGGAGATTGGGAGTGAGGTGGAATTGCAAATAAATCAATAAATAAATAAATAAATAAAGGATTGAAACGAGGGATTGGACGAAGTAGGGGAGGCTCGGAAAGGGTTTGTCAAAAGGGATGAGGAAAGTGTAAGCAAAAGCAAAAGGCTACGTTAATGGTTCAAATCATTTAAAAGGTTAGGCAGCCAATGAAAGGAAGAGGGATGAGAGGAAGAGGTGAAGGGGGGTATGAGAACCGAGGAGGAGGGAGTGGTCAGGTAGTTAACCGGGACAGGTTCAGACTTGGACCAAATCAATGTGCCTGGTGCAAGGAGGAAGGACACTGGAAAAGGGAATGTCCAAAACAAAAGGGGGAGGAAGAAATAGGAAACTTGATGCTGTTTGAAGAATAGGGAAGTCAGGGGTTTTTTTTTTTTGGACCAGCTTTCCAGGAACCCTTGATAATCCTGAAGGTTGGTCCGTATGCAGAAGAGGTGGATTTTCTGGTTGATTCTGGGGCTACACTGTCTACTCTAAATTATTTACCCCGAGGAGTAAAAATTGGAAAGGGAACTATATAGGCGCAGGGAATTGGAGGTCATGTAATACAATCCCCAATTTGTGAACCTATTTTAGTGCAAATAAAAGAGGAAGGAGGCCCTAAGGTTTGGTGTGACTTTGTGTATATAAAAGGAAATGTAAATTTGTTGGGCAGGGATTTAATTGGATCCCTGGGATTAACCATTAAAGAAGTCCAGGGATGGGTGGAAGTAAAACTGATGCAATTGATCAAAGAAGAAAGTAAATCAGTATGGCTAACTAAAGGACTGGCTAGAGAAGTGTTGTCCTATTTACATGAGGGAAGTTATTGGGGGATAAAAGGAATGGTGCAAGCCTATTTAAATAGCTATTGTACTATTGGAATTTATGCAATTGCTAAGCATATAGTAATGGGATGTATACCCTGCCAGAAAGTAAATCAGTCTTGAAAAATAACGAACACTGTGGGTGGAAGGGAATTGGCAGTGAGACACTTTCAATTTGTTCAAGTGAATTTTACAGAATTTCCCCGGTCAGGAAGGATGAAGTATTGCTTGGTATTGGTAGATCATCTAACAGGGTGGATTGAGGCCTACCCTACCGTGTCTGCCACTGCAGGAACGGTGTCTAAAATCTTGTTGGAACAAATAATACCCCGTTTTGGGATGGTTCAAGCAGTGGACAGTGACCGCGGAACACATTTCACTGGCCAAGTACTCCAGAGAGTAAGTCAAGCCTTGGGAATAGAATGGAAGTTACATACTCCCTGGCATCCCCAAAGTTCAGGTAAAGTTGAAAGAGCAAACAGGAAACTTAAAATTGCTCTAAAAAAAACTAATTTTGGAAACCCATTTACCCTGGACCAAGGTCCTTCCCTTGGCCTTACTGAGACTCAGGACAGCACCCAGGCAGGACATTGGGCTGTCTCCTTTTGAGTTGTTATATGGAATGCCTATGTATAAATTTTTAGAAGGTAAAGGAACTCAGTTAATCAAAGACCAGGCTGCAAAAAGTTTTGTTATACAGATACTGTCGCAGTTGTCTTCTCTCCGACAGGAAGCCTTGATACCACAAACTCCTCCCTTGGAATTTCCAGTCCATAAACTCGCACCCGGACAGTGGGTATTGGTGAAGGTGTGGAAGGAAGAGTCCCTGAAACCAGCTTGGGAGGGGCCTTATCTAGTATTACTAACCACTGAAAGCTCCATCCGGACAGCTGAAAGAGGGTGGACTCACCACACCAGAGTTAAAAGTGTTCCAGCACCTGAGGAACCTGAAAAAGAGTGGACTGTCAAACCAAAGGGAGATCTGAAAATAATTTTGCAAAAGAAAAAGCCTCATGTGTAAATTCTGCGACTGTTTGTGTGGATGCTGTAGTTGTTCTCATTGTTGTGATTGTGGGGCTATACATAGTGACTGTCACTATGCCAATGGCAATTGTCAGGGTACACAGGAGGTGGACCTGGCTAGTGTTAAAGTGGATTCTTCTTTTGACCTTACTGAAGGGGGTGAGTGGGAAAAATCAGAGCCAGGGAAATCAAAATTGTGAATCATGTATTGTCATTACTAAGCAAGGAGCACGAATAAGTCACACACTTATCTATCATACATTCTATTCATGTACAGGAATAATAACTAGTTGTACAAATAATGGTGCCATATATTCCTATTGTGAGAAAGAAAAGAAATGTTTTAACCCCAAGACAACACCTAGAATGGAATATACGGTAACATTGTGGAGGTCGCCTGATAACAAACAAATAGTCCAAAATATAACAACCCTAGACACGACAAAAGTGGTTCTTTTAAAGTTTGATATGTGTAAGGCACTCCAAAATTGTGGCTCACTCGAAAAGGAGCGGCAATATGGGTCGTATCACAAGGTTTTGTGCTTAAGTGAAACCCGTTGTTGGGATGAACAGTCTATTACCTCTGCTACTTGGCAGAATCAGTCTCCCAGTGGAAAAATAACCATACATAGAAAAAGAGGATTGTCAACCTGCCAGAGTGGTAGCTGTAACTCCATGGAACTACGAATTAAGGTTGATACAGAAACAGCATTCCCTCATTCTTATTCTATTGGAATGCGGATTTTAAACCCTGGGTTGCAGACCTCAGGGATAGTGACTGTGGGGAATACATTTCGTATACATATAACTGCTCAACCCCTGCCTGAAACAGAAGTCAGATCTGTTTTTCATTCCTACTATAGGGAAATGGAAAAAGACATCCCAATCCCAATAGTAGTTAAGAATATGTTTGTAAATCTTGCTGAAAAAGTGGCACAAACCTTAGAAGTTAAAAATTGTTATGTATGTGGAGGAACCAATATGGGGGAGCAATGGCCTTGGGAAGCTAAAGAAATAAATTATTCTATAGCCAATGTAACTTGGACTACCAGAACGGAGGGAAAATGGGTATTGTCCACTAATTTAGTAGCAAAACTCTGTTGGTCTAGAGAGGGGAAAACTTTTACAGAAAACGTAGGACACCTAAGATGTGAATCTGCCTATCAGTACAATGAAACTATCCGTAGCACTAAATGGTGGACAAATGGGCTAAGTCAGCAGATTAATCTTACTGGGACTGAGTTTGAAAAATGGATTTCTCAGTTAGGTACCCAAACCATTTCCCCTTGGGAGGCCCCGAAAAATATGTATTGGTTATGTGGAACTTTTGCTTATGCAAAATTACCTCCAAAATGGAAGGGGTCCTGTGCATTAGGATATATAAAACCAAGTTTTTTCTTGTTACCTATAGAAACAGGTAACCGTCTAGGTGTTCCAGTATATAAAGACCTAAATTCACGAGTAAAAAGGGCCTTCATAGGTACTGCAAACCTTAAAATAGGAGATTGGAAAGATGATGAGTGGCCTCCAAGTCGAATAATCCAATATTATGGGCCTGCCACTTGGGCCGAAGATGGTATGTATGGATATAGAACCCCAATATATTTGTTAAACAGGCTCATTCGATTACAAGCTGTAATAGAATTATTAACAAATGACACGGCTATTGCTTTAAACTTAATGGCCAAACAAAACACTCAGATGCGAACGGCAATTTATCAAAATCGCCTAGCATTAGACTATTTGTTGGCCCAAGAAGGAGAAATATGTGGAAAGTTTAATCTGACCAACTGCTGCATTCAAATTGATGATCAAGGAAAAGCAATTGAGGAAATTACAAATAGAATGGTCAAACTTGCTCATGTCCCAGTACAAAAATGGACTGGGGCTTTCGAAGAAGAAGGTTGGTTTAGATCCATTTTTGGGGATTGGAAGAAAATATCAGCAGTGACCAGAGGGGCGGCTAACAGAAGGAGAAGGAGGGAGTTTGCCTGGGAGCTGTCCCAGGTGAGTGCTAAGTGAGTGCAGCTGTGTTGGGTGTGCTGTGCTAGAGGGGGGAGTATCTGAGAGACCAGGTGTGTGACTGGTGCAAGTACAGCTGACTGGGGGTGGGTGCTTGTGACTGGTGCAGTTACAGGCACCATTTTGGCAGTTGGGGGTTTGTCTGTTTGAGTGATTGATTGGATCCAGGTGGGGTTAATTGCGGGGGCGGGGCTTTGAGGGGTAAGTGCAGGGGCGGGGCAACTGCCCCAGCCTTATAAAAGGCAGCCAGCTGCGAACCAGCTGAGCAGTGAACAGAGGGGCCGCTAACAGAAGGAGAAGGAGGGAGTTTGCCTGGGAGTTCGCCTGCGGAGAGAGCCCACTGCAGGTTTTTGCCTTTCAGACGTTTCTGAGCAGGAAATTGAGCATCTGAGGAGGCTCTCAGAGCAGAGATACGGAGATGGAGCGATCCATTGTTGTCACCTGCACTGGGTGTGCTATGTTTGTCTTCCTCCCACAGGACAGAGATGACTTCATCTGTACCAAGTGCAGGCTGGTTTCCTTATTGGAAGAGAGGGTTAAAGGACTAGAGACCCAAATGTCAACCCTGCGGTGCATTACAGAAAACAATGTCTTTCTCCATCAGGCACAGGCAGAGCGTAAGGAAGATTCAGAGAAGGCCGGGCAGGCGAAAATGAAGAACGGGGAAGAAAATTGGCAGCATGTGACCTCCCGAAGAAAGAGAACCCATGTGCCCACCATGCAGATAGAAGTAAGGAATCGTTTTCATCCTCTCTGCACAAGTACTACGGCAGAGAATGATTTGGAGGACCCTTCAGAGGGAATGGATCATCAGGAGACCCGTTTGATCAGAAGGCAAGAGATGCATTCTCCTAGGGATGGGGGTTCCACGATCACCATTACAAAGAGGAAGAGAAGGGTGATGGTGGTCGGGGACTCCTTCCTAAGGGGGACGGAGTCATCCATCTGCCGTACGGACCGGGAAACTAGAGAAGTGTGCTGCTTGCCTGGAGCTAGGATTAGGGATGTGATGGAGAGACTGCCAAAACTTATCAAGTCCTCAGACCGCTACCCCTTCCTGCTCCTCCATGTGGGCACCAATGACACTGCCAAGAATGATCTTGAGCGGATCACTGCAGACTATGTAGCTCTGGGAAAAGAGATTAAGGAGTTTGAAGCGCAAGTGGTGTTCTCGTCCATCCTCCCTGTTCAGGGAAAAGGCCCAGGTAGGGACAGTCACATTGGGGAAGTAAATGCGTGGTTACGCAGGTGGTGTTGAAGGGAGGGCTTTGGATTCTTCGATCATGGAATGCTGTTCCAGGAAGAAGGATTACTAGGAAGGGACGGGATTCATCTAACGAAGACAGGGAAGAGTATCTTCGCAGACAGGCTGGCTAACCTAGTGAGGAGGGCTTTAAACTAGTTTCGACGGGGGACGGGGACCTAAGCCCGAAGGTTAGTGGGGAAGAGGGACACCACAAGGAAGCAGAAGGAGGAGGGTGCAGCAGGGGAGGCCTCCCGATTCATACTGTGAAAGTAGGCCAGTCGGCTACTTATCTCAAGTGCCTGTACACAAATGCAAGAAGCCTGGGAAACAAGCAGGAAGAACTGGAAGTCCTGGCACAGTCAAGAAACTACGACATGATTGGAATAACTGAGACTTGGTGGAATAACTCTCACGATTGGAGCGCTGTCATGGATGGGTATAAACTGTTCAGGAAGGACAGGCAGGGGCGAAACGGGGGAGGAGTTGCACTGTATGTAAGAGAGCACTATGACTGCTCTGAGCTCCAGTATGAAACTGGAGATAAGTCAGCTGAGTGTCTCTGGGTTAAGCTTAGAAGCAAGAACAATAAGAGTGATGTCCTGGTGGGTGTCTGTTACAGACCACCAGACCAGGAGGATGAGGTGGATGAGGCTTTCTTTACTCAACTAGGGAAAGTTTCCAGTTCACAGGGCCTGATTCTCATGGGAGACTTCAATCACCCTGACATCTGCTGGAAGAGCAATACAGCAGAGCACAAACAATCCAGGAAGTTTTTGGAGAGTGTTGCAGACAATTTCCTGATGCAAGTGCTGGAGCAACCAACTAGGGGCCGTGCTTTTCTTGACCTGCTGCTCACAAACAGGGAAGATTTGGTAGGGGAAGTAGAAGTGGGTGGCAACCTAGGCAGCAGTGACCATGAGATGGTCGAGTTCAGGATCCTGACGAAAGGAAGAAAGGAGAGCAGCAGGATACGGACCATGGACTTCAGAAAAGTGGACTTTGACTCCCTCAGGGAACTGATGGGCAGGATTCCCTGGGAGGCTAATATGAGGGGGAAAGGAACCCAAGAGAGCTGGCTGTATTTTAAAGAGACCTTATTGAGGGCACAAGAGCAAACCATCCCGATGTGCAGAAAGAATAGCAAATATGGTAGGCATCCAGCTTGGCTTAACAAAGATGTCCTTGGCGAACTTAAACGCAAAAAAGAAGCTTACAAGAAGTGGAAGCTTGGTCAGATGACTAGGGAGGATTATATAAACACTGCTCGAACGTGCAGGAATGAAATCAGGAAGGCCAAAGCACAATTGGAGTTGCAGCTAGCAAGGGACGTGAAGGGGAACAAGAAGGGTTTCTACAGGCATGTTGCCAACAAGAGGAAGATTAGAGAAAGTGTAGGCCCCTTAGAGAATGAGGGAGGTGACCTAGTGACAGAGGATGTGGAGAAAGCTGAGGTACTCAATGCCTTTTTTGCCTTAGTCTTCACAGACAAGATCAGCTCCCAGACTGCTGTACTGGGTGGCACAGAATGGGAAGGAGGCGAACATCCTGCAGTGCTGAAGGAACGGGTCCAAGACTATTTAGAAGGATTGGACATACACAAGTCCATGGGGCCGGATGCAATGCACCCGAGGGTGCTGAGGGAGTTGGCTGAGGTGATTTCAGAGCCATTGGCTATTATCTTTGAAAGCTCGTGGCAACAGGGGGAGGTCCCTGATGACTGGAAAAAAGCAAATATAGTGCCCATCTTCAAAAAAGGGAGGAAAGAGGATCCAGGGAACTACAGACCGGTCAGCCTCACCTCAATCCCTGGAAAAATTATGGAGCAGGTCCTTAAGGAATCCATTTTAAGGCACTTGGAGGAGAGGAAGGTGATCAGGAACAGTCAACACGGATTCACTAAGGGAAAGTCATGCCTGACCAACCTGATTGCTTTCTATGATGAGGTGACTGGCTCTGTGGATGTAGGGAAGGCGGTGGATGTGATATACCTTGACTTTAGCAAAGCTTTTGATACTGTCTCTCACAGTATTCTTATCAGCAAGTTAAAGAAGTATGGGTTGGATGAATGGACTATAAAATGGATAGAGAACTGGCTAGAGCATAGGGCTCAATGTGTAGTGATCAATGGCTCCATGTCTAGCTGGCAACCGGTCACAAGCGGAGTTCCCCAGGGGTCGGTCCTGGGGCCGGTTTTGTTCAACATCTTTATTAATGATCTGGAGGATGGGGTAGATTGCACCCTCAGCAAGTTTGCGGATGACACTAAGCTGGGGGGAGTGGTAGATACCCTGGAGGGTAGGGATAGGATACAGAGTGACCTAAACAAACTGGAGGATTGAGCCAAAAGAAATCTAATGAGGTTCAACAAGGACAAGTGCAGAGTCCTCCACTTAGGAAGGAAGAATCCCACGCACAG
The DNA here is from genome assembly GCF_026122565.2 of Emydura macquarii macquarii. Taxonomy (NCBI): domain Eukaryota; kingdom Metazoa; phylum Chordata; order Testudines; family Chelidae; genus Emydura; species Emydura macquarii. Next base: position 264,638 of record NW_027132277.1, read on the forward strand.
CTATAGACTGGGGACCGACGAGCTGGGCAGCAGCTCTGCAGAAAAGGACCTGGGGGTAACAGTGGATAAAAAGCTGGATATGAGTCAGCAGTGTGCCCTGGTTGTCAAGAAGGCTAATGGCATATTGGGCTGCATTAGGAGGGGCATTGCCAGCAGGTCACGGGAAGTGATTATTCCCCTCTATTCGGCATTGGTGAGGCCGCATTTAGAATATTGTGTCCAGTTTTGGGCTCCCCACTACAAAAAGGATGTGGACAAGTTGGAGAGAGTGCAGCGGAGGGCAACAAAAATGATTAGGGGCTGGAGCACAGGACTTATGAGGAGAGGCTGAGGGAACTGGGCTTGTTTAGTCTGCAAAAGAGAAGAGTGAGGGGGGATTTGATAGCGGCCTTTAACTACCTGAAAGGGGGTTCCAGGGAGGATGGGGCTAGGCTGTTCTCGGTGGTGGCAGATGACAGAACAAGGAGCAACGGTCTCAAGTTGCAGTTGGGGAGGTCTAGGTTGGACATTAGGAAAAAGTTTTTTACTAGGAGGGTGGTGAAGCACTGGAATGGGTTACCTAGAGAGGTGGTGGAATCTCCATCCTTAGAGGTTTTTAAGCTGAGGCTTGACAAAGCCCTGGCTGGGATGATATAGCTGAGGTTAGTCCTGCTTTGAGCAGGGGGTTGGACTAGATACCTCCTGAGGTCCCTTCCAACTCTAATATTCTATGATTCTATGATTGTTTGTAATAATTTTGGCACTGGGGGAATTATTATTCATTCCTTGCTTAATACCTCTCATACAAAGATTGGTAGTAACAAGTATAAAAGGAATGACTTTGATAACTACTCCTACTACTAAAAAAAGTAATACCACTGATTTATTAGTAATGTCAGTAAAACCCACCACCCCAGTGGTATTTTCAAATGAAATTGATGAAAAGCTAGAGCAAATGATCAGTAAATTCAAAAATTGAAAAACAACATATTTTATTTTAGGATAAAAAGAAAAAGGGAGGACTGAAAGAGTTAAGAGACTAAAAGAAATAAAATAGCTGTAGTAATAGAAAAGGAATTCATGGCTCCAATATTAGGAAATTAGTTTAGAGAGACAATGGGTAAACCCTCTGCTAAAGAAGGGGAGTCTTTCTTTCTTTCACCCTCTGATAAAGAAGGGGAGTTTTTGTTTTTTTTTTAACTCTCTGCTGAAGGAAGAAGCACTTATCTAGTCATAAATTCTGGCTTCAGGAATTTCACCAGACAGGGGTAAAAGGGAGGGAGAGCTTTCTTACTGATAAGTAAAAGAATGTCAGCTTGAAAAAAACCATTAGAAAAGGCCAAGAGGTAGAAGTAGAAAGGTGCATGCTTAAAAAGGTAATAGAATATTAGCACACACCTTGCATAGAAAATTCGCTTATTAGCATGAACATGGATCTATATGTTGTATGTGGAAGAAAATGTATGTAATAGGCGGTCGCAAAAGTTGTAAACCTTTTATTACCCAGCCAATGGGGAACGAAGGGAGGGATTTTCTCGGCCGGGATAGGGAATATAAACTGTTAAACAAAGAAAGGGGACGCGCTCCTTTCAGAATAGATTTTTTTTTGTTCTGGAGTTGTGCCCAGCTTTGCAAACCTGTTAAAGAAATAAAAGTAGTTGGTTTTTACTCTTTACCCGCTTATATCCGATGTTCTTTATTAAACCTTTTTTTTAGTCCTAAGTGGACAAATTGAAAAGGTATTTTTTACAAGGGTTGCAGACAGATGTTCCAGCCTGGAAAAGGGGGAGTTGGAGCCGTCTTCTATTGGGTTGCATTGGTTCTGGTAAAGGGCTGCCCCCAGGTATGGAGTGACTCTTTCCATCCATTGTTAAAAGGTAAAATTAATGACTCCTCTGGGAGTCTTTTTTTCTTGAAAACAGGGATATTGTCTGTGTGTCAGCAGAAGGTTTACCCATGAGCTGAAATCACTAAGAGCTGAACCAGTAGAGGATCTGGGAAACCTTGCCTGACAACTAGCAGAGCTGAGTGAGCACCAGGCAACTCTGGTGGGAGGCTGCCACAGTTGGTTCCAGCCTGGTCAGCGGTTGGCAGAGGGGCTGGCACAGTTGGTGCCAGCCCGGTGCAGTCAGCAGGAGCCAGGCGGTTGGTGCCAGTGGTTGGTGGGAGACAGGAGTGGTCGCTACCAGCGGTCGGGGACTCAGCGAGGCCCGAGGGTGGTAGGACACAGCAGCGGAGGGGGCCTGGTCAAGCCTCTGTTGGACACAAGCGGCATAGGGGGTGGAGCACACCCAAGAGGTGGACATTGCAACTACGACCATCAGTACAGGGGAAAGAAGGAAGGGAAGGGAGAAGGATAGGCCCCGTACTCTGGGATGGGTTTGGTTCATTGAGTTCATGAATGCTGGTTGCACTGTTTCCCAAACCATTGGTGTGTTACCTCTCTTTTGCTATTAAAAGGTTTCTTTCTGCACTCAGACTCTGTGCTTGTGAGAGGGGAAGTATTGCCCTTTGGGGGCGCCTAGGGGATAGTGTGTGATTTCCTAGGTGACTGCATGGGGGCTCGAGCCAGTTTGGTGTTGTATCATTGAGAGGGACCTCTAGATATAGAACCCGGCCCTTGCTGCTGCCGACTCGGTCTGGCAGAAGGGTTATATTTATATGAGGCTAGAGAGGCTGATTTCAGGGTCCCCAGTGCGATGTTCACCCCCATCACCATCCCCACCTTGCCTCTGGTCTCTCAGGGACACAGGCTGATCGGGGATTCTGTCCCCACCCAGAGCCAGGGGTGGATTCTCTCCCCAGGGACAGAGGCCAGCGGGAAAGTGAAGATCGGGGCCTGGTCACCAGCATCGAAAAATGTCACCTGTCCCCGGTCACAGTCCAGACACACCCGGATCCTGCTGGGGACCCGGCGCAGGGGCAGGTGAGTCACAGAGGAGGTGAGAGCCCAGAACTGACCCAGCTGCCCCACAGCCCAGATCCCCTCCTCAGGGCTATGGCTGATCCCTCCCTTCCTCCTCACAGACTCTCTGGCCACCCCCACAGCCCAGTATTCCCCATCCCCGACCTCCACCTCCCAACAATGTCTCCCCGCGGTGAATCCCTCACAGCCCAGCACACAGAGTTCAGTGTCAAATCTCTCAGGGTTGTCGGGCAGATCCTGCCGTGTGTCTAACCCTCTCACACTTTTCCCATCCGCAGACAGGACGAGCTGGGGGTGAGCCGTGTCTGGATCCAGAGTCACATTCGCTGGGGAGAGAGAATCAGAGCGTTAGGGGCAGAGCTCAGCCCTGGGGGAGGCTGGGACCATTTTTCACACTCCCCAGTTGCCCTGTTCAGGTTGGGACACTCCTGGATCCTGGATCAATGTCATGAAAATGTTTTCATGGGAACTTTCTGATAATTTAAAACTAATCTTCACCTGCAATCTTGCCTTGTCTGAGTAATGAAAGGGATTCCCCTCTCTTTGTCTCCGGTGCAGACGGCAGAGTGTCTGGAGGGGGAAAGGATAAAAGAGATGGAATTTCAGGGATTCATATTTATAACAGCATTCCCCCTGTGTATATATATGAGTTAATTGTGTTATAATTGTAACAGAGAAACAGACAGGAAGGTGGAGAGACACACTCAGGTGTTTAATAGAAACTAATCTGAAACCTTCTGTTTCCTTTATCATTCAGGCATCTCCCACCAATGGAATCAACATCTATGAAGGCTCATAACCATCCCAGGAGAGACAATCTGTAAGAGATTTACTTTTTCCTCCCTCCTTTCAAACTCCATTTGGTTTGTCTCATCACTTACTCCATTTTGTCATAACCTAGAGTCCTAGACCCAGATCATGCAAAGACTTTGGCATAAAAGTAACTTTACCCACTTTGGTCCCTTTGACGTTAACAGAATGTTACGAGTTTGGAAAATCAGAGCTTGACTTGTAAGCTGTTGGGTCTGTTTATTTAGCATCTTTACAGAGAGCAGCACGACGGGGCCCTCGTCCTCCAGAGCCAGAAATGTGAATAATAATAAAATCATTTCATCAGTGTGGAAATGGAGACAGGGGGAAGTTTGGCTCAATGCGACAGGTTCACCCTGTACTGGCAGAAGGAGAGAGGGAGGCAGTTTGTGACTCTGCTGTTCAGTGGCTGCAGGGGCCGGTGCAGACCTTGGCGCAGGCTGAGGAAGTTCTGAAGCCAGCCAGAGTTGCGTCCCTTCTACAATGGTCCCATTGCGTCTTGGCCAGCGTGCAGAGTGTCAGAGGCCCAGCTTTACACTGCCCACGTCCCTCTATCCCTCGTCCACCCCCTCCCTCTTCCACCCTGCCCTTCCCAACCCCCTCCATTCCCAGACCTCTCAGGAACACTCCTTCTGCCTGCAGCTGTTGTGAAGGAGGCACCAGAGGCTCCTGTGCTGGAGGGATTCCTCACGCTGTGGGAGGGGCTTTCTCCTCCCCCACAGCCCCTTTGGCCCAGACTAGCTGCCATACGGGACCAGAGCACAGTGATAGGCTGGGACCGGCTTTATCAAATGGCCTTTAATGGTGGGTCTAGATTTTGAGTGTCGGCCTTTAGGCACCTGGGGCCTGGTTCTCAGTGGGGTTGGGAACCTGCAGTTCCCACTCACTCTCTTTGCAGCTGTGGATGATGCACAGCTCTGGAGCACTAGAATCGTAATATTCTGAATCAAAGATGATGAGGGTTGGAAGGCACCTCAGGAGGTATCTAGTCCAACCCCCTGCTCAAAGCAGGGCCAACCCCAACTAAATCATTCCAGGCAGGGATTCGTCAAGCCTTAAAAACCTCTAAGGATGGAGATTCCACCACTTCCCTAGGTAACCCATTCCAGTGCTTCACTACCCGCCTAGTAAAAAAGCTTTTCCCAATATCCAACCACAAGCTCCCCCATTGGACTTGAGACCACTGCTCTTTATTCTGTCATCTGCCACCACTGAGAACAGCTTAGCTCCATCCTCCCTGACACTCTGCTTCAGGTAGTTGAAGGCTGCTGTCAAATCCCCCATAATTCTTCTCTTCTGCAGAATAAACAAGCCCAGTTCCCTCAGCCACTCCTCATAAGTCATGTGCTCCAGCCCCCTGATCAGTTTCGTTGCCCTCCGTTGGACTCTATTCACATTCTTCCTATAGTGGGGGCCCCAAAACTGGGCACGGTAGTTGAGATGGGGCCTCACCAGTGCTGAATAGAGGGGAATAAGCACTGCCCTCGATCTGCTGTCAATGCGCCTACTAATACAGCTCGATATGCCATTATCCTTCTTGGCAACAAGGGCCCCACTGCTGACTCATATCCAGCTTCTTGTCCACTGTTACCCCAGGTTCTTTTCTGCAGAACTGCTGCTTAGCCAATTGGTCCCCAGTCTGTGGCAGTGCATGGGATTCTTCCGTCCTAAGTGCAGGATTCTGCACTTGTGCTTGTGAAACCTCATCAGATTTCTTTTGGCCCAATCCTCTGATTTGTCTAGCTCACTCTGTATCCTATCCCTGCCCTCCAGCCCTCTTTCCCTCCCTCCAATCTCAGTGTCATCTTCGAGCTTGTGGAGGGTGCAATCCACCCCATCCTCCAGATCATCAGTGAAGATGTTGAACAAAACCGGCCCCAGGACTGACCCCTGCAGTCATGCTCTGCTGTTCTCTAGTTGGGAGAGAGAAACTTGGTTGTTCCAAATTCGGCTATTTTGCTCAAAATGGGCCTTAATGTGATGACCTTTGGTAAGTCATGAATTAATGTGAAACATCCTGATGCCTGGGCCCCTGCTACATGAGCTCCATTTGTCTGCTTGCCACTACTTGTTATATTAAGTATTGAGAATTGTTACATGGGTCAATTCTTATGCATAATTTGGACAGAACAAGACTGGGCGTTTATACTGACTGACTTGGCTTTGGACTGGTTAGCAGTTTGCTTGGTGTAAGGAAAATGTTGCCTTCAGTGACCTTGTTATGAAGTGACGTGTTCAGAAGTCTGTGTGTGGGACAGAGAGATGTTCTGATCACACGATGTGCACAGACACAGACACCCAAATGTACGGCCTAGGAGCAGTTAGCAAAATCCAAAAACCCCTCTGCGGAGGAAGGGTCAGAGTGACCTATGCATAATCAGTGGTAATAGACCAATCAGAAAGGAGAACAATAACATGAAAATAGCTTGCACAGCAGAAGCCCTGCCCATTACCAGGTTCAGGCATGTGCAGTGTGTGAGTGATGTCAGACACTTAATGTTCATAACACGCACAGATGCGTGGGAAAGAACTAATACATGTATCATTTGGATGTGTGTCATATGTCAGACATTGTCAGGGGTTGTTGGAGCTTCACAGGTGAAATCCACCGGGACCCACCGATGCTCCAGGAGAAGGTAACTGGCCAGTACGTCTGTCTGTATGTCTGTCATTTCTTACTTGAACAGTCAGTGTAACTGCAAGGCATGCTTTTGGTACAAAAAGAGGTTTGAATTAATCAACCTGTGAGACTTGCACCCTGTGTGGTGTTCTCACCCGACAATTAAATAGAAGCATAATCTAGTTATGAACCAACTGGCCAGAGCCATTCTCCTCCCACAGTCTCAGGCCTCACCAGGAGCATTTCCACCGATCTAAGAGGGGCAGTGCAGGAACTGAGACACCGGTCTCTCAGCTCCCCTGGTAGGTGCCTGCTGGGGGATTGGCTGCCCCTGAAGCTCCTGGCGGGCTGCCCCCCTTCCTCCCACTCCCTACTCCCCAGCTAGCGCTGGGGGAAGCCGCAGGAACTCCTCCCCTCCCTCCCTGGAACTGGGAGAAGCCACCCAGGACTTCTCACCCCAGAGAAGTGGAGTCCAGCTACCCCGGTTTCTCACTCCCACCCTCCCAGCCCACTCCCGCCCCACAACACTCTGTACTGTAGACCAGCCCTCAGAGGCTTATCCCAGTTTTCCATCCTAGATCCCTTCTCAGTACCTTTGAAGTTCCTCAGAGTCTCTGTTAGAGCAACCGTTTTCTGGGAAAAATCACCGAGTCCCTTTTCCAGTTCAGGAGAAATCTCCTCTGGCTGTTGGAACTTCCCCTTCTCACACCTGAACAGAAACAATTTCACATGATTATATTGCACTTACTGACTCTTTTTACTTCTCTCAGCCTCCGAGAAGGTACAACACAGGCCATGGCTGTGCAACCTTCTCCCCCAAAGGACCCATTCATATTCTTCAACCCTGGCCTGTAGACATCAGCTCTGCGGATAAAAGGGGAATTGAGTCTCTCTGTGTCCAATTTCCTCCTTGGCCTATATACTCTGATGGACAGAGCCCTGCACAGGGACATCTAGCAGATATCCATGGGTTTGCAGGGTTCTACTGATGGACAGAAGGTTCCCATGTTAGTTGTTGTAAAAATCTGACCACTAGGAACTAAACTGATGCACCAACTTCCCTGTCTGCAGCTTATTCCACCCAGGTCTCCAAACAGTCCTCAGGGGGGAAAGACTCAATCACTGCTGCCCTGGGCTGAATGGTAACCAGCACCAAGCAGGGAAAGGCCCATATTCCATCTCCACAATCGTGAGGCAGCCTGTCCCCCTCGGATCCGACTCTACAAAACACTTTAGATCAGTCTTTTCCACTGAATGGATAATTCCAGAGTCTTCTATAAAAGAGTGAGAACCTCAGGATGATTTTGAAGTTTATCAGGGAGAATTTTATCCACAATGTCACTTTTCCCACCCATTTTGGTGCAGAGCCCTGGAGAGATGTGATGCTAACATCATCTCCAAGCTCTTTCTCAGCGTTGTGAAGTGTGAGGGGGAGTGAGAGAGAGCCACATACCTGCTCAAGGTGCTTCTGATATCCTAGAGGAGAGAGAGACAGAATTTTAGTCCCACCTGACATAGACTTCACGTCCAAAGAAGGGATTTAGCAAATATGGGGAAAAGAGGCCATGCCCCGGCCCCAGGGCCATGGATTCCCTGAGATAATGGGGCTTTTCCATCTCTAATATCAATGTGTCTGTCAGTGTGCAAAAAAACAATCATAAATCACATGTCAGAAATGCACACACTGAGTTATACTGAGATCTCTGAGACCATGCCCATGCATGGGACTCCCGTGCCAAGTTTTAGGATCTCTCCTATCCCTGTGCTGGATATGAAGTGTTTCTAACTCAGTCTCACCTGCAGGAATTCACTTGCTGGCTTCTGATACTTCCCCTCTATGTCACTGATCAGCTCAGTGAGATGGGACATCTCTGCAGAGAGTATGTTGATATTTTCAGTTTGTATCTTCAGAATCTCCTTGTCCAGCTTCAGAAGCTGGGTCAGCAGGAGTCGCTCTTGTTCCTCCAGGAACTGCCGCAGTTGCTGAAATTCAGACACAATTTTTTGCCTCTGGGTTTGTGTCTTTCTCTGTAAAAGAAAATATAAAAAAAAATAGGGAAAGGGCTGGTCAGGGACATAGATGGAGTCTGGGGTCCTTTCATGGAGTGTTGAGTGTAGAGGAGGAGAATGTCTTTGCAAATTTTAAGTCTTCTGCCACTGAAGAATACCCTGTGGTTACTAGAGAGGATTTTCTCACACCCTTTCCCGTGCCTCTTTGGCCTCAGAATCTCACACCCTGGCCTCAGAATCTCAGAAAGGGATATTTCCATGTCTGACGTGGTTCGAATAGTGTATTATCGCTGGCCTTGGAGATGCAGATCAAAAGCAATAGGAGGCAGGACTAAACACTAAAGCTGGGTGACATTTTCTACACTCAAATTTTTCCAGGGAAAGTGCAGATTTGTCAACACTGAAACGTTTCATGATTTCCCACCAATGTCATGCAATTTGTTTGTTAGAAAAATAAATAGATGCAAATTCAAAACATTTTGTTTTAAATTTTTTTCCAGGATTTTAAATGACTTTGTTAGAAAATTTCCTTGTTTTTTTATTATAAATATGTATATTTTAAAAAGAAGAGGTCAAAATTGAAAGAAAACATTTTGAGTTAGTCAAAATTAAACATTTCACTTGAGCAAGAGAACATCAAATTTGTGACTTGTTGAAAATTTTATTTAAAAATCATTTTATGGTTCAATCCAATATTTTTTTTTATACTAACCAGTGTAAAAGATCTGTTATTTGCCCAGATCTCTATAGCATCACACAGCATCCTGGGATCATGAAGCAATAGACAAAAGTCCACATTCCCCAAGGCCACAAAGCACTCATTCAGAAGCGTGAAATGTGAAGGCAATAAGCTGCAATAAATGATAAACTGCAATTAAAGAGAAAGAGACTTAAGAAATAAGGAGGGTGTGAGCTGTAGTAAAAATAAGAAAATACTAAGGACTATAAAACAAAACATCTGGATAGCATCCTAATGAATGAGAGAAATGAAGAAATTTTCAGAGCACAAAGAGACTGTAAGTCAGAAAGGAGCAGAGGAATATTTGTTCAGTCAAGAAACCAGTACATCACATCCAGGAATACATGTCTTCATTTAAGATGAAACTGAAAACATTAAACAAAGATTGCAGAATAGGGTTCCTCAAGATGTAACAAAACAGTCTCAAAACTCTGGGCTTACAGAGGCTGAAAACTGAGAAACTGAAGAGTAACCGTGTCAGAGTAGGGTTTGGTTCTAGTGCATTGGATTAAAATCAAAATTCTGTTATTTCATAAATAGAAATTGTTCCCTATAAAATAGTAGTTAATAGTTAATATACAGTATATAGGAATAATAGTTTACACTAGTGTAGGGCAGTGGTTTTCAATGTGTGATCTGGGGGCCCCTGGGGGTCCGTGGACTATGTCTAAGGGGTCTGCAAAAGACTAAGGCTATGACTACACTGATGGTGGCAAAATGATCGATTTATCCAGATGGATAATTCCTGCTAAAACAACCAATTTTGATTTACTTGTGATTATTCCCCACTTCATTGATTTCTGCTGCACCCCCACCTGATTGAGATAAAACCGAATTGAGTCTCTAGATTTCCCCTGCCTCTCCTCATTGCTCAGATTGAGAACGTCCCTCTATGCAGCTAGTTACAAATGCAGGTTAATAATGATGATTACCTACCAGATTTTCCTGGCTTCTCTTCTCGCTATTCACTTGAAATACCACGAGTTTTGTTCTCTCTTCCCTTAGTTTCTTCAAATGGGCCTGAATCTTTTCCTGTAGAAACAGAAAATAATTTGAGTGGAGTTATTTTTATTTTTAGGAGTGAAAGTGGGGATGACCTTTTCCAACACAAACAAACAAACACGCCACCAATGACTGGAAAATCCAGTCGGTTCAGATATCAGATATACAGAGGAAGTGGAGTCATATTAATGGACATGGGGAGTGTTTTGTTTTCAGGCTTCTTGAAATTGTTTGACCTGGTTTCTCCATTGATTGACACCAACATGACACTGAGGTCAGATCCTGGGATTTTTCTTTTGCTGTGTGAAATATCCTGTTTTTGGGAAGGTTTAACCAACAAAGAGAGACAAATCCCAGGTGCCACCAGGGCTCAGAATATGGGCTGGGATTCTCCAGGGAGCCCAATTTGCACTGAATTTCAGCCTGGACTGTCGGGAATTGCACCGGTTGGTCAGAGCTGGGCTGAGCAATAGGACAAACCCCGTTTGACATGTTGATTATTGGCAGGAATGTTTGGCGTTTGCCCTCCTACTGTCCTGGACCATTCCAGTGGCAATGCTGCCTGGGTAGCTATTCCCCAGCTCCCATCAAAGCTCCCGGAAGCAGGGGGTTCAGGAGGTTTCAAAATGCCTAAAGAGAATGGCTGGTTCTTCAGACTGACACAGCTCAGCACCGCCCAGGGTTAGTTTTGCTGCAGCCCAGTCTAATCCCAGTGGTATTTGGCATGGACCTGCGCTGTTTGAAGCCTTTTTGTGCATGTACTTAAGGTGCTGAGGGTCCACACAGCGTTTAGCCCAGTGATCTCCTCTAGTGCAGGCCGGCATCTGAGTTTAACCCTTCATGGAGTAACACAGGAGTTCAGAATCCCTGTGGGAAGCACCATCTCCTGCTGGGCCTGGGCAGTTTATCAAAGCACCATTCCCTCCAAACGGCCCTGCTTAATTATTTTTCAGTGCTTGTGTGGACACAGCATGGTCTAGTGGTCAGGGTACTGATTGGCAGCTTATTAGCCTGGGTTTTATTCCCAGTTCTGCCAGTGACCTGCTGAGTGACACTAGGTAAGTCCCAGGGAGAGGAGGAGTTCAGACATGGTGTTTATATTGTTGGGAGGTGGTGGAAGTGGGGAGGGGCAGAGAAAGGGTCCTTCACTGCCCAGGACACCGTGTATAGGAGAGGAGGGGTTTTTCCCACCCCCCTCACTCCAGCATGTAAGCTTTAGGACATTTATTGAGGGCCACACTTCACCTGCATGAGCCTTTGGAGGAGTTGCTGAGAAACCTACATAGGCCTGAAATCCCCAGAGGAGGCTCAGCATGTGGGTGCCTGGGGCTAAAGAAAATCCAAATGCTGGGAAGGTGAATTTCCCAAGGGTCTGTCTATAAAAATAATGCTCGGTCATACCTTGAATTCTTCAACCGCTTCCTTTGCAGGTATGACTGGGTGATCTGCGTGCTCTTTGGATCTGTCACACACCAGGCAGATGGGGATTTCGTCCTCTTTGCAGAACAGTTTTAGAGGCTCCCTGTGTTTCTCACACAGTCTTTCTGTTTCTGGTTCCCTCCCTGGCTGCAAGCTGAGTTCTCTGGCTGCTTCCACCATACTCTTCAGCTTCCTGTTTGGCTTGAGGTTCCTCTGGGGAAAGGTCTCTCGGCATTGAGGGCAGGAGATGGCTGCACCGAATCCCTCCCAGCACCGGGTGATGCAGGCTCTGCAGAAATCGTGATTACAGTCTAGAGACACCGGATCATTAAAATACTCCAGACAGATGGGACAGATCGCTTCATCCTGGAGAGTTTTTGCTGGATTCACAGCAGCCATGGCTGCTTGTGCAGAAAAGAAACAAGACGAGAGAGAGGAATGGAGTTTTTAGTTTCTCCTTTTCAGAAATGGCCTGGGCTGAAAGTAAACTTTGACCCATCCTTGGGTGTTTGTTTTCTAGGTGGGGTCTGATGTTTTTTGGGTTGTAAAGAACCTTTGAATGAAGTGGAATGACTGCCAATTGACACTAACTCCTCCCAAATGCTGTAGATAACTGCAACCTGTCCTGTTTTTTATTCATTCCTAAAAATTAAAGCTGGTCAAAAAAATTTCTAATGGAACAATTTTTCTGTCCGAAAATGCCATTTTGTTGAAATCAAACCTTTCCATGGGAATGTGTTCACTCTGATGATTTTTATAAAATGCAACATTTCAACAAAGTTAAAATGTTCTCCTTTGGCTTTTTTGTTTGAAACAACTTTGTTTTAAAGTTTATTTTATATTATACGATCAAATATAATATAAAATGAAAAAAGTCAAAATCAGGATATCACTGTACAATTTTATTGACATGAAACATTTCAATTCTCCCCAAATTATTAATTTTTATTTAGTGTTGCAGGAAGTTTTTTCTTCCCATTCTGATTCAGTACAAAAAAATACAAATGGAATTTTTATTAAATTTCATTCAATTGTAGCAAATTTTATTACATTTAATTAAATTGCAGTGTAGACATTGCTCCTAGGAGCGTGTGCTAACCACAGCTGAATGCTCCTATTTTACTCTGTTTAATTATATAGACGCTGTAGATTCAGATGAGAAAATTTGGAGAATAAAATTTATTTCTATATTCTGGTGTTTAACTTTGTCACGAGGGTATTTGATTTCTATAGCTCTGCATAAAGGCAAAGATTGAGGAATGATTAAAATAAAATAAAAGAATCAAACAATACTTTTCCCAGCCAAAAAAGAAGCAACTACATCGTCCTGCTGAAAGAAATCTGTTAGGAACCTTCAGCTTGCCAAGAAATAGAAGTACATTTGTAATACAGTAGCCAACTCACATTATCAGCTGCATATTATGCTTTGTTGTGTTGCAGCAGCATTTCTTTTTCTAACTAAATTAACACTTTTTCTTTAAATTCACATACACAGTCTGATTGGTTAGAAAGCTGAAGTTCAACGCTGTAGAATGCTTTTCCGAATCACAAAAGGACTTTCTTTATTTGTGTCCAGATTTAAAATAGAAATTTCACACTCATAGCAGATTGTGACAGGAACACCCCCATCTGTCATAAGTCTGTCATTGAGGTTTGTATATGAATTTAGGCCTGAGTATTTGCCTGAGATGGTAAATTGTTCCTGCCTTTGGGGCCTGTGTGCCGGCTTGAAAGCTAAAGCTTTTGAGATACACGTTAGCAAAGAACAAAGACCTCGTGTGTTTCTTTTCCCTACCCGCAACCAAATGGGTTTTCTTTATTACTGTGAAAAAGACAAGGGATGTCGTTAAAATGTGTCAAGGTTCAGTGGAGGTGTGCCTGCAGATTGGACTCCGCATTGTTGTTTTCCAGCGGACTGTGTCCGGGAACTGAGGCAGGGAACCCTAACAAGTGTCATCAAGAAACTTATCCCCTTTTGCTCCAGGCTCTAACCAGCTTATCTAGGACCAGGACCCCTCACTCCCGTGTTGCAGGTGATACTGGGGACTGTCTGGAATGATCCTAAGTCTTCACAGAACCCCCTTTTTCCTCCCTCCTGGGGACCTGGATGTCTCCTTTCTGTCCTCCCATTTACTTCGTGACTTCTGTCCATGATGCCCCCCGGGGGCTCCATGGGCCATGGGCAGAGGACCCCACAGGAAGGCTCTGGGGCAGGGTAGCTGCAGAGCAATTTTTTTTGGTGTGACTTTTTAAAAATTAATTGTCATAAAGAAAGAAGCAATGAGGATGGAAAATGGTCGCTGACGGACAGCTTTACTGCCTCCCAACCCCCACGCCTTGCCCAGGAGAGCCAAGAACCTATCCACTTACCCAGCTCGACAATTCGTCAAAGCCGCAAGACCAGGCAATGCAAAATCAGACAATATTACACAGACCTAATGTTGTAGGGTGTGTCTGTGTGTTGGGGAGGGGAACACAATGATAAAATACAAATAAATAACGATGTGAGGAGGTCACTAACTCAGACAGGGGTTAGGGGCCATAACAGCAGTGGGTGGGCGAGGGTCTGTGGCTGTGATGTGCAGGTCAGACTAGATGATCCTGATGGTCCCTTCTGGCCTTGGAGTCTATGAAGAAGCCAGGCACAGGGCAGGGATATAGCTAGGACCCAGGAGGAGCCGGGTGGGAGCGAGCCCACCCTGAGGTCGCTCAGGCGGCCAGGCAGCAGCAGGAGAAGGCAGCAACTCCAGCGTGTGACTCGCCTCTGGCCGGTGCTGCTGCGACTCTGGGTCCGGCTCCCGGCGAGATCCGAGCCCGGCGGCGGCTGCTGGGTCCCCGGAGCCGGGCTGCAGCCGGGCGGTGACTGGGGCGGTGACATCCCCGCTGCGCCCCCCCAGGAGCCTCTCCCGGGGCAGAGACCCCAGCCTGGCCAGGCCCTTCCCGGCCCCGCTCGCAGGGAAGGTAAGAGAGACCTTCCCCCCGCGCCCGCCCCAGGGAGCGGCGCCTCCCGCTCCCAGCCCGGCTGCAGGGGCGGGTTTGGCCCCGGGCTGCTCCCGGCGGCGCTGGCTGCGAGTCCCCCCCTGCCCCCGCCTGGGGAAGCTGCCGCCGGTTCCTTTGTTTGCGGGGCGGGGGGAGCAGCTGCGCCGGGCTGGGACCGAGGCCCCTGGGGAGGTACAGAGGGGTGGGAGCCGGGGGGCTGAAGAGGGACGGTGTGGGCCGCTGGGGGGGGGGGGGTGAAAGAGGATGCGGGGGCGGCCCGGGGGCTGGGGCGGTGGGGGCTGGAGGGTGTAAATTGAAATCCTGCCGCTTAGCCGTAGCGATGCCATTCTTGGAGGAATGCCGTTTGAAGTGAGGGCCAAGGAAAGTGGATAAAACACAGAGGTGTAAGATAATGCACAGCCGGAAGGGAATGAATGCACCTCTTGAACAGATCAAACTTCTTGTAAGCACGAGTAGAAAAAGTAAAAGCCAGTAGCATTGTAATGATTGTTTGGGTTTTTTTGTTTTTTTTTTGCCCATATAGGGAAGCAAGGTAAAGGTCTGTAGTTTACGCATGAGCAATAACCATGTACAAGGTATAAACCTGTATGTAACTTTAAGCTCGGGATCTTTCACTGATCACCCTGTGATTATGTGACTCACCTTCTGCAGAATAAAGTTTGGAGACTGTCCGGATTCCTGTGTGGGTTTCTTATCTATACAGGGCGATGAACCAGAATAAAATTTCGCAGGACAAGGGGGATGAGGGGGAATCAGGGGTTGTGGGGTTATGTGAGGGGGGGATATAAAGAGGGGAGGTTGGAGGGAGAATGTGGGAGCAGGAGGAGCCTGGCTGGGGAAGGGGGAGACCTAGGGCCTGGATAAGGGAATGGGAGAGTTTACGTTTTTTTTAAAATAGTTTATTTAATTACAATAGTTAAAACCATTATAGTCAGTTGATTGTGGGGCAATGTGCCATAAAATCCAGGTACTGCAGATTGCAAACATTTGCCAGACATTTCGATGGTTGGTGTTGCACACTGGCAGGTTTGGAAGCTGAGAAGTAAAGTGACCCAAGCAGCTCCCTCCTGAGCACAACTGACCAATTCCTGACTCACATGTTTATATAAAAGCACATGACCCAAAATACAGGATGGAGAGAAACATATCACAGTACGGTCCAGGTTATCACCCTAGTGACAACCACAGTTATCTTCACTGGAGTTGGGTTGATACAACCAATTTTTTGGGGGGGAAATCCCATGTCTGCCTTCAAAAATCACAGCTGAAAAGTTAAAGGGAAATAGACAAGAAGAATGATGTGTTTCATTTATCTTAAGTAAATGCCAGGCTTAAAAGGAGCTGAGAGGGAACTTTTATAACCACCACATGGTAAAAACATCTACAAATGTGATGTGTTGCTCTGAAAGGTACCAAAGTGCAAATACTGTCCAGGAAACATGGGGTGGAATTAATGTTACAGTCTCACTTTTAGAAACATTTTATAGATCTCCATCTCCCATTCTCTTTCCTTCTCCCTTTTCTTTCATTTCATCTAATTTTACACATTGTTTTCTCAAGCACTCATTTTCCACCTGTTTATTTCTCTGAGTCTCCGTAGCTCTTCTCTAATCCCTGTCTCTGATCATCCCAGCTCAGGGCCCCAGTTCTCTCTGCTGAATTTGTCCCCTCCCCTCTCTGTGTCCAATGAGCTTTTCCCTTCTCAGGATTGTTTTGCTTTCACTCTTCCCATTATAGCTCCCCCCACTCCCCCCCCCCCCAGCTTCTCTCTTTACTCGTTTTATTTTATTTTCACCTTTTCCCATTTCATGTCTTCTCTCCCTTCTGGTTACACCTGCCATGTACTGGACTCTCCACACTGCACAGTCAGCTTATCTTCATTCAGGTGACATCTCCCCACCCACAACTCCTTCCCACAGCAATATCCCTTTCTTGGTGGCCTGTAGATCACACTCTCCAGGCCCTGGGTCTCCTCTCCCAGGCTCCCTGCTAGTGGGGAGCCTCCACCTTCTCCCCAAACCCAAATTAACCAATTCTGTGTCCCGACCACCCCCACATCTGCCTGTTCCCTAGCCCGGCTGTTCATTCTGGCCTCAAATCCATTTCACTTCTGCTCCCAGCCCCCTCAGTTCTGACCCTGCAGCCCCAACATCTGCCCCTCAGGGCCCCTCTGTTCCTTCTGCAGCTCCAGGGGTTCTTCAGCCACCTCCCCATCCTCCACCCATCCCTGGTGCTGCAGGGAGGGAGTTGGAGGGATTTCCAGAGATCATAGAGATCAGCGTTTGTGGACAGGAGTCCTCCAGGGGCATAGAGATAAGGCAAAGCACTGGGTAGATGGGAATGTGCTGGTCATAGAGACTAGGATGACTGTGGCTAGAGAAGCCCATTTTTCCATTTCTCAGTGGGCTGTTCCCTCCATGTCTCAGTGACACTGTCTGACGCTGGATCCCCAGAGTCCTCCTGAAACAAATGACATTGGCCTCTCTATCTCGATCACTGAATGTGCTCTATGGTTTGACAGGCCAGAGACTGCACAGAGTGGAGACCAAAAGCAACCTCCAGGGTCATAGAGACTGCATGATAGGAAGTCCACAGGAAGAGGTCATAGAGACTGCACCTTATATGAGGCTGATTTCAGAGACTAGGGTGTGTGAGGCTAGAGAGGGTTCCTAGTGTCTCAGGGACACAGTCTGAGCCGGGATCCCGACCCCACCCAGAGCCAGGGGCGGATTCTCCCCCCAGGAACAGAGGCCAGCGGGAAAGTGAAGATCGGGGCCTGGTCACCAGCATCGAAAAATGTCACCTGCCCCCGGTCACAGTCCAGACACACCCGGATCCTGCTGGGGACCAGGCGCAGGGGGGTCCAAGGGGAGGTGAGAGCTTGGAACTGATCCTCCCACCGCTGAACAGCCCAGATCCCCCCCTCAGGGCTAGGGCTGATCCGTCCCTTCCTTCTCACAGACTCTCTGGCCACCCCCACAGCCCAGTGTCGCCCACCCCCCACCTCCACCTCCCAGCAATGTCTCCCCGAGGTGAATCCCTCACAGCCCAGCACACAGGACACAGTGTCAAATCTCTCAGGGTTGTTGGGCAGATCCTGCCGTGTGTCTGCCCATCTCACACTTTTCCCATCCTCAGACAGGACGAGGTTGGGATGAGCCGTGTCTGGATCCAGAGTCACATTCGCTGGAGGCAGAGAGAGAATCAGAGCGTTAGGGGCCGAGCTCAGCCCTGGGGGAGGCTGGGACCATTTCTCACACTCCCCAGCTGCCCTGCTCTAGCTGGGACACACCTGGATCCTGGGGAGCTGCCTCTGCCCTGGGCACCTGAGGCTGAGCAGAGCTGAGCTGTCATTAAAGTTCCTCAGTCTGTTTCTCATTTGCTTTTAGAGGCTTTAGTTCCCTGCTCCCCCGGCTGGGGCTGCTCCATTCCCAGAGGCAGAGACACAGCAAAGAAGGTGTCAGAAGCTTTTAGCGAGCAGGGAGCAGAAAAGTCAGGTACCAGCTTTAAACCCCGGAGGCAGTGGCTTACTGGGAGGAAGCAGGCCCCTGGGGCGCTAGCCTGCTGGAAGCACTGGGCTGGCCCTTAATGGGGGGCAGGGTGTGCAGGAGGCTCTATGGGGCATGGAGCCTCCTGCGAGCCCTGCCCCCCATTAAGGGTTGGCCCAGAATACACTTGCCCACAACTTCAGCGCTGGACTGTCTCAGATGCGGAGTGGTGTCACCCCCCAGCCTGAATGGGGGGAGGCAGGCAGGACCTTCAGGACACGCGGGGGACGGGGCGCAGGAGTGGAAGCGGGAGCAGCTGCCCCTCAGCCTCCAGCGCCCTCCACCCATCGTGAAGGGCTGACCTGGCACCACCCCCCCAGTCTGGTGAGGGATGAGGCCGACCCCGAGTGAGCTGACGCCAGGCTGGAGCAGCGGGCAAGTGTGGTGGGGGGGTGCGCTGGGTTGGCCCTTCTCGACGGGCGGAGGGGGCAGGAGCCTTTGGGGCGACTGATTCTGCTTCTGTTCCTGCGCCTCCCGCCCTGCGTGTTGTGAAGAGCCTGCCTGGCCCCCCCACCCAAGCCGGGCGGGTGAGGCTGCCCCCGTCCGAGCAGGCGCTGGGCTATGGGGCTGCAGCGGGAGAGGTGGGCGCCGGGGAAGTGCAGGGAGTTACGGCTCCCCCCGCTTGCAGATATAGTCCCCTCTGTCACGCTGGCTGGATAAGGGGGGCCCCTGAGGTGTATTCAGGAGCTCTGATTACTCCCTTCTACACCAGTCTCAGGTTGGGGGTGTCACACTGGCTGGGTTGGCGGGGGGCAGTTATTCTGTTGTGTGACATCCGTATGTCAAAATCATAATGATTTATGTGAGATATAACATGTCAGGTACTGTTAGAAAGGCTGTAATGTGCTAAGGAAGATGATGATGTTTATGTTCGTGTGTTATATGTGAGGTGGAAGTTATGGATATGTTTGATATATCTGTGTTTCAAACTTTGCTGTCTGGAACACACCCCAGACAGGATGGGGATAGAACAATAGCCTGCTTAATGGCCCATTAAGACATTCTCAGGTGCAAGGGGGCTGTGTGTATTTGTGTACTGGCTTCTTGATAACCAGTGTGGGGAATCAGAAGTAGTTTGTGGCTGGTTGGGAAGTCTGACTTCAGTGTTACCCATCAGTGCTGGGAAAATCTGCTCTCCGTTTGCAACCTGCCCTGACCTTGGCATTATCAGGTGGCTAGCCAGGGCACGGAAGGGTCACAGTGGTGTAGTCTTAGCAGGGTTCACAGAAACAGAACATTTGGATTTTGGATCAGAACCTCATGCTGTTCCAGATTTTGATATTTGATATTAGTGTGTTAAAAATTAAAGTTAGTTAAGATGAGTGAGCAGAGATCATATGATGCTATGAACATAAGAGAGCGTAAACAGTTATGTAAGGATAGAAAAATCACCCTTAAAGGGGATAGCTCAAAGCAGAGAATAAGAGATCATCTCAGACACAAGGACCTGAAAGCAGCATCTCCAGCTGACTTCCTCACAGAGGCAGCGGCGTGGAAGATCGCCAGCAAGCCTTGAGAGAGAGACAGCGTCTGCAGCGTGAGAGAGAAAAGGCTGAAGATGAGGAAAGAGCCCAGGAGCTCAGAAGGCTGAGGCAAGAATTTCCAAGCTGAAACTAGAAACTGAAGAAGCTCATCAAAAACAGATGGAGCTGATAGCTGCTAAAGAGAAGACTGAAGAAAAAACTCATCAGAGACGGATGGAAGCTCATCCAAAGTGGATGAAAAAATCCAGACTCCAACTCCAGATCCTGAAAAAGCAGAAACTGTATCCTCCTAGAAGCCCAGCTTCTCTTAACAGTGATTGGGAGAAAATCTTTTCAGTTTATAGCGATTTTGATATGTTTTATATATGGTAAATATATATAACCAGGTTAATGTCACCCAGTCCCAGAAGCAGTATAAATGTAAGTCTCCTGTGTTACCAGTAATCAGTGGGGAAATTTATGAAGGGGGGGTGCATGAACATAAGCAGTTGTCTGTGTTTAGGCAGGTATGCTGTGACAAGGAAAAGAGTGTCTCTAGCCTTGGGATTGTGGAAAATAGCAGCTTGTCTGTTCAGAAAAGCAGTTTATCTGCTGAGAGAGAAACTGCCTCCAAAAGCTTGTCTGTTGGGAATGGCATGTTGCCTGTTAAGGAAACCTTCCCATTCTCCCAGAGCTTGTCTGTAAGCAGTCATGAGGGCTGGGGCAAGGGGGAGGAAAGTTCAAAGCATTTGTCTGGTAAGAATAGCTGTTTATCTGATGGGGGGAAATTGATCTCCAGTGTACTGTCTGTGGAGCAGGCAGAGAGTGCCTCTCAGCTTATACTGGTGGAGGATTTGTTAGTTGTTATACCAGAAGTGGTTCTGGATTCAACTAAGACCCAGGAAGGAAATGTTCCTAAACCTGTGTCTGTTGGGGGTAATGACTTGCCCATTGGGGAAGGTACCCCAATCTCCAAAAGTTTGTTTGGAAACAGCCATGTGGGCTGGGGAAATTTCAAACTGTTGGAATGTTGAGAATAGCAGTTTATCTGCGGAGTGAGAGTTTGTCTCCAACCTTCTGTCTAAAGAGCAGACAGAGAGTATCTCTCAGCTTATGCTAATTGAGGGGGTGCCCGTCGTCTTAGATTTGGTTCTAGACTTAACTGAAACCCCGAAAGAGTCTGTTAGGGCTCAGGGAAATGTTTCTAGATGAAGAGAGAGAGGAAATGTCTGTGGAAAAGGGATTGTTGCCTAAAACTGCTCCTGAAGGAATAAAACCTCCTGATAGCTTTTGCAAGCAATTTTCTGCAACTGAAGGGTGTGAAAGCGAATTGATTAAGTTAGTTCAGGATGAGTCACTGCCTGTAGCAAGCAACTGTTTATAAGTTGAGAGACTTGGTTCAGTTTCTAACTGCCAAAGCTTTTCACATGTGGATGGATTCGCTGATTTTGTTTTAGAAAGGTCCAGTTTGGATACCTTGGAAAAGGCTCCAGATGGAGTGGAAATTATTAGGAAGCTTAAACAGCCCTGTAACCAAGTGGCTGTGCTTGATCATTATAGTGGGGAGACAATGATGTTGAAACCTGAATGTCTCCAGACTAGTAGCTCTGTAAGTGAACAGAGAGTGTCTCAGTTTCAGAGGAAAAATTGGATAGCTGAAGCTACACAGCAGGACAGATGTGCTGTTGATCTCTTGGGAAAACGGGGTGGTAGGCAAACTCTCACCTCTGGATGCTTTGGATATATCTTGTAGTCTCTTAGTGGACTCAGGTACATCTAATGCTATGTGAAATCAGTGATTGGGAAAAAACATCAGAACCCTGTTTATGAGATGATAGGGAGAATGGTAAATATCTCTTTAAGACCAAGTCCAGACTTGAAATGAATAAGGTAAGAATTTGAAAACTAGTGAACTAGCTAGTGTGTGTGGTGGTAGTGCAAGTTACGTGCCTGACAGGGGGGAGAGAGATCTACCCATGGCTGTTAGCACGGAGGACTCCTCTCGGGTGTGGCCAGCTGAAAGTGGATTGGATGTGCCTGAGAAGGCTCTGAATTTAAGTGAAATTCAGAAGGAGTTTGTTAGGGTTCAACAAAAGGATGTTTCTTTGGAGGGGGCCAGGGTGGAGACCCAAAGCCTAGCCCTAGCAGAAGGAGCATAGATTATGCACCAAGAACCCACTATTGAGCTAACTGAACTCTTACAGACGTTTGTAAAAAAATGGATAACATTGTTACCTCCATAGTAAACCTTACAAAGAAAAAGCCTGTTTCAACTAAACATGATTTTGCTGTTAATGTATATGCCAATGTTAAGTCTTGTAATTTGTTGTTAATGCCAGAAACTGTAGAAATGTTCCATGTGCCTGATACTTTGTAAAACCCTTGAAACATGTTAAAAACTGAAGAGGGAATGTTCCTGTGATGCATTCAGCAGTGTCTTGGGACACTCCTTTCTGCGTCCATTTTCCGTGGGGGGTGTCATGCTGGCTGGATAAGGGGGCACTTGAGGTGTATTCAGGAGCGCTGATTACTCCCTTCTACACCAGTCTCGCATTGGGGGTGTCACTCTGGCTGGGTTGGGGAGGGGGGGCGGCGGCGGCGGCAGTTATTCTATTGTGACATCAGTATGTCAAAATCATAATGATTCATGTGAGATATACCATGTCAGGTACTGTTAGAAAGGCTGTAATGTGCTAAGGAAGATGATGATGTTTATGTTCGTGTGTTATATGTGAGGTGGAAGTTATGGATATGTTTGATATATCTGTGTTTCAAACTTTGCTGTCTGGAACACACCCCAGACAGGATGGGGATAGAACAATAGCCTGCTTAATGGCCCATTAAGACATTCTCAGGTACAAGGGAATCAGAAGTGCAGTCTGTGGCTGGTTGGGAAGTCTGACTTCAGTGTCACCCACCAGAGCTGGGAGAATCTGCTCTCCTTTTGCAACCTGCCCTAACCTTGGTATTATCAGGTGGCTAGCCAGGGCACGGAAGGGTCACGTGCCCTTTCCAGGGCAGCTGAGGGGTCACACCGGGAACCCTCCTGCCCTACACGAGGAGGGGCATGAAGCAGAGGGGCGCAAATGTAGGCTTGGTCCCCAGGCGCCGGAGACCCTCCCTACGCCACTGCCCAGAGGGAAGCTCCTTCCCCTAACTGCATCCTCCACTCTCAGGCCAGGGAACAGAGCAGCATTGGGACAGAGCCAATGAAGACCAGAGAGCAGGGAGTGGCGTTGGGTCTGGTAGCCCCATCCCCAGCCCAGAGAGAAGTGGGGGAAGCAGCATCAGAAGAAGAGTATCTCCCCAATCCATGAAACAGTGAGAAGCTCCAATGGGAGAGCCCAGCCCTGCCCAGGGGAAAGAAGAGGGATGTGTCAGCCCTCAGGGGTGAGAGCTCTGTTCTGGGGCTGCTCAATGCGAGTGTTTGTTCATCAGCGTGGGCACGAAGGCAGCACTGAAGTTGGTGTTAGGATTGTTTGTGTGACTTGGGATCCTCTTAGCATTTCATGTGTTTCTTTTTGTGGGCTCGGTGTGTCCTGGCTGGTGTCGGTTGGTTTTTAATTTTATCAACAATGTCATGAAAATGTTTTCATGGGAACTTTCTGATAATTAAAAACTAATCTTCACCTGCAATTGCTCCTTGTCTGAGTGATCCTAAGGATTCCCCTCTTTTTGTGTCCAGCGCAGACAGCAGAGTGTCTGGAGGGGGAAAGGATAAAAGAGATGAAATTTCAGGGTTTCATATTTATAACAGCATTCCCACTTATATATATGAGTTAACTGTGTTTTAATTATGACAGACAGAGAGGCCCAGAGACACACTCAGGTATTTAATATAAACTATTCTGAAACCATCCCTTTCCTCTCTCATTCATGCATCTCCCACCAATGGAATCAATATCCATGAAGCCTCACAACCATCCCAGGCCAGACAATCTGTAAGAGATTAGCTTTTTCCTCCCTGCTTACAGACTCCATTTGGTTTGTCTCATCACTTACTCCATTTTGTCATAACCTAGAGTCCTAGACCCAGATCATGCAAAGACTTTGGCATAAAAGTAACTTTACCCACTTTGGTCCCTTTGACATTAACAGAATGTTACGAGTTTGGAAAATCAGAGCTTGACTTGTAAGCTGTTGGGTCTGTTTATTTAGCATCTCCACAGAGAGCAGCACGACGGGGCCCTCGTCCTCCAGAGGCAGAAATATGAATAATAATAAAATCATTTTATCCATGTGGAATTAGAGGCAGGGGGAAGTTTGGCTCAATGGGCCAGATTCACCCTGTACTGGCAAGAGGAGAGAGGGAGGCAGTTTGTGACTCTGCTGTTCAGTGGCTGCAGGGGCCGGTGCAGACCTTGGCACAGGCTGAGGAAGTTCTGAAGCCAGGCAGAGTTGTGTCCCTTCTACAATGGCCCCCGTGTTTCTTGGCCAGCGTGCAGTGTCAGAGACCCAACTTTACACTGCCCACGTCCCTCTATCCCTTTTCCACTTCCTCCCTCCTCCGCCTTGCCCTTACCCCCCTCCATTCCCAGACCTCTCAGGAACACTTCTAGTATCTGCAGCTGCTATAGGGGAGGTACCAGATGCTTCTGTGCTGGAGGGATTCCTCATTCTGTGATAAGGGCTTTCTCCTTCCCCACAGCCTGTTTGGCTGAAACTAGCTGCCATAGGAGACCAGAGCACAGTGATAGGCTGGGACCAACTTTATCAAATGGTCTTTAACGTAGGGTCTAGATTTTGAGTGTCGGCCTTTAGGCACCTGGGGCCTGGTTCTCAGAGGGGTTGGGCACCCGCAGTTCCCACTGACTCTGTTTGCAGCTGTGCATGTTAAACAGCTCTGGTGCACTAGAATCATAATATTCTGAATCACAGAAGATGAGGGTTGGAAGGGACCTCAGGAGGTATCTAGTCCACCCCCTGCTCAAAGCAGGGCCAACCCCAACTAAATTATTCCAGCCAGGGATTCATCAAGCCGTACATTAAGAACCTCTAAGGATGGAGATTACACCACCTCTCTAGGTAACCCATTCCAGTGCTTCACCACACTCCTAGTGAAAAAGCTTTTCCCAATATCCAATCACAACCTCCCCCACTGCAACTTGAGACATTGCTCCTTGTTCTGTCATCTGCCACCACTGAGAACAGCCTAGCTCCATCCTCCCTGGATCCCCCCTTCAGGAACATGAAGGGCGCTATCAAATTCCCCATCATTCTTCTCTTCTGCAGACTAAACAAGCGCAGTTCCCTCAGCCACTCCTCATAAGTCATGTGCTCCAGCCCCCTGATCATTTTTGTTGCCCTCCGCTGGACTCTCTCCACATTCTTTCTCCACATTCTTCCTGTAGTGGGGGCCCCAAAACTGGCCACGGTATTCGAGATATGGCCTCACCAATGCTGAATAAAAGGGAATAATCACTGTCTTCGATCTGCTGGCAATACGCTTACTAATGCAGCCCGATATGCCATTAACCTTCTTGGCAACAAGGGCCCCACTGTTGACTTATATCCAGTTTCTTGTCCACTGTTACCCCAGGTCCTTTTCTGCAGAACTGCTGCTTAGCCAATTGGTCCCCAATCTGCGGCAGTGCATGGGATTCTTCCGTCCTAAGTGCAGGACTCTGCCCTTATCCTTGTGAAACCTTATCAGATTTCTTTTGGCCCAATCCTCCGATTTGTCAAGGTCACTCTGTATCCTATCCCTCCCCTTCATCCCCCACCAGCTTAGCGTCATCTGCGAGCTTGCTGAGGGTGCAATCCGCCCCATCCTCCAGATCATCAATGAAGATGTTGAACAAAACCGGCCTCAGGACCGACCCATGCAGTCATGCTCTGCCATTCTCTAGTTGGGAGAGAGAAACTCGGGTGTTCCAAATTAGGCCATTTTGCTAATGTTATATTTGCTTAATGTTATGACCGTTGGTAAGTCATGAATTAATGTGAAATGTCCTGATGCCTGGGCCCCTGCTACATGAGCTCCGTTTGTCTGCTTGCCACTATTTGTTATATTAAGTATTGCGAATTGCTACATGGGTCAATTCTTATGCATAAGTTTGGACAGAACAAGATTGTGCTTTTATACTGACTGATTCGGCTTCGGCCTGGTTAGCAGTTTCCTTGATGTAAGGGAAATGTTGCCTTAAGTGACCTTGTTATTAAGTGACATGTTCATAAGTCTGTGTGTGGGACAAAGAGACGTTTTGATCACACAATGTGCTTACGGACACAGACACCCAAAATGTACGGCCTAGGAGCAGTTCGCAAAGTCCAAAAACACCTCTGCGGGGGAAAGGTGAAAACTATCTGTATGTCTGTCATTTTTTACTTGAAGAGTAAGTGTAATTGCAAGGCATGCTTTTGGTACAAATAAAAGGTTTGAATTAATCAACCTGAGGGACTTGGACCCTGTGTGGCGTTCTCATCCAACAATTAAATAGAAGCATAATCTAGTTATGAACCAACTGGCCAGAGCCATTCTCCTCCCACAGTCTCAGGCCTCACCAGGAGCATTTCCACCGACCTAAGAGGGGCAGTGCGGGAACTGAGACAGGTCTGGCAGCTCCCTGCTGGGGGACTGGCTGCCCCAGAAGCTCCTGGCGGGCTGTTCCCCCTCCCCCCACTCCCCAGCTAGAGCCGGGGGAAGCCACCCAGGACTTCTCGCCCCAGGGGAGTGGAGTCCAGCTACCCCGGTTTCTCACTCCCACCCCCTGCAGCCTACTTCCCACCAACAAAACTCTGTACTGTAGACCAGCCCTCAGAGGCTTTTCCCAGTTTTCCATCCTAGATCCCTTCTCAGTACCTTTGAACTTCCTCAGTGTCTCCATTAGAGCAACAGTTTTCTGGGAGAAATCACTGAGTCCCTTTTCCAGTTCAGGAGAAATCTCCTCTGGCTGCTGGAACTTCCCCTTCTCACACCTGGACACAAACAATTTCACACGGTTATATTGCACTTAGTGACTCTTTTTACTTCTCCCAGCCTCCGAGAAGGTGCAACACAGGCCATGGCTGTGCAACCTTCTCCCCCAAAGGACCCATTCATATTCTTCAACCCTGGCCTGTAGAGATCAGCTCTGGGATAAAAGGGGAATTGAGTCTCTCTCTGTCCAATTTCCTCCTTGGACTCTCTGCCTTGATGGATAGAGCGGTGGACAGGGACATCTAGCAGATATCCATGGGTTTGCAGGGCTCTACTGTTGGAAAGATGGTTCCCATGCTAATTGTTGTAGAAATCTATCTACTAGGAACTAAACCGATACACCAACATCCCTGTCCGCAGCTTATTCCACCCAGGTCTCCAAACAGTCCTCAGGGGAGAAAGACTCGATCACTGCTGCCCTGGGCTGAATGGTAACCAGCGCCCCAGCAGGGAAAGGCCCATATTCCATCTCCACAATCGTGAGGCAGCCTGTCCCCCTGGGATGTGACATCTCTACAAAATACTTTAGGTCAGTCTTTTCCACTGAATGGATAATTCCAGAGTCTTCTATAAAACGGTGAGAACCTCAAGATGAAGTTGAAGTTTATCAGAGAGAATTTTATCCACAATGTGACTTTCCCCACCCATTTTGATGCAGAGCCCTGGAGAGATGCGATGCTAACATAATCTCCAAGCTCTTTCTCAGCACTGTGAAGTGTGAGGGGGAGTGAGAGAGAGCCACGTACCTGCTCAAGGTGCTTCTGATATCCTAGAGGAGAGAGAGAGAGAATATTAGTCCCACCTGACATACACTTCAATTCCAAAGAAGTGATTTAGCAAGTATGGGGAAAAGAGGCCATGTCCCGGCCCCAGGGCCATGGATTCCCTGAGCTAATGGGGCTTTTCCATCTCTAATATCAATGTGTCTGTGAGTCTGCAAAGAACAATAATAAATCTCATGTCAGAAATGCACACACTGAGTTATACTGAGATCTCTGTGACCATGCCCATGCACGGGACTCCCGTGCCCATGTTTTAGGATCTCTCCTGTCCCTGTGCTGGATATGAAGTGTTTCTAACTCAGTCTCACCTGCAGGAATTCACTTGCTGGCTTCTGATACTTCCCCTCTATGTCACTGATCAGCTCAGTGAGATGGGACATCTCGGCAGAGAGTTTGTTGATATTTTCAGTCTGTATCTTCAGAATCTTGTTGTCCAGCTTTAGAAGCTGGGCCAGCAGGTGTTGCTCTTGTTCCTCCAGGAACCGCCGCAGTTGCTGAAATTCAGACACAATTTTTTGCCTTTCGGTTTGTGTCTTTCTCTGTAAAAGAAAATATAAAAAAAATAGAGAAAGGGCTGGTCAGGGACATGGATGGAGTCTGGGGTCCTTTCATGGAGTGTTGAGTGTGCAGGAGGAGAATGTCTTTGCAAATTCATCATCTGTCACTGAACAATACTCTGTGGTTACTAGAGAGAATATTTTTCACGCCCTTTCCCTTGGCCCCTTGTCCTTAGAATCTCACACCCTTGACTTCAGAATCTCAGAAATTGATGTTTCCATGTCTGACATGGTTCGAATGGTGCATTATCGATGGCTTTGGAGATTTGTGCTGCACCCCCAACTGGTTGAGATAAAACATAATTGGGCCTCTAGATTGCCCCTGCCTCTCTTCATTGCTCAGATTGAGAACGACCCTCTATACGGCTTGTTACAAATGCAGGTTAATAATGATGGTCGCCTACCAGATTTTCCTGGCTTCTCTTCTCGCTGCTCACTTGAAATTCCACGAGTTTTTCTCTCTCTTCCCTCAGTTTCTTCAAATGGGCCTGAATCTTTCCCTGAAGAAACAGAAAATGATTTGAGTGTTGTTAGCTTTATTTTTAGGAGTGAGAGCGGGGATGATCTTTTCCACGCCACCGATGACTGGAAAATCCAGTGGGTTCATGATATCAGATATACCAAGGAAGTGGAGTCATATTAATGGACACTGGGAGTGTTTTATTTTCAGGCTTCTTGAAATTGTTTGACCTGGTTTCTCCATTGATTGACACCAACATGACACTGACGTCAGATCCTGGGATTTTCCTTTCACCGTGTGAAATATCCTGTTTTTGGGAAGGTTTTACCAACAAGGAGAGACAAATCCCAGGTGCCACTAGGGCTCAGAATATGGGCTGGGATTCTCCAAGGAGCCCAACTCCCACTGAATTTCAGCCCTGAACTGCTGGGAATTGCACCGGTTGGACAGAACTGGGCTGAGCAATAGGACAAACCCTGTTAGACGTGTTTATTTTTGGCAGCAGTGTTTGGTGTTTGCCCTTGTACTGTCCTGGACCCTTCCAGTGCCAATGCTGCCTGGGTAGCTATTCCCTAGCTCCCACCAAAGCTCCCGGAAGCAGGGGGTCCTAGAGATTTCAAAATGCCACGCTATGGAGAGCAGCTTGAGGAGAATGGAACCACTTTGGCTGGTTCTTCAGACTGACACAGCTCAGCACCGCCCAGGGTTAGTTTTGCTGCAACCCAGTCTAATCCCAGTGGTATTTGGCATGGACCTGCGCTGTCTGGAGCCCTTTTGTGCATGTACTCAAGGTTCTGTGGGTTCACACAGCGTTTATCCCAGTGATCTCCTCTAGTGCAGGCCGGCATCTGAGTTTAACCCCTCATGGAGTAACACAGGAGTTCAGAATCCCTGTGGGAAGCACCATCTTCTGCTGGGCCTGGGCAGTTTATCAAAGCACCATTCCCTCCAAACGGCCTTGCGTAGTTATTTTTTAGTGCTTGTGGGGAGGCAGCATGGTCTAGTGGTCAGGGCACTGATCGGAGGCTTATTAGCCCTGGGTTGTATTACTAGCTCTGCTGAGTGACACTGGATAAGACAAGTTCCCTCTCTGTGCCTCAGTTTCCTCTCGCACCCTCAGTCTATCTTTTCTATTTAGACTGTGGCCTGCTCAGGGCAGGGATTATCCCAAGGAGCGGAGCAGTTCGAATATGGTGTTTATATTGTTGGGAGGTGGTGGAAGTGGGAAGGGGTAGAGAAAGGGTCCTTCACTGCCCTGGACACAGTGTACAGGAGATGAGGGTTTTTTCCCCCCCTCACTCCAGCATGTAAGCATTAGGACATTTATGGAGGGCCACATTTCACCTGCATGAGCCTTTGGAGGAGTTGCTGAGAAACCTACATAGGCCTGAAATCCTGGGATGAGGCTCATCATGTGGCTGCCTGGGGCTAAAGAAAAGCCGAATGCTGGGGAAGGTGAGTTTCCCGAGGCTCTGACTATAAAAATAATGCTCGGTCATACCTTGAATTCTTTAACTGCTTCCTCTGCAGGAACGACTGTGTGATCCTTGTGCTCCTTGGATCTGTCACACACCAGGCAGATGGGGATTTCGTCCTCTTTGCAGAACAGTTTTAGAGGCTCCCTGTGTTTCTCACACAGTCTTTCTGTTTCTTGTTCCCTCCCTGGCTGCAAGCTGAGTTCTCTGGCTGCTTCCACAATATTCTTGAGCTTCCTGTTCGGCTTGAGGTTCCTCTGGGGAAAGGTCTCTCGGCATTGAGGGCAGGAGATGTCTGCACTGAATCTCCCCCGGCACTGGGTGATGCAGGCTCTGCAGAAATCGTGATTACAGTCTAGAGACACTGGATCATTAAAATACTCCAGACAGATGGGACAGGTCGTTTCATCCTGGAGAGTTTTTGCTGGATTCGCAGCAGCCATGGCTGCTTGTGCAGGAGAGAAACAAGACGAGAGAGAGGAATGGAATTTTTTAGTTTCACTTTCTTCTCAGAATTTTGGCCTGGGCTGAAACTTTGCACAGTCCTTTGCACAGGCCGGGGCTGAAACTTTTCTCTCTGGGTGGGGTCTGATGTGTTTTTTTGTGGATTGTGAAGAACCTTTGAATGAAGTGTGATGACTGCCAATTGACACGAACTCCTCCAAAATGCTGGGGATACATACAACCTGCCCTGTTGTTTAGTCACTCGTAAAAATTAGAGCTGGTCAGAAAAATTTCTAATGGAACAATTTTTCTGTCCGAAAATGCCATTTTGTTGAAATCAAAACTTTCCATGGGAATGTGTTCACTTTGATGATTTTCATAAAATGAAACATTTCAACAACGTTAAAATGTTCCCCTTTGGCTTTTTGAGTGGAATGACTTTGTTTTAAAATTTATTTTATATTACATGATCATTTATAGTATAAAATGAAAAAGTCGGAATCAGAATATAACTGTACAATTTTATTGAAATGAAACATTTCAATTTCCCCCAAATTATTAATTTTTATTTAGTGTTGCAGGAAGTTTTTTCTTTCCATTTTGATTCAGTACAAAAAAATAAAAATGGAATTTTCATTCCATTTCTATTAAGTTGCATTGTAGACATTGCTGCTAAGACAGTGTGCTAACCACAGCTGAATGTTCCTGTGACCCGTCCGTGCCCAGGGTATCCACCTGAGAATGCCAAGATCAGGGCACGCAGCAAAAGGAGAGCAGATTCTCCCAACATCACCTATCAACAAGGCAGACCACAAATGCACACAGCCTCCTTTACTGCATTCCAGTCTCTGGCTCACAAATCAGCCACTAGGCCAGTAAAGAGAAGAGTTTTTTAAACTCTATGCTCTTCACTAAAAAGGTTCCCTCTGACCTCAAAGGGTCAGCCACAGCACCAGATCAATATAAGTTTGGATCTTACCCAAAATACCATGCTGCCAGCCAATGCTTTAGCAACTAAAACGAAAGTTTTATTGTAAAATAAAAGAAACAAACTATGAGAGAAATGTTAAATGTCAAAGCAAATCAGATACATACAGATGATTGAAAGTCCATATACATCAAGCTTCTGGGAGAATTGTGGAGTTGCAGGCTTGTATAGTTCCTCTGGTACACATACAATTCCTGGATGGGTCTTAGGCCTTTGGTTCAGTTGCAAATGAATTGGTCCAGAGATAGGGATGTGTCTGTAGCTGAACAGGATGAAAGACAAAATGGTTTCCCAGGCCACCACCTTATATACCCCCTGGCCCTGGCCATGCTGTCTTGTGGAATTTTACAGGCACGAAAATGGAGTTCAGAGTCACATGAGCAAGTCCTGGTGACTTCTAAGGTATGTCACTAGTTCCTTTCCCGGGCCCCTTGCATCTGTGAAAGTTTCAATGGGCTAGTAAGCATGCTATTGTTCTGCTGCCATCCTGTCTGGGGTGTATCTTATATAGCACAGTTTGTAACACAGATACATCAAATATGTCCATAACTTCCATTACAGAGATAACACGTGAACAGAAGTATTATCATTTTACTTAGCACATTACAGCCTTTCTAACAGTACTTGATATGGCATGTCTGACATGAATTATTACGATTTTGACACAATGATGTTAACCAATATGACAAATGTCCCCACCTCAATCCAGCCAGCATGACACCCCCAACACGCGACTGGTGTAGAATGGAGTAATTTGAGCTCCTGGATACACCTCAAGGGCCCCCCTTATCCAGATAGCATGACACCCATTTCATGTCTTCTCCCCTTCTGGTTACACCTGCCATGTACTAGACTCTCCACACTGCACAGTCACCTTATCTTCATTCAG
Source organism: Emydura macquarii macquarii (assembly GCF_026122565.2). Lineage (NCBI taxonomy): Eukaryota > Metazoa > Chordata > Testudines > Chelidae > Emydura > Emydura macquarii. Next base: position 296,668 of record NW_027132277.1, read on the forward strand.
GTGACAGCTCCTCACCCACAACTCCTTCCCACAGCAATATCCCTTCCTTGGTGGCCTGTAGATCACACTCTCCAGGCCCTGGGTCACCTCTTCCAGGCTCCCTGCTGGTGTGGAGCCTCCACCTTCTCCTCAAACCCTAATTACCCAATTCTGTGTCCCAACCCCCCCCACATCTGCCTGTCCCCCAGCCCGGCTGTTCATTCTGGCCCCCAACCCACTTCACTTCTGCCCCCAGCCCCTCCCTCAGTTCTGACCCTGCAGCCCCCACATCTGCCCCTCAGGGCCCCTCTGCTCCTCCTGCAGCTCCAGGGGTTCTTCACCCCCCGTCCCCCACCCATCCCTGGTGCTGCAGGGAGGGAGCTGGAGGGATTGCCAGAGATCATAGAGATCCACGTTTGTAGACAGGAGTCCTCCAGGGACATAGAGATAAGGCAGAGTACTGGATAGATGAGCATGTCCAGGTCATAGAGACTAGGATGATTGTGGCTAGAGAAGCCCATTTTTCCATTTCCCAGTGGGCTGGTCCCTCCATGTCTCAGTGACACCGTCTGACCCAGGATCCCCAGGGTCCTCCTGGAACAAATGACATTGGCCTCTCTACCTCGATCACTGAATGCGTTCTATGGTTTGACAGGCCAGAGACTGCACAGAGTGGAGACCAAAAGCAACCTCCAGGGTCATAGAGACTGCATGATAGGAAGTCTATAGGAAGAGGTCATAGAGACTGCACTTTATCTAAGGCTAGAGAGGCAGATTTCCCCCCAATTCAGTGTTCCCCAGTTCAATGTTCTCCCCCAACACTGTCTAACCCGCCCCCCCCCCCCGTGTCTTAGGGACACAGGCTGAGCTGGGATCCTGGCCCCACCCGGAGCCAGGGGTGGATTCTACCCCCAGGGACAGAGGACAGTGGGAAAGTGAAGATTGGGGCCTCGTCACCAGCATCGAAAAATGTCACCTGACCCCGGTCACAGTCCAGACACACCCGGATCCTGAGGGGGACCCAAAGCAGGGGCAGAGGGGTCTCAGGGGAGGTGAGAGCCTGGAAGTGACCCCCCCACAGCTCCACAGCCCAGATCCCCTCTGCAGGGCTAGGGTGGAGCCGTCCCTTCCTCCTCACTGACTCTCTAGCCACCCCCACAGCCCAGCATTTCCCACCCCACACCTCCACCTCCCAGCAATGTCTCCCTGAGGTGAATCCCTCACAGCCCAGCACACAGAGCGCAGTGTCAAATCTCTCAGGGTTGTCGGGCAGATTCTGCCATGTGCCTGCCCATCTTGCACTTTTCCCATCCTCAGATGGGACGAGTTCGGCATGAGCCGTGTCTGGATCCAGAGTCACATTCGCTGGAGGAGAGAGAATCAAAGCGTTAGGGGCAGAGCTCAGCCTTGGGAGAGGCTGGGACCATTCCTCACATTCCCGAGCTGCCCTGTTCTGGCTGGGACACGCCTGGATCCCAGGGAGCTGCTTCTGCCCTGGGCACCTGAGGCAGAGCAGAGCTGAGTTGTCATTAAAGTTTCTCAGTCTGTTTCTCTTAGGTTTCAGCTCCTGCTCCCACTGCTGGGGCTGCTCCATTCCCAGTGGCAGAGACACAGCAAGGAAGGTGTCAGAAGCTTTTAGTGCGGAGGGAGCAGAAAAGGCAGATACCAGCTATAAACCCCAGAGGCAGTGGCTTACTGGGGGGGACAGGCCCCCGGGGCGCTGGTCTGCTGGTGGGAAAGGGTTGGCCCTTAATAGGGGGCAGGGGATGCAGGAGACTATGGGTCACAGAGCCTCCTGCACCTTCCATCCCCCAGTAAGGTTTGGCCCGGAACTCACTTGCCCGCCACTGCAGCCCCGCACTGTCTCAGGCTGGCAGGGGGTGAGACCATCACCGTGTGATCTGCCCCCAGGCTGTGGGGCTGCAGCAGGAGAGGCGGGCACCGGGCAAGTGTGGGGAGAGGAGGGTGGCGGAGCAAAGCCTTTGTTTGCAGCCCCCTCCTCCCCCTGCAGGTTCAGACCCCCCTTCCGAGGGCAGCTGGGGGTGTCACACCTGGACCCATCTTGCTGTACACGAGGGAGGGCACCAGGAGGGGGGTGGGCAAATGTAGGCTTGGCCCTCAGGCGCCGGAGACCCTCCCTATGCCACTGCCCAGAGGGAAGCTCCTTCCCCTAACTGCATCCTCCACTCTCAGGCCAGGGAGCAGAGAGGAAGATGCAGCATTGGGACAGCACCAATAAAGAGCAGAGAGCAGGAGATGGCATTGGGTGGGGTAACCCCATCCCCAACCCAGAGAGAAGGGGGGAGGGGGACCAGCATCAGAGGAAGAGCATCTCCTCAATCCAGGATGCAGTGAGCAGCTCCAATGGGAGAGCCCAGCCCTGCCCAGAGGAAAGGGAGGACGTTGGAGAAGAGCGATGGGGAGACCCCCCTGCACTGGGGTAAAGGAGAGGGATGTGTCAGCCCCCAGGGGCGAGAACTCTGTTCTGGGGCTGCTCAATGCGAGTGTTTGTTCATCAGCGTGGGCACGAAGGCAGCACTGAGGTTGGTGTTAGGATTGTTTGTGTGACTTCAGCTTGGGATCCCTGTAGCATTTCATGTGTTTATTTTTAGGGCTCGGTGTGTCCTGGCTGGTGTCGGTTGGTTTTTAATTTTATCAGCAATGTCATGAAAATGTTTTCATGGGAATTTTTTGATAATTTAAAACTAATCTTCACCTGCAATCTTGCCCAGTCTGAGTAATCCTAGGGATTCCCTTCTTTTTGTCTCCGGTGCAGACGGCAGAGTGTCTGGAGGGGGAAAGGATAAAAGGGATGAAATTTCAGGGTTTCATATTTATAACAGCATTCCCACCTGTGTATATATATATGAGTTAACTGTGTTTTCATGATGACAGAGAAACAGACAGAGAGGCTGAGAGATACACTCGGGTATTTAATAGAAACTATTCTGAAACCATCTCTTTCCTCTCTCATTCATGCATCTCCCACCAGTGGAATCAATATCCATGAAACCTCACAACCATCCCAGGAGAGACAATCTGTAAGAGATTTACTTTTTCTTCCATTATTTCAGACTCCATTTGGTTTGTCTCATTATTTACTCCATTTTGTCATAACCTGGAGTCCTAGACCCAGATCATGCAAAGAGTTTGGCATAAAAGTAACTTTACCCACTTTGGTCCCTTTGACATTAACAGAATGTTACGAGTTTGGAAAATCAGAGCTTGACTTGTAAGCTGTTGGGTCTGTTTATTTAGCATCTTTACAGAGAGCAGCACGATGGGGCCCTCGTCCTCCAGAGGCGTAAATGTGAATAATAATAAAATAATTTTGTCAATGTGAAAATTGAGGCAGAGGGAAGTTTGGCTCAATGGTCCAGATTCACCCTGTACTGGCAGGAGGAGAGAGGGAGGCAATTTGTGACTCTGCTGTTCAGTGGCTGCAGGGGCCGGTGCAGACCTTGGCACAGCATGAGGAAGTTCTGAAGCCAGCCAGAGTTGCGTCCCTTGTACAACGGCCCCCGTGTTTCTTTGCCAGCGTGCAGAGTGTCAGAGGCCCAGCTTTACACTGCCCACATCCGTCTATCCCTCGTCCACCCCCTCCCTCTTCCACCCTGCCCTTACTAGAATCATAATATTCTGAATCACAGAAGATGAGGGTTGGAAGGGACCTCAGGAGGTATCTAGTCCAACCCCCTGCTCAAAGCAGGGCCAACCCCAACTAAATTATTCCAGGCAGGGATTTGTCAAGCCTTAAAAACCTCTAAGGATGGAGATTCCACCACTTCCCTAGGTAACCCATTCCAGTGCTTCACCACCGTCCTAGTGAAAAAGCTTTTCCCCATATCCAACCACAACCTCCCCCACTGCAACTTGAGACCATTGCTCCTTATTCTGTCATCTGCCACCACTGAGAACAGCCTAGCTCCATCTTCCCTTCCACCTCCCTTCAGGGACTTGAAGGGTGCTATCAAATCCCGCATCATTCTTCTCTTCTGCAGACTAAACAAGCCCAGTTCCTTCAGCCACTCCTCATAAGTCATGTGCTCCAGCCCCCTGATCATTTTTGTTGCCCTCTGCTGGACTCTCTCCACATTCTTCCTGTAGTGGGGACCCCAAAACAGGGCACAGTATTCGAGATGTGGCCTTACCAATTCTAAATAGAGGGGAATAACCACTGCCCTCGATCTGTTGGCAATGCTCCTACTAATGCAGCCCGACATGCCATTATCCTTCTTGGCAACAAGGACCCCACTGTTGAATCACACCCAGTTTCTTGTCCACTGTTACCCCAGGTCCTTTTCTGCAGAACTGCTGCTTAGCCAATTGCTCCCCAGTCTGTGGCAGTGCATGAGATTCTTCCGTCCTAAGTGCAGGACTCTGCCCTTGTCCTTGTGAAACCTCATCAGATTTCTTTTGGCCCAATCTTCTGATTTCTCTAGGTCACTCTGTATCCTATCCCTCCCCTCTTGCCCCCGCAGCTCAGTGTCATCTACGAACTTGTGGAGGGTGCAATCCACCCCATCCTCCAGATCATCAAGGAAGATGTTGAACAAAACCGGCCCCAGAACCAATCCCTGCAGTCATGCTCTGCTGTTCTGTAGTTGGGAGAGAGAAACTCGGGTGTTCCAAATTTGGTCATTTTGCTAAATTTGGGCCTTAATGTGATGACCTTTGGTAAGTCATGAATTAATGTGACACATGCTGATGCCTGGGCCCCTGCCACATGAGCTCCATTTGTCTGCTTGCCACTACTTGTTGTATTAAGTATTGAGAATTGCTACATTGGGTCAATTCTTATTCATAAGTTTGGACAGACCAAGACGGTGAGTTTATACTGACTGACTTGGCTTTGGACTGGTTGGCAGTTTGCTTGGTGTAAGGGAAATGTTGCCTTCAGTGACCTTGTTATGAAGTGATGTGTTCAGAAGTCTGTGTGTGGGACAGAGATGTTCTGGTCACACAATGTGCACAGACACAGACACCCAAATGTACGGTCTAGGAGCAATTAGCAAAGTCCAAAAACCCCTCTGCGGAGGAAGGGTCAGAGTGACCTATGCATAATCAGTGGTAATAGACCAATCAGAAAGGAGAACAATAACATGAAAATAGTTTGCACAGCAGAAGCCCTGCCCATTACCAGGTTCAGGCATGTGCAGTGTGTGAGTGATGTCAGACACTTAATATTCATAACACGCACAGATGAGTGGGAAAGAACTAATACATGTATCATTTGGATGTGTGTCATATGTCAGACATTGTCAGGGGTTGTTGGAGCTTCACAGGTGAAATCCACCGGGACCCACCGATGCCCCAGGAGAAGGTAACTGGCCAGTACGTCTGTCTGTATGTCTGTCATTTCTTACTTTAACAGTCAGTGTAACTGCAAGGCATGCTTTTCATACAAAAAGAGGATTTGAATTAATCAACCTGAGATACTTGCACCCTGTGTGGTGTTCTCACCTGACAATTAAATAGAAGCATAATCTAGTTCTGAACCAACTGGCCAGAGCCATTCTCCTCCCACAGTGTCAGGTCTCATCAGGAGCATTTCCACCCATCTAAGAGGGGCAGTGCAGGAACTGAGATGCCAGTCTCTCAGCTCCCCTGGCAGGTGCCTGCTGGGGGACCGGCTACCCGAGAAGATCCTGGTGGGATGCCCCACTCCCCAGCCAGAGCCAGGGGAAGTCACCAGTGACACCTCCCCTCCATCCCTGCAACTGGGGGAAGCCACCCAGGACTTCTTACCCCAGGAAAGTGGAGTCCAGCTAACCTGGTTTCTCACTCCCACCCCCCTAGCCCACCAACAACACTGTACTGTAGGCCAGCCCTCAGAGGCTTATCCCAGTTTTCCATCCTAGATCCCTTCTCAGTACCTTTGAATTTCCTCAGAGTCTCTATTAGGGTAACAGTTTTCTGGGAGAAATCACTGAGTCCCTTTTCCAGTTCAGGAGAAATCTCCTCTGGCTGCTGGAACTTCCCCTTCTCACACCTGGACACAAACAATTTCACATGGTTATATTGCACTTAGTGACTCTTTTTACTTCTCCCAGCCTCCGAGAAGGTGCAACACAGGCCATGGCTGTGCAACCTTCTCCCCAAAGGACCCATTCATATTCTTCAACCCTGGCCTGTAGAGATCAGCTCTGGTGATAAAAGGGGAATTGAGTCTCTCTCTGTCCAATTTCCTACTTGGCCTCTATACTCTGATGGATGGAGCCCTGCACAGGGACATCTAGCAGATATCCATGGGTTTGCAGGGCTCTACTGATGGACAGAAGGTTCCCATGTTAGTTGTTGTAAAAATTTGACCACTAGGAACTAAACTGATACACCAGCTTCCCTGTCTGCAGCTTATTCCACCCAGGTCTCCAAACAGTCCTCAGGGGGGAAAAACTCTCGATCACTGCTGCCCTGGGCTGAATGGTAACCAGCACCGCAGCAGGGAAAGGCCCATATTCTGTCTCCACAGTCGTGGGGTAGCCTGTTCCCCTGGGATGCGTCTCTACAAAATACTTTTGATCAGTCTTTACATGGAATGGATAATTCCAGAGTCTTCTATAAAAGGGTGAGAACCTCAGGATGAAGTTGAAGTTTATCAGGGAGAATTTTATCCACAGTGTGACTTTCCCCACCCATTTTGGTGCAGAGCCCTGGAGAGATGCAATGCTAACATCATCTCCAAGCTCTTTCTCAGCGTTGTGAAGTGTGAGGGGGAGTGAGAGAGAGCCACGTACCTGCTCAAGGTGCTTCTGATATCCTAGAGGAGAGAGAGAGAAGGAATATTAGTCCCACCTGACATACACTTCAATTCCAAAGAAAGGATTTAGCAAGTATGGGGAAAAGAGGCCATGTCCCGGACCCAGGGCCATGGATTCCCTGAGCTAATGGGGCTTTTCCATCTTTAATATCAATGTGTCTGTGAGTCTGCCAAGAACAATAATAAATCACATGTCAAAAATGCACACACTGAATTATACTGAGATCTCTGTGACCATGCCCATGCACGGGACTCCCGTGCCCATGTTTTAGGAGCTCTCCTGTCCCTGTGCTGGATATGGAGTGCTTCTAACTCAGTCTCACCTGCAGGAATTCACTTGCTGGCTTCTGATACTTCCCCTCTATGTCTCTGATCAGCTCAGTGAGATGGGACATCTCCGCAGAGAGTATGTTCATATTTTCAGTTTGTATCTTCAGAATCTCCTCGTCCAGCTTTAGAAGCTGGGCCAGCAGGAGTTTCTCTTGTTCCTCCAGGAACTGCCGCAGTTGCTGAAATTCAGACACAATTTTTTCCCTCTCGGTTTGTGTCTTTCTCTGTAAAAGAAAATATTAAAAAAATAGGGAAAGGGCTGGTCAGGGACATGGGTGGATTCTGGGGTCCCTTCATGGATTGTTGAGTGTGCAGGAGGAGAATGTCTTTGCAAATTCATCATCTGCCACTGAAAAAGACCCTCTGGTTACTAGAGAGGATTTTCTCATATCCTTTGTCTTGGCCACTTGGCCTTAGAATCTCAAACCCTTGGCCTCAGAATCTCAGAAAGGGATGTTTCCATGTCTGATGTGGTTCAAATGGTGTATTCTCTATGGCTTTGGAGATGCAGATCAAAAGCAATAGGAGGCAGGACTAAACACTATAGCTGGGTGACATTTTCTGCACTAAAATTTTTTCCAGGGAAACTGCAGATTTGTTAACACTGAAACAATTCATTATTTCCTGCCAATGTCACCCAGTTGTCCTGTTACGAAAACAAATAGATGAAAATTCAAAACATTTTCTTTTTTTCATTTTTTTCCAGGATTTTAAATTTTAAATAATTTATTCTTAGAAAATTTCCTTGTTTTTTAATATAATTGTGTATATGTTTAAAAGAAAAGGTCAAAACTGAAAGAAAACATTTTGATTTTGTCAAAATTAAACATTTCACTTGAGTAAGAGAATGTCAAATTTGTGATTTGCTGACAATTTTATTTAAAAATCATTTTTTGGTTCAATCCAATGTATTTTTTTTATACCAACCAGTGAAAAAGATCTGTTATTTTCCCCGCTCTACTCAGAGCCACATTGACAGAGAAAGCTGGGAAGATAAACAAAGAATGAAACTAGGGACAGGATTTTTGAGGCCCTCTGTATTTGGATGTATGTGCACATGTACATCCACACCCACCCACACGCACACACACACACACACACACACACACACACACATACAGAGCATCCCAGGATCATGAAGCAATGGACAAAAGTCCACATTCCCGAAGGCCACAAAGCACTCATTCACAAGAGTGAAATGTCAAGGAAATAACCTGTAATAAATGATAAACTGCAATTAAAGAGAAACAGACTGAAGAAATAAGAAAATAGTAAGGACTATAAAACAAAACATCTGGATAGCATCCTAATGAATGACAGAAATGGAGAAATTGTCAGAGCGCAAAGAGCCTGTAAGTCAGAACGGAGCAGAGGGATAATTGTTCCATCAAGAAACCAGTACATCAGATCCAGGAATACATGTCTTTATTTAAGATGAAAATCAAAACATTGAACAAAGATTGCACAAAAGGATTCCTCAAGATATAACAAAACCGTCTCAAAACTCTGGGCTTACAGAGGCCAAAAACTGAGAAACTGAAGAGTGAACATGTAAGGGTAGGGTTTTGTTCTAGTGCATTGGATTAAAATCAAAATTCTGTTATTTCATAAATAGAAATTGTTCCCTATAAAATAGTAGTTAATAGTTAATATACAGTAGATAGGAATAATAGTTTACAGTAGTGTAGGGCAGTGATTTTCAATGTGTGATCCATGGGTCCCTTGGGGGTCCGTGGACTATGTCTAAGGGGTCTGCAAAAGACTAAGGCTATGACTACACTGAAGGCGGCAAACTGATCAATGTATCCAGATCGACAGAGTGGAAGTGGAGACCCAATCAATTGACCCAGGAGTCGACGCTATTAATCCACCTACACCGAAAAGAGTAACGCTGCGTCGACAGGAGGGCATTTCCCGTCAGCGCAGCGAAATGAAGACACCGCAGTAAATAGAAGTTAGGAAGGCGACGGGAGATACACAAGCTACTCTATGTGGCCTGCGTATCTCCCATTCACTGCCGTCAAATATCATAGCAAGTGTAGAGATAGTCTTAGACTGAAAACTAACTGAGCATATTCAACTATCTATACAGACACTAGATTTCCACAGGGGTCTGCACCTCCATTCGAAGTTTCCAAAGGGATCCGCAAATGAAAATAATTGAAAACCTTCATGGTGTAAGACTAACTAGTAATTCCTGCTAAAACAACCAATTTTGATTTACTTGTGATTATTCCCCACGTCACTGATTTCTGCTGCACCCCCAACTGATTGAGATAAACAGAATTGAGTCTCTAGATTGCCGCTGCCTCTCCTTATTGCTCAGATTGAGAATGACCCTCTATGCAGCTCGTTACAAATGCAGGTTAACAATGATGATCACCTACCAGATTTTCCTGGCCTCTCTTCTTGCTGCTCTCTTGAAATTCCATGAGTCTTGCTCTCTCTTCCCTCAGTTTCTTCAAATGGGCCTGAATCTTTTCCTGAAGAAACAGAAAATGATTTGAGTGATGTTAGTTTTATTTTTAGGGTGAGAGTGGGGATGATCTTTTCTGACACAAACAAACAAACACCACTGGTGACTGGAAAATCCAGTGGGTTCATCATATCAGTTATACCAAGGAAGTGGAGTCATATTAATGGACACTGGGAGTGTTTTATTTTCAGGCTTCTTGAAATTGTTTGACCTGGTTTCTCCATTGATTGACACCAACATGACACTGACGTCAGATCCTGGGATTTTCCTTTCACCGTGTGAAATATCCTGTTTTTGGGAAGGTTTTACCAACAAGGAGAGACAAATCCCAGGTGCCACTAGGGCTCAGAATATGGGCTGGGATTCTCCAAGGAGCCCAACTCCCACTGAATTTCAGCCCTGAACTGCTGGGAATTGCACCGGTTGGACAGAACTGGGCTGAGCAATAGGACAAACCCTGTTAGACGTGTTGACTTTTGGCAGGAATGTTTGGCGTTTGCCCTCGTACTGTCCTGGACCCTTCCAGTGGCAATGCTGCCTGGGTAGCTATTCCCCAGCTCCCATCAAAGCTCCCGGAAGCAGGGGGTCCTAGAGATTTCAAAATGCCACGCTATGGAGAGCAGCCTAAGGAGAATGGAACCACTTTCGCTGGTTCTTCAGACTGACACAGCTCAGCACCGCCCAGGGTTAGTTTTCCTGCAACCCAGTCTAATCCCAGTGGTATCTGGCATGGACCTGCGCTGTGTGGAGCCCTTCTGTGCATGTACTCAAGGTGCTGAGGGTCCACACAGCGTTTAGCCTAGTGATCTCCTCTAGTGCAGGCCGGCATCTGAGTTTAACCCTTCATGGAGCAACACAGGAGTTCAGAATCCCTGTGGGAAGCACCATCTCCTGCTGGGCCTGGGCAGTTTATCAAAGCACCATTCCCTCCAAACGGCCTTGCTGAATATTTTTCAGTGCTTGTGCAAATGCATCATGGTCTTGTGGTCAGGACACTGATGAGAGGCTTATTAGCCTGGGTTCTATTCCCAGTTCTGCCAGTGACCTGCTCAGTGACACTGGGTAAGTCAAGTCCCCTTTCTGTGTCTCAGTTTCCCCTCCCACCCTCGGTCTATCTTGTCTATTTAGACTTTGGCCTGCTCAGGAAAGGGATAATCCCAAGGAGAGGAGCAGTTCGAACATGGTGTTTATATTGTTGGGAGGTGGTGGAATTGGAGAGGGGCAGAGAAGAGGGTCTTTCACTACCCAGGACACCATGTATAGGAGAGGAGGGCTTCTTCCCCCCCTCGCTCCAGCATGTAAGCGTTAGGACATTTATGGAGGGCCACACTTCACCTGCATGAGCCTTTGGAGGAGTTGCTGAAAAACCTACATAGGCCTGAAATCCTGGGATGAGGCTCATCATGTGGCTGCCTGGGGCTAAAGAAAATCCGAATGCTGGGGAAGGTGAGTTTCCCGAGGCTCTGGCTATAAAAATAATGCTCAGTCATACCTTGAATTCTTTAATCGCTTCCTCTTCAGGAACGACTGTGTGATTCTTGTGTTCCTTGGCTCTGTCGCACACCAGGCAGATGGGGATTTTGTCCTCTTTGCAGAACAGTTTTAGAGGCTCCCTGTGTTTCTCACACAGTCTTTCTGTTTCTTGTTCCCTCCCTGGCTGCAAGGTGAGTTCTCTGGCTAGTTCCACAATATTCTTGAGCTTCCTGTTCGGCTTGAGGTTCCTCTGGGGACAGGTCTCTCGACATTGAGGGCAGGAGATGGTTGTACTGAATCTCGCCCGGCACTGAGTGATGCAGGCTCTGCAGAAATCGTGATTACAATCTAGAGACACCGGATCATTAAAATACTCCAGACAGATGGGACAGATCGCTTCATCCTGGAGAGTTTTTGCTGCTTTCGCAGCAGCCATGGCTACTTGTGCAGTAAAGAGATGAGATGAGAGAAAGGAAATGGAGTTTTTAGTTTCCCTTTCTTCTCAGAAATGGCCTGGGCTGAAACTTTGCCCAGTCATTGGGTGTGTCCTTTCTGGTGGGTCTGATGTTGTTTGTTTTTGTGAAATTGTGAGGAACCTTTGAATGAAGTGTGATTACTGCAAATTGACACTAAGTCCTCCAAAATGTTGCAGATACCTGCAACCTGTCCTGTTTAGTCACTCGTAAAAATTAGAGCTGGTCAAAAAAATTTCTAATGGAACAATTTTTCTGTCCGAAAATGCCATTTTTTTTTAAATCAAAACTTTCCATGGGAATGTGTTCACCTCAATGATTTTCATAAAATGAAATATTTCAAAAGGTTAAAATGTTCCACTTTGGCTTTTTAGTTTGAAACAGCTTTTTAAAAAAAATTATTTTATATTACATGATCGATTATAATATAAAATGAAAAAGTCAAAATCAGAATATAACGCAACAATTCCCCCCAAATTATGAATTTTTATTTAATGTTGCAGGAAGATTTTTCTTCCCATTCTGATTCAGTACAAAACAATAAAAATGGGATTTTTATTAAATTTCATTCAATTGCAGTAAATTTTATTACATTTCTTTGAATTGCAGTGTAGACATTGCTCCTAGGAGAGTGTGCTAACCACAGCTGAATGCTCCTATTTTACTCTGTTTAATTATATGGATCCTGTAGATTCAGATGACAAAATTTGGAGAATAAAATTTATTTCTATCTTAACTTTGTCATGAGGGTATTTGATTTCTATGGCTCTGGATAAAGGCAAAGATTGAGGAATGATTAAAATAAAACAAAAGAATTAAGCGATACTTTTCCCTGCCAAAAAAGAAGCAACTACATCGTCCTGCTGAAATAAATCTGTTAGGAACCTTCAGCTGCCAGGGAATAGAAGGAAATTTGCAGTAAAGTAGCCAACTCACATTATCAGCTGCATATTATGCTTCCTTGTGTTGCCGCAGCATTTCTTTCTCAAACCAAATTGTTAACACTTTTTCTTTAAATACACACGCAGTCTGATTGGTTAGAAAGCTGAAGTTCAACGCTGTAGAATGCTTTTCCGAATCACAAAAGGACTTTCTTTCTTTGTGTCCAAATTTAAAATAGAAATTTCACACCAATAGCAGATTGTGACAGGAACGCCCCCATCTGTCATCATTTGCTGCCCTTGGACTAGAGCAGGAAGAAAGGTATAGGTAGGACAACTGTGATAGGTCAACCCCTACCATCACAATGTGCTACCCCTGGACCAGGGGATGGGGAAAGATAGAGGTACCGCCACACTGTGACAAGCAGATCCCTATCATCACAACTTGCTGTCCCTGGACAGCAGATGGGTAAAGGTGACAGGCAGCCAGTTGTGATGGGAATGCTACCTCTGGACTATGGGATGGGGAAAGGCAAAGGCAGCCAATTGTTAGATATTAGTAACCACGACCAGTAGCAAACTGTGCAAGCAGCAGTTTGTAATGTCCCTCTGGCCAGGAGAGGGGCAGCGGGCAGCACTCGTGACAGAGGGGACTTGAGAGGGTTTTACTTGGGGTCCAGTGATGGGTTCATTCACTCCTACAAATAACCCGAGGAACCTGGTGGCCCAGCACGGACAGCTACATGAGCTGGGCTAGGGGAGCAGAGCTTGTATAGTCCAGGGGCAGGGCTGGTAGCCAGCGCGCCTGGTGTGGAGATGAGAGACCAGCGCTGACAGACTGCTCCCTGCTCCAGTCTCCTACCACAGCACAACCACACTCGCTGTCCGTGTTGTCAGGATCTAAGTCTGTCATTGGGGTTTGTATCAGTATTTCGGCCTGGGTGTTTGCCTGAGATGGTAAATTGTGCCTGCTTTGGGGCCTGCGTGCCGGCCTGAAAGCTAAAGCTTTTGAGATACACGTTAGCAGAGAACAAAGACCTCGTGTGTTTCTTTTCCCTACCCGCAACCAAACGGGTTTTCTTTATGTCTGTGGAAAAGACAAGGGATGTCGTTAAAATGTTTCAAGGCGCAGTGGGCGTGTGATGTACGAATGCACAAATGAGGAAAAGCTCTGACTCCTTTTCAAGACCGATGCCAGAGCAAGGCCAAGAAACCAGCTGGGGAAGCGAGGAAGGTGAAGGGGGTGTTAAAAAGAAACATAAACCTAGGGCCATAAAGTGACCATGGCCAAGATCTAACCTCGCTCACTGCCCCTCCCAGCTATACAAAAGTGGCTGTACTAAAGCCCCCAGGTCTAGACCCCTCCCAAACAGAAAATGACCATATATTGGAAGGGGTGGTACCGAGGGTGGGGGCACCCTGCAGGTATAATTAAGGCTCTTAAGAAGAAAAAGAAGGTGAAAGGGGACTCTGTCGGCATACAGAGCCGTAGTCAGGGGCAGGGCAGGTCTATGGGCCTATAGAACTCTGGTTGGAGGGGAAGAGAACTCTATCAGCATATAAAAAGATAAGCCCAACTGGTGTGAAGGGCTTGGAGGTACAGTTATGGTTCTGAGCTTGGTCCGTCATGGATTGCCTGCAGCTTGGACTCTGGACTGTTGTTTTCCAGCTGACTGTGTCTGGGACCTGAGGCCGGGAAGCCTAACAAGTGTCATCGAGAAACTTATCCCCTATTTCTCCAGGCTCCAGCCAGCTTATGTAGGACCAGGATCCCTCACTCCCGTGTTGCAGGTGATACTGGGGACTGTCTGGAATGATCCCTGTTATTGAAATAACAAATAACACAGGATCTTTTTCAGGGGATAAGGCAACAAGCCACGTTTATTGTGAATATCCAAACCTCCAGCCTTCATCTTTCTGTCCCATTTTATAGGAAAAAGATCCCATGTAAGTCTATGGGCTTTGCTCTGTCATGCTGCATCTGCATTTGGTGTGATCCTTAATCACCCACATTGTTGCAAGCCTGATCAGATTTTGTTCTTTGAAGTGGGAGCTGACTACCGGGCGGGAAGCAGGTGGCTGCCACCTGGCTTCCCCAGAAGTTGGCGGCTGCTGCCTGCCTCCCTTCACTGGGTTTTTTGCTGCGTACCCCCCTGCCTGTGTCTCACAAATGTGAAGTGTTGCTCTGAAAGGTACCAAAGTGCAAATACTGTCCATGAAGCATGGGGTGAAATTAATGTTACAGTTTTACTTTCAGAAACATTTTATAGATCTCCATCTCCCTCTCCCGTTCTCTTTCCTTCTCCCTTTTTTTTTTCATTTCATCCAGTTTTACACATTGTTTTCTCAAGCACTCATTTTCCCAGTTTATTTCTCTGAATCTCCGTAGCTCTTCTCTAATCCTTGTCTCAGATAATCCCAAATCAGGTCCCCAGTTCTCTCTGCTGAATTTATCCCCTCCCCTCTCTGTGTCCAATGAGCTTTTCCCTTCTCAGGATTGTTTTGCTTTCACTCTTCCCATTATAGCTCCCTCCACCTCCCCCCCCGGCTTCTCTCTTTACTCATTTTATTTTATTTTCACCTTTTCCCATTTCATGTCTTCTCTCCCTTCTGGTTACACCTGCCATGTACCGGACTCTCCACACTGCACAGTCACCTTATCTTCATTCAGGTGACATCTCCCCACCCACAACTCCTTCCCACAGCAATATCCCTTCCTTGGTGGCCTGTAGATCACACTCTCCAGGCCCTGGGTCTCCTCTCCCAGGCTCCCTGGTGGTGCGAAGCCTCCACCTTCTCCTCAAACCCTAATTACCCAATTCTGTGTCCCGACCACCACCACATCTGCCTGTCCCCCAGCCCGACTGTTAATTCTGGCCCCCAACCCACTTCACTTCTGCCCCCAGCCCCTCCCTCAGTTCTGACCCTGCAGCCCCCACATCTGCCCCTCAGGGCCCCTCTGCTCCTCCTGCAGCTCCAGGGGTTCTTCACCCCCCGTCCCCCACCCATCCCTGGTGTTCAAGGGAGGGAGCTGGAGGGATTTCCAGAGATCATAGAGATCAGCCTTTGTAGACAGGAGTCCTCCAGGGACATAGAGCTAAGGCAGAGCACTGGGTAGATGAGAATGTCCAGGTCATAGAGACTAGGACGACTGTGGCTAGAGAAGCCCATTTTTTCATTCCCAGTGGGCTGTTCCCTCCATGTCTCAGTGACACCGTCTGACCCAGGATCCCCAGAGTCCTCCTGGAACAAATGAGATTGGCCTCTCTACCTCAGTCACTGAATGCGCTCTATGGTTTGACAGGCCAGAGACTGCACAGAGTGGAGACCAAAAGCAACCTCCAGGGTCATAGAAACTGCATGATAGAAAGTCTATAGGAAGAGGTCATAGAGACTGCACTTTATATGAGGCTAGAGAGGCTAATTTCAGGGTTCCCAGTGCAATGTTCCCCCCCATCACTGTCCCCCCACACCTGCACCTGGTGTCTCAGGGACACAGTCTGAGCTGGGATCCTGGCCCCACCCGGAGCCAGGGGCGGATTCTCCCGCCAGGGACAGAGGCCAGCGGGAAAGTGAAGATCGGGGCCTGGTCACCAGCATGGAAAAATGTCACCTGTCCCCGGTCACAGTCCAGACACACCCGGATCCTGCTGGGGACCCAGCGCAGAGGTAGGGGGGTCGCAGGGGAGGTGAGAGCCTGGAAGTGATCACCCCACAGCTCCACAGCCCAGATCCCCACTGCAGGGTTAGGATGGATCCGTCCCTTCCTCCTCACAAACTCTCTGGCCAGCCCCACAGCCCAGCATCGCCCATCCCCCACCTCCACCTCCCAGCAATGTCTCCCTGAGGTGAATCCCCCACAGCCCAGCACACAGAGCTCAGAGTCAAATCGCTGAGGGTTTTCGGGCAGATCCTGCTGCGTGCCTGCCCATCTCACACTTTTCCCATCCGCAGACACGAAGAGGTTGGGATGAGCCGTGTCAGGATCCAGAGTCACATTCGCTGGGGAGAGAGAATCCGAGCGTTAGGGGCAGAGCTCAGCCCTGGGGGAGGCTGGGACCATTTCTCACACTCCCCAGCTGCCCTGCTCTGGCTGGGACACGCCTGGATCCAGGGAGCTGCCTCTGCCCTGGGCATCTGAGGCTGAGCAGAGCTGAGTTGTCATTAAAGTTTCTCATCAGTCTGTTTCTCATAGGTTTCAGCTCCCTGCTCCCCCTGCTGGGGCTGCTCCATTCCCAGTGACAGACACAGCAAGGAAGGTGTCAGAAGCTTTTAGTGCGGAGGGAGCAGAGAAGGCAGGTACCAGCTATAAACCCCAGAGGCAGTGGCTTACTGGGGGGAGGCAGGTCCCTGGGGCGGGCATTGGGCTAGCCCTTAATGGGGGGCGGAGAACGCAGAAGGATCTATGGGGCACAGAGCCTCCTGCACCTTCCATCCCCCAGTAAGGTTTGGCCCGGAACGCACTTGCCCACCACTGCAGCCCCGCACTGTCTCAGGCTGGCAGGGGGTGAGGCCACCCCCTTGTGAGCAGGCGCTGGGCTGTGGAGCTGCAGTGGGAGAGGCGGGCACCGGGCAAGTGTGGGAAGTGGAGGGTGGCGGAGCCAAGCCTGTATTTGCGGCTCCTCCCCCCCCGCAGGTACAGACCCCCCTTCTCAGGGCACCTGGCGGGGAGTCACACCCGGACCCCTCCTGCTGTATACGAGGGAGGGCGCCATATGGGGCGGGGGGGGGGGCCCAAATGTAGGCTTGACACTCAGGCGCCGGAGACCCTCCCTACGCCATTGCCCAGAGGGAAGCTCCTTCCCCTAACTGCATCCTCCACTGTCAGGCCAGGGAACAGAGAGGAAGCTGCAGCATTGGGACAGAGCCAATAAAGACCAGAGTGCAGGGGGTGGCATTGGGTGAGGTAACCCCAGCCCCAGCCTAGAGAGAAGGGGGGAGGGGGGCCAGCATAGAAGAAGAGCATCTGCCCAATCCATGAAACAGTGAGATGCTCCAATGGGAAAGCCCAGCCCTGCCCAGAGGAAAGGGAGGATGTTGGAGAAGAGCGATGGGGAGAACCCCCTGCACTGGGGTAAAGGAGAGGGATGTGTCAGCAATCGGGGTGAGAACTCTGTTGTGGGGCTGCTCAATGCGAGTGTTTGTTCATCAGCGTGGGCACGAAGGCAGCACTGAGGTTGGTGTTAGGATTGTTTGTGTGACTTCAGCTGGGATCCCCTTAGTATTTCATGTGTTTAGTTTTGGGGCTCGGTGTGTCCTGGCTGGTGTCGGTTGGTTTTTAATTTTATCAACAATGTCATGAAAATGTTTTCATGGGAATTTTTTTAAAATTTAAAACTAATCTTCACCTGCAATCTTGCCCAGTCTGAGTAATCCTAGGGATTCCCTTCCTTTTGTCTCTGGTGCAGACGGCAGAGTGTCTGGAGGAGGGAAAGGATAAAAGACATGAAATTTCAGGGTTTCATATTTATAACAGCATTCCCACCTGTGTATATATATATATATATATATGAGTTAACTGTGTTTTAATGATGACAGAGAAACAGACAGAGAGGCTGAGAGATACACTCAGGTATTTAATAGAAACTAATCTGAAACCATCCCTTTCCTCTCTCATTCATGCATCTCCCACCAGTGGAATCAATATCCATGAAACCTCACAACCATTCCAGGAGAGACAATCTGTAAGAGGTTTACTTTTTCTTCCATTATTACAGACTCCATTTGGTTTGTCTCATCACTTACTCTATTTTGTCATAACCTAGAGTCCTAGACCCAGCTCATGCAAAGACTTTGGCAGAAAAGTAACTTTACCCACTTTGGTCCCTTTGACATTAACAGAATGTTACGAGTTTGGAATATCAGAGCTTGACTTGTAAGCTGTTGGGTCTGTTTATTTAGCATCTTTACAGAGAGCAGCATGACGGGGCCCTCGTCCTCCAGAGCCAGAAATGTGAATAATAATAAAATAATGTTATCAATGTGGAATTAGAGGCAGGGGGGAGTTTGGCTCAATGCGCCAGATTCACCCTGTACTGGCAGAAGGAGAGAGGGAGGCAGTTTGTGACTCTGCTGTTCAGTGGCTGCAGGGGCCGGTGCAGACCTTGGCGCAGGCTGGGGAAGTTCTGAAACCAGGCAGAGTTGTGTCCCTTCTACAATGGCCCCCGTGTTTCTTGGCCAATGTGCAGAGTGTCACAGGCCCAGCTTTACACTGCCCACGTCCCTCTATCCCTCGTCCACCCCCTCCCTCTTCCACCCTGCCCTTCCCAACCCCCTCCATTCCCAGACCTCTCAGGAACACTCCTAGTGCCTGCAGCTGCTGTGGGGGAGGCTCCTGTGCTGGAGGGATTCCTCACGCTGTGGGAGGGGCTTTCTCCTTCCCCACAGCCCCTTTGGCCCAGACTAGCTGCCATACGGGACCAGAGCACAGTGATAGGCTGGGACCGGCTTTATCAAATGGCCTTTAATGGTGGGTCTAGATTTTGAGTGTCGGTCTTTACGCACCTGGGGCCTGGTTCTCAGAGGGGTTGGGAACCTGAAGTTCCCACTGATTCTCTTTGCAGATGTGAAGGCTAAACAGCTCTGGAGCACTAGAATAATAATATTCTGAATCATAGAAGATGAGGGTTGGAAGGGACTTCATGAAGTATCTAGTCCACCCCCCTGCTCAGAGCAGGGCCAACCCCAGCTAAATTATTCCAGCCAGGGCGTCGTCAAACCGCACCTTAAAAACCTCTAAAGAATGGAGATTCCACCACTTCCCTAGGTAACCCATTCCAGTGCTTCACCACCATCCTAGTGAAAAAGCTTTTCCCAATATCCAACCACAACCTCCCCCACTGGAACTTGAGACCATTGCTCCTTATTCTGTCATCTGCCACCACTGAGAACAGCCTAGCTCCATCCTCCCTGACACTTTGTTTCAGGTAGTTGAAGGCTGCTATCAAATCACCCGTCATTCTTCTCTTCTGCAGACTAGTCCAGATCCTTCCGTCACTCCTCATAAATCATGTGCTCCAGCCCCTGATCAGTTTCTTTGCCCTCCGCTGGATTTTCTCCACGTTCTCTCTCCACATTCTTCCTGTAGTGGGGGTCCCAAAACTTGGCACAGTGTTCGAGATGCGTCCTCACCAATACTGAATAGAGGGGAATAACCACTGCCCTCGATCTGTTGGCAATGCTCCTACTAATGCAGCCCGACATGCCATTATCCTTCTTGGCAACAAGGACCCCACTGTTGACTCATACCCAGTTTCTTGTCCACTGTTACCCCAGGTCCTTTTCTGCAGAACTGCTGCTTAGCCAATTGCTCCCCAGTCTGTGGCAGTGCATGAGATTCTTCCGTCCTAAGTGCAGGACTCTGCCCTTGTTCTTGTGGAACCTCATCAGATTTCTTTTGGCCCAATCTTCTGATTTCTCTAGGTCACTCTGTATCCTATCCCTCCCCTCTTGCCCCCGCAGCTCAGTGTCATCTACGAACTTGTGGAGGGTGCAATCCACCCCATCCTCCAGATCATCAAGGAAGATGTTGAACAAAACCGGCCCCAGGACTGACCCCTGCAGTCATGCTCTACTGTTCTGTAGTTGGGAGAGAGAAACTCGGGTGTTCCAAATTTGGCCATTTTGCTAAATTTGGGCCTTAATGTGATGACCTTTGGTAAGTCATGAATTCATGTGACACATGCTGATGCCTGGGCCCCTGCCACATGAGCTCCATTTGTCTGCTTGCCACTACTTCTTGTATTAAGTATTGAGAATTGCTACATTGGGTCAATTCTTATTCATAAGTTTGGACAGACCAAGACTGGGCGTTTATACTGACTGACTTGGCTTTGGACTGGTTGGCAGGTTGCTTGGTGTAAGGGAAATGTTGCCTTCAGTGACCTTGTTATGAAGTGAGGTGTTCAGAAGTCTGTGTGTGGGACAGAGAGATGTTCTGATCACACAATGTGCACAGACACAGACACCAAATGTACGGTCTAGGAGCAGTTAGCAAAGTCCAAAAACCCCTCTGCGGGGGAAGGGTCAGAGTGACCTATGCATAATCAGTGGTAATAGACCAATCAGAAAGGAGAACAATAACATGAAAATAGCTTGCAGAGCAGAAGCCCTGCCCATTACCAGGTTCCGGCATGTGCAGTGTGTGAGTGATGTCAGACACTTAATATTCATAACACGCACACATGCGTGGGAAAGAACTAATACATGTATCATTTGGATGTGTGTCATATGTCAGACATTGTCAGGGGTTGTTGGAGCTTCACAGGTGAAATCCACCGGGACCCACCGATGCCCCAGGAGAAGGTAACTGGCCAGTACGTCTGTCTCTATGTCTGTCATTTCTTACTTTAACAGTCAGTGTAACTGCAAGGCATGCTTTTGGTACAAAAAGAGGATTTGAATTAATCAACCTGTGAGACTTGCACCCTGTGTGGTGTTCTCACCTGACAATTAAATAGAAGCATAATCTAGTGATGAACCAACTGGCCAGAGCCATTCTCCTGCCACAGTCTCAGGCCTCACCAGGAGCATTTCCACCTATCTAAGAGGGGCAGTGCAGGAACTAAGATGCTGGTCTCTCAGCTCCCCTGGCAGGTTCCTGCTAGGGGACCGGCTGCCCCAGAAGTTCTGGGTGGACTGCCCCACTCCCCAGCTAGAGCCAGGGGAAGTTGCCAGTAACTCCTCCTCTCCCTCCCTGCAGCTTGTGGAAGCCACCCAGGAGTTCTCGTCCCAGGGCAGTGGAGTCCAGCTACCCCAGTTTCTCACTCCCACCCCCTCCCCAGCCCGCTCCCCACCAATAAAACTCTGTACTGTAGACCACCCCTCAGAGCCTTATCCCAGTTTTCCATCCTAGATCCCTTCTCAGTACCTTTGAACTTCCTCACAGTCTCTATTAGAGCAACCGTTTTCTGGGAGAAATCACCGAGTCCCTTTTCCAGTTCTGGAGAAATCTCCTCTGGCTGCTGGAACTTCCCCTTCTCACACCTGGACACAAACAATTTCACATGGTTATATTGCACTTAGTGACTCTTTTTACTTCTCCCAGCCTCTCGGAGCAACACAGGCCATGGCTATGCAACCTTCTCCCCCAAAGGACCCATTCATATTCTTCAGCCCTGGCCTGTAGAGATCAGCTCTGGGGATAAAAGAGGAATTGAGTCTCTCTCTGTCCAATTTCCTCCTTGGCCTCTATGCTCTGATGGATAGAGCCCTGCACAGGGACATCTAGCAGATATTCATGGGTTTGCAGGGCTCTACTGATGGACAGAAGGTTCCCATGTTAATTGTTGTAGAAATCTGTCCACTAGGAACTAAACCGATACACCAACTTCCCTGTCTGCAGCTTATTCCACCCAGGTCTCCAAACAGTCCTCGGGGGGAAAGACTCGATCACTGCTGCCCTGGGCTGAATGGTAACCAGCGCCCCAGCAGGGAAAGGCCGATAGTCCATCTCCACAATCATGAGGCAGCCTGTCCCCCTGGGATGTGACGTCTCTAGAAAATACTTTGCACTGAATGGATAATTCCAGAGTCTTCTATAAAAGGGTGAGAACCTCAGGATGAAGTTGAAGTTTATCAGGGAGAATTTTATCCACAATGTCACTTTCCCCACCCATTTTGGTGCAGAGCCCTGGAGAGATGCGATGCTAACATCATCTCCAAGCTCTTTCTCAGCGTTGTGAAGTGTGAGGGGGAGTGAGAGAGAGCCACGTACCTGCTCAAGGTGCTTCTGATATCCTAGAGGAGAGAGAGAATATTAGTCCCACCTGACATACACTTCAATTCCAAAGAAAGGATTTAGCAAGTATGGGGAAAAGAGGCCGTGTCCTGGCCCCAGGGCCATGGATTCACTGAGCTAATGGGACTTTTCCATCTCTAATATCAATGTGTCTGTGAGTCTGCCAAGAACAATAATAAATCTCATGTCAGAAATGCACACACTGAGTTATACTGAGATCTCTGTGACCATGCCCATGGCTATGCATAGGACTTCCATCCCCATGTTTTAGGATCTCTCCTGTCCCTGTGCTGGATATGAAGTGTTTCTAACTCAGTCTCACCTGCAGGAATTCACTTGCTGGCTTCTGATACTTCCCCTCTATGTCACTGATCAGCTCAGTGAGACGGGACATCTCCACAGAGAGTTTGTTCATATTTTCAGTTTGTATCTTCAAAATCTCCTCGTCCAGCTTCAGAAGCTGGGCCAGCAGGAGTTGCTCTTGTTCCTCCAGGAACCCGCGCAGTTGCTGAAATTCAGACACAATTTTTTGCCTCTCAGTTTTTGTCTTTCTCTGTAAAAGAAAATATAAAAAAAAAAAAGAGGGAAAGGGCTGGTCAGGGACATGGATGGAATCTGGGGTCCTTTCATGGAGTGTTGAGTGTGGAGGAGGGGAATGTCTTTGCAAATTCATCATCTGCTACTGAAAAATACCCTGTGGTTACTAGAGAGGATTTTCTCACACCCTTTGTCTTGGCCCCTTGGCCTTAGACTCTCACACCCTTGAGCTCAAAATCTCAGAAAGGGATGTTTCCATGTCTGATGTGGTTCGAATGGTGTATTCTCCATGCCCTTGGAGATGCAGATCAAAAGCAATAGGAGACAGGACTAAACACTAAAGCTGGGTGACATTTTCTGCACTAAAATTTTTTCCAGGGAAAGTGCAGATTTGTCAGCACTGAAACGTTTCATGATTTCCCGCCAATGTCAGCCAGTTGTTTTGTTACAAAAATAAATAGATGAAAATTCAAAACATTTTCTTTTTTAATGTTTTTTTCCAGGATTTTAATTTTTAAATGATTTATTGTTAGAAAATGTCCTTGTTTTTAATATAAGTATGTATATTTTGTAAATAAAAGGTCAAAACTGAAAGAAAACATATTTATTTTGTCAAAATTAAACATTTCACTTGAGCAAGAGAATGTCAAATTTGTGATTTGCTGAAAATTTTATTTAAAAATCATTTTTTGGTTCAATCCTATGTATTTTTTTATACCAACCAGTGAAAAAGTTCTGTTATTTGCAGACAGGTGGGAAGAAAAAAAAGAATGAAACTAGGGAGAGGCTTTTTCAGGGCCTCTGTATTTGGATGTATGTGCACACGTACATCCACACGTTCTCTCTCTCTCTCTCTCTCTCTCTCACTCACTCACTCACACACACACACACACACACACACAGAATCCAGGGATCATGAAGCAATGGCCAAAAGTCTACATTCCCCAAGGCCACAAAGCACTCATTCACAAGAGTGAAATGTGAAGGCAGTAAGCTGTAATAAAAGAGAAACTGCAATTAAAGAAAAAGAGATTTAAGAAATAAGGAGGGTGTGAGCGGTTGTGTAAATAAGGAAATAGTAAGGACTATAAAACAAAACATCTGGATAGCATCCAAACGAATGACAGAAATGGAGAAATTGTCAGAGCACAAAGAGACTGTAAGTCAGAAATGAGCAGAGAGATATTTGTTCCGTCAAGAAACCAGTGCTTCACATCCAGGAATACATGTCTTTATTTAAGATGAAATTCAAAACATTAAACAAAGATTGCACAAGAGGATTCCTCAAGATATAAGAAAACAGTCTCAAAACTCTGGGCTTCCTGCCAAAAACTGAGAAACTGAAGAGTGAACATGTAAGGGTAGGGTTTGGTTCTAATGAATTGGATTAAAAGCAAAATTCTGTTATTTCATAAATATAAATTGTTCCCTATAAAATAGTAGTTAATAGTTAATATACAGTAGATAGGAATAATAGGTTACAGTAGTGTAGGGCAGTGGTTTTCAGCGTGTGATCCAGGGGCCCCTGGGGGTCCGTGGACTATGTCAAATGGGTCCGCAAAAGCCTAAGGCTATGACTACACTGATGGCGGCAAACTGATCGATTTATCCGGATCGACGGAATGGAAGTGGAGACCCAATCAATTGACCCAGAAATCAACGCTATTAATCCACCTCCACCAAAAAGAGTAACGCTGCTTTGACGGGAGGGCATTTCCTGTCAGTGCAGTGAAATGAAGACACTGCGGTAAGTAGAAGTTAGGAAATCGATGGGAGATACACAAGCTACTCTATGTAGCCTGCGTATCTCCCATTCACTGCCGCCGAATATTGCAGCAAGTGTAGAGATAGTCTTAGACTGAAAACTAACTGAGCATATTCAACTATATATACAGACACTAGATTTCCAAAGGGGTCTGCACCTCCATTCGAAATTTCCAAAGGGATCCACAAATGAAAATAATTGAAAACCTTCATGGTGTAAAACTAACTAGTAATTCCTGCTAAAACAACCAATTTTGATTTACTTGTGATTATTCCCCACTTCACTGATTTCTACTGTACCCCCAACTGATTGAGATAAAAGGTATTTGGGCCTCTAGATTGCCCATGCTTCTCTGTATTAATCTGATTGAGAACGACCCACCCTGCCCTCCATCCGGCTCGTGACAAATGCAGGTTAATAATGATGATCACCTACCAGATTTTCCTGGCTTCTCTTCTTTTTGCTTGCTTGAAATTTCACGAGTTTTTCTCTCTCTTCCCTCAGTTTCTTCAAATGGGCCTGAATCTTTTCCTGAAGAAACAGAAAATGATTTGAGTGATGTTAGTTTTATTTTTAGGAGTGAGAGTGGGGATGATCTTTTCCAACACAAACAAACACGCTACCGATGACTGGAAAATCCAGTGGGTTCATGATATCAGATATGCCAAGGAAGTGGAGTCATATTAATGGACATGGGGAGTGTTTTATTTTCAGGCTTCTTGAAATTGTTTGACCTGGTTTCTCCACTGATTTACACCAACATGACACTGAGGTCAGATCCTGGGATTTTCCTTTCGCCATGTGAAATATCCTGTTTTTGGGAAGGTTTAACCAACAAAGAGAGACAAATCCCAGGTGCCACCAGGGCTCAGAATATGGGCTGGGATTCTCCAAGAGCCAAACTCGCACTGAATTTCAGCCCTGAACCACTGGGAATTGCACCGGTTGGACAGAGCTGGGCTGAGCAATAGGACAAACCCCGTTAGACATGTTGATTTTTGGCAGCAATGTTTGGCGTTCGCCCTCGTACTGTCCTGGACCCTTCCAGTGGCAATGCTGCCTGGATAGCTATTCCCCAGCTCCCACCAAAGCTCCCGGAAGCAGGGGGTCCTAGAGATTTCAAAATGCCACGCTATGGAGAGCAGCCTGAGGAGAATGGAACCACTTTGGCTGGTTCTTCAGAATGACACAGCTCAGCACCACCCAGGGTTAGTTTTCCTGCAACCCAGTCTAATCCCAGTGGTATTGGGCATGGACCTGCGCTGTCTGGAGCCCTTTTGTGCATGTAGTCAAGGTGCTGAGGGTCCACACAGCGTTTAGCCCAGTGATCTCCTCTAGTGCAGGCCGGCATCTGAGTTTAACCCCTCATGGAGCAACACAGGAGTTCAGAATCCCTGTGGGAAGCACCATCTCCTGCTGGGCCTGGGCAGTTTATCAAAGCACCATTCCCTCCAAACGGCCTTGCTTAATTATTTTTCAGAGCTTGTGCAAAGGCAGCATGGTCTAGTGGTCAGGGCACTGATCGGTGGCTTATTAGCCCTGGGTTTTATTCCCAGCCCTGCCAGTGACCTGCTGAGTGACACTGGGTAAGTCAGGTTCCCTCTCTGTGCCTCAGTTTCCCCTACCATCTTCGGTCTATCTTCTCCATGTAGACTGTAGGCTACTCAGGAAAGGGATTATCCCAAGAAGAGGAGGAGTTCAGACATGGTGTTTATATTGTTGAGAGGTGGTGGAAGTAGGGAGGGGGCAGAGAAATGGGTCCTTCACTGCACAGGACACCATGTATGGGGAAGAGAAGAGGAGGGTTCTTCACTCCAGCATGTAAGCTTTAGGACATTTATCGAGGGCCACACTTCACCTGCATGAGCCTTTGGAGGAGTTGCTGAGAAACCTACATAGGCCTGAAATCCCGAGAGGAGGCTCAGCACGTGGCTGCCTGGGGCTAACGAAAAGCCGAATGCTGGGGAAGGTGAGTTTCCCAAGGCTCTGGCTATAAAAATAATGCTCGGTCATACCTGGAATTCTTCAACCGCTTCCTCTGCAGGAACGACTGTGTGATCTCTGTGCTCCTTGGCTCTGTCGCACACCAGGCAGATGGGGATTTCATCCTCTTTGCAGAACAGTTTTAGAGGCTCCCTGTGTTTCTCACACAGTCTTTCTGTTTCTGGTTCCCTCCCTGACTCCAAGCTGAGTTCTCTGGCTGCTTCCACAATACTCTTGAGCTTCCTGTTTGGCTTGAGGTTCATCTGCGGAAAGGTCTTTCGGCATTGAGGGCAGGAGATGTCTGCATCGAATTCCTTCCAGCACCTGGTGATGCAGGCTCTGCAGAAATCGTGATTACAGTCTAGAGACACCGGATCATTAAAATACTCCAGACAGATGGGACAGGTCGCTTCATCCTGGAGAGTTTTTGCTGCTTTCGCAGTAGCCATGGCTGCTTGTGCAGTATAGAGAGGAGAAGAGAGATAGGAAATGGAGTTTTTAGTTTCCCTTTCTTCTCAGAAATGGCCTGGGCTGAAACTTTGCACAGTCATTGGGTGTGTCCTTTCTGGTGGGTCTGATGTTGTTTGTTTTGTGTGAATTGTGAAGAACCTTTGAATGAAGTGTGATTACTGCAAACAGACACGAACTCCTCCAAATTGTTTCAGATACCTGCAACCTGTCCTGTTTAGTCACTTGTAAAAATTAGAACTGGTCAAAAAAATTTCTAATGGAACAATTTTTCTGTCCGAAAATGCCATTTTGTTGAAATCAAAACTTTCCATGGGAATGTGTTCACTGAGATGATTTTTATAAAATGAAACATTTCAACAAGGTTAAAATGTTCCCCTTTGGCTCTTTAGTTTGAAACAGCTTTTTTAAAAAAATTATTTTATATTACATGATCAATTATAATATAAAATGAAAAAGTCAAAATCAGAATATAGCACGACAATTCCCCCACAAATTTTTATTTAGTGTTGAGGGAGGATTTTTCTTCCCATTCTGGTTCAGTACAAAAAAATAAAAATGGGATTTTTATTGAATTTCATTAAATTGCAGTGTAGACATTGCTCCTAGGAGAGTGTCCTAACCACAGCTGAATGCTCCTATTTTATTCTGTTTAATTATATGGACACTGTAGATTCAAATAAGAATTTTTGGAGAATAAAATTTATTTCTATCTTCTGGTCTTTAACTTTGTCATGAGGGTATTTGATTTCTATGGCTCTGCAAAAAGGCAAAGATTGAGGAATGATAAGATAAAATAAAATAAAAGAATTAAGCAATTCTTTCCCCAGCAAAAAAAGAAGCAACTACATTGTCCTGCTGAAAGAAATCTGTTAGCAACCTTCAGCTGCCAGGGAATAGAAGGAAATTTGCAGTAAAGTAGCCAACTCACATTATCAGCTGCATGTTATGCTTTGTTGTGTTGAAGCAGCATTTCTTTCTCCAAGCAAATTGTTAACACTGTTTCTTTAAATTCATATACAGAGTCTGATTGGTTAGAAACTTGAAGTTCAACACTGTAGAATGCTTTTCCAAATCATAAAAGGACAGAAAAGGTATACATAGGAGAACTATGATAGGTCAACCCCTGCCATCCCAATGTGCTACCCCTGGACTAGGAGATGGGAAAAGGTAGAGGTACTGCCACACTGTGACAAGCAGATCCCTATCATCACAACTTGCTGTCCTTGGACCAGCAGATGGGGAAAGATGACAGGTAGCAAACTGTGATGGGAATGCTACCTCTGGAATATGGGATGGGGAAAGGCAAAGCGGGTTTTACTTAGGGTCCAGTGATGGGTTAATTCAGTCCTACAAATAACCAGAGGAACCTGGTGGCCCAGCACGGACAGCTACATGAGCTGGGCTAGGGGAGCAGAGCTTGTATAGTCCAGGGGCAGGGCTGGTAGCCAGTGCGCCTGGTGTGGAGACGAGAGACCAGTGCTGACAGAGTGCTCCCTGCTCCAGTCTCCTACCACAGCACAACCACACTCGCTGTCCGTGTTGTCAGGATCTAAGTCTGTCATTGAGGTTTGTATCAGTATTTCGGCCTGGGTGTTTGCCTGAGATGGTAAATTGTGCCTGTTTTGGGGCCTGCGTGCCGGCCTGAAAGCTAAAGCTTTTGAGATACACGTTAGCAGAGAACAAAGACCTCGTGTGTTTCTTTTCCCTACCTGCAACCAAACGGGTTTTCTTCATGTCTGTGGAAAAGACAAGGGATGTCGTTCGAATGTTTCAAGGCGCAGTGGGGGTGTGATGTACGAATGCACAAATGAGGAAAAGCTCTGACTCCTTTTCAAGACAGAGGTGTGGGGAAAATTATAACTGGGGCAATTACCCTGTATCGTGTCTGAGCAGAGCAGTAAAGCCTCCTTATGCAGACTCTCTATTGCTGGGAATAACACAGTGAAGGCGGGGAACAGCCTGGAAATACCCTGGTCAGAAGGAAGACAGATGTGGGTCTCCACCCAAAAGAGGCGATAGCTGGGAGCTGCTCAGTGGGTGTTGTTGCTGGGCCACTGAGTGGAAACCCAGGAGCAGTTGTCCTGCAGTGTGACAGCTGTTACTGGGGGGGTTAGAAGTGTTGGTGGATTTAGCCTGCTGGGAGTGGCAGGGTCTGTGTTGTAAGGCCTGGGGTACAGCTAAAAATCAAATCCATCTAACTTCATCACTCCGGGCTGGGAGATGATCTGAGCCCTGAGCGCCATAGTTAGATCAACCTGCCAGCCACCGTGGATGCGGATTAATAGACGGGCGAATTCTTCCACTGAACTAGCTGCTGCCTGTTGGAGGGCTGGGTTACCCGCATCGATGGACAAACCCCTTCCCTTGCTGTGGGAAGCATCCACACTACAGAGCTGTAGCCGTGGTTCTGCAGCCCTGGAACTGTGCCGCTGTAGCGCGTGTAGTGTGGACACAGCCTGAGTGTATTCCCAGTGTGGCAGAATATGGAGCATCTGTCTGCAGGGGAAGAGGCTGGGGGGGAATGAGGGAGTGAAATGGATTAAAGCCCCTTCAGAAATTTCCCCAGTTGCCCCTTTCACCCTGACAGGCTGAAGAATCACGTCCACGTTTTGCTCCAGATTGTCCCATTTTCTGGAGGACGGGGCAGGGAAATGGCTGTGATGGAGCCAGCTCAGGTAGGGATTTTCCGGGAGCTGCTGGTGGGTTTGTTGTGAAGGGCGAGAGGCAGGAAACACACAGGGTGAGGCAGGGAGGGGACAGGGTGTGAAAAAGCTGGTGAGACACATTCAACCTGGGACCTGATTTTCTGGACAGGCCCAGTGACAGTGGGTGAAGGTTCCCCCGTTTTTGAGACAGGAAACACCCCCCTGGACAGGCCTGGGAACATTTCCACACTCCCGGTGCTGGAGCCTGAACCCACTAGCCAGAGGCTGCTGTGTAATGTGAAGAGAAGCTGTCGGGTTTCCTGCCCTATGCCCTGCTTGGAGCGTCACTTTCTGTATCAGCCTGTGGCTAGTAGACATGTGGTAAATGAGACGACCCTGCCCTCCTCCGTCTGCTGGGAGGGACTAGGAGCTCTCACTTTGTCCCCATCCCTGAAACCTCCCGGCTGCTCTGAGCAGGATTTGGGTGGGATTCTGCTACTCCGGCCCTCCCAGAGTTTCTGTCTCTTTGGCCTTTCTCCCCCATGACTAGGGGGATTGTGGCTGGGGCAGGAGGTGCTGAGTGAGGGAACGTTTGTTGTTTCAGATGCCGGTGACCTTCGAGGAGGTGGCTGTGTATTTCACCCAGGGGCAGGGGGCTCTGCTGGACCCCGCTCAGAGAGCCCTCCACAGGGACGTCATGCAGGAGAATTACGAGACGGTGACCTCGCTGGGTAAGGGATTCCTGTGCCCTGAGTTACTGGAAGTCATGGGGTCTCCATGTCTGACTCCAGTCAGATTCTTCCCTGAGCAGTTAGACAGGAGGGAAACGGGTGTCCTAATCCACAGCTGCAGTGTGAGAGAGACATGCACACCATACTGGGATGTCAAAACCTGGACATGGACATACGAACTCATCCCCAGCCCTCCAGCTTTCAAGGGGGCAGAAGCCGTGTATTGTCCTGTCTCTGGTGTTTCTTGGTTGCACGCAGAATCCCTGTTCCCCTCCGTTTCGGGGACTAGCTCCATCCGTGGGCAGGGCTCTAGCTCTGAGAAATCAGCTGGGGTTTATCACCAGAGCTGTGTGTGCACAGAGACTGAAAACCTCTCGTACACCCAGTACACAGCCCCTAAAGGCATGACAAATCCTTCCCTCCATCACACGTCTGCTCCTCCAAGGGGACTCGGTGCCCATGTTCCCTATCTTCAGGGTCCATGTCCCCCAAGCACAATGCGGGGTGAGCTTAAACTCAGAATGTGTCCTTTGTGACAAACACTCGACCAATGTCCCTTGTGTTAGAGAGAAAACAGGAGTCCCAGAGGTGGATTGGGTTGACGGCTACCCTTTATTGCCTGCTCGTTTCTCCTTGACACCGGGAGTGCCGCTGATCGCCCGGCTGGAACAAGGGGAAGAGCCGTGGGTCCCGGATCTCCAGGCCTGCGGGGAAAGGGAGATCTTCGGAGGCACTTGCAGAGGTGAGGAATCAGGGAAACTGACACAGAAAACCATCAAACCAGTGAGGGAAAAAGCCGAGTCTTCCAAAAATGTGGTGTGAGTGAGCTTCCCCAGTTCTGCCTCATCTCACCAAGTCAGGCTGTAGTCAGCAGGTGTCATAAGAGCATAAGAATGACTGTAGTCGGTCAGATCACTGGTCCATCTAGCCCAGAACTCTTTCTCTTACTGGTGTCAAATGTGTTGGATGCAATGAACAAAACAGGGAAATTTGCAGTGATCATCCCCTGTTGTCCAATCACAGCTTCTGGCTGTTGGAGATTTAGGGACACACGGAGCATGGGGCTGTGTCCCTGACTGTCTTGCCTAATAGTCATTTATGGACCTGTCTCTTCATGGACTTATCGAATTTTTTTTTTAACCCAATTTTACTTTTGGCCTTCACATGGCAATGAATCCACTGGTGGACTGTGAAGAAGTACCTCCTTTTGTTGGGTTTAAACTTGCATCCTATTAAACCTGCTGACTCCTCCTTATGTGAAGGGGGTTAATAACGCTTCCCTGTTCACTTTCTCCATCTCGCTCATGATTTTATTGTCCTTTATCATTCCTCCCCCCGACCTTCCCTCTTATCCCATGACAGCTTAGTTCACTTAAGAACCTTTGGCCAAAGACCTTGTGAAAGAATTGGTGAAAGTCCAAGTACACTGTGTTGACAGGATCACTTTTGTCCACATGCTTGTTGACCCCCCTCAAAGAATCCTAATAGATTGGTGAGACATGATTTTGCTTTGAAAGAGCTGTGTTGACTCTTTCCCAACAAATCATGTTCGTCTATATGCCTAATAATTTTGTCCTTTACTATAGTTTCACCCAATTAGCTTGCTACTGAAGTTAGGCTTACCAGCCTGTAATTGCCAGGATCACCTCTGGAATCTTTTTTAAAAATTGGTACTGCATTAGCTATCCTCCAGTCATCTGGCACAGCAGTCGATTGAAATGATATCTGGCCTATCATCAGAACAGATACCATCCACAGCTTCCCACCCATCCTGTAGTCTGTAAGAGTTTCTTCCCTGACTTTACTTCCCTGGGAGGTGTTTGGATGGAATGTGGAGATTGAATCCAATTTCTCAATCTTCCCAACATCTATTGTGTGGTATTTCTGCTCTTTGCTGTTCCCTGTTCTGTCCTTTCTCCCCAGCACACACAACAGCTCCTGTCCGGATTCTCTCTCTCCCCCAGTAGGTGACGAGAGAGTGAGTGAGAATAAGGAGAAGAATTCACAGCATCGAGATCCCGAACAAGTGGAACTTCAGGGGAACTTTTTGAGAAGAGCTGAAGGGATTTTTTCCCAGTCCGTGGAACAGGGAAAAGCTTGGAGAAGTCGTCAGAGGTCAGAGGGGGAGCTGGGAAACTACCCAATGAAGAAAGAGGATGAATCCATTGAATATGGGGTAGGATGCGAGAATTCCAAGGAAACCACAGCCCCGCAGACAAAAATCACAAGGAAGAGAAACCCTATAAGTGTCTCAGGTGTGGGAAAAGCTTCATTCACAAATCTAACCTTACCCACACATCAGAGAATCCACACAGGTGAAAAACCCTATAAGTGCTTGCATTGTGGGAAAAGCTTCATCCGGAAATCATCCCTTATTATACATGAGAGAACACAGACAGAAGAGAGACCCTATA
Organism: Emydura macquarii macquarii; assembly: GCF_026122565.2. NCBI lineage: Eukaryota > Metazoa > Chordata > Testudines > Chelidae > Emydura > Emydura macquarii. The sequence continues at coordinate 329,325 of NW_027132277.1, forward strand.
AGTGTCTCAAATGTGGGAAAGGTTTCATTCAGCGATCAAACCTGATTTCACATGAGATGATCCACAAAAAGGAGAAACCCCATAAATGCTTGGATTCTGGGAAAAGCTTCTGTGACAGCTCATACCTTTCTAAACATCGAACCATACACATGGGAGAGAGAATCTACAAATGCCTCGACTGTGGGAAAATTTCACTTAGAATTCAACCCTTACTACACACCAGAAAGTCCACACAGGAGAGAAATCCTGTAAATGCTTGGATTGTGGGAAGTTTCCGTTGTGCCTCATAGCTTCATAAACATCAGAGAATCCACACTGGAGAGAAACCCTATAAATGCTTGTACTGTGGGATAAGTTTCACTCAGAGATCAAAACTGATTTACCATGAAATGATCCACACAGGAGAGAAACCCTATAAATGCTTGGACTGTGGGAAAAGCTTCACTCTCAGACCAAACCTTATTGTACATGAGAGAATCCACAGAGGAGAAAAACTCCACACGTGCTTGGACTGTGAGAAAAGCTTCATTCAAAGACAAACCCTAACTAGACACTGTAAAATCCACACAAGAGCGAAACTCCATAAATGCTTGGACTGTGGGAAAAGCTTCACTAACAGCTCAAACCTTACTAAACATCAGAGACTCCACCCAGGAGACGGCTCTTAGAAATACCTTGACTGCAGGAAAAGATTCAGTCACCGCTCAGCTCACACATTATCATACATTGAAGAGTCCACACTAGGGATGGAAGCTGCTAAACATTTAAATGATGAGCAGCAGTCTTCTCATTTAATGATTTAATTAAACGTTTAATTAAACCCCTGTGAGCTGCCCCCCAGGTCCCAGCCGAGAGCAGCTGCGGGGGACTTCTCTGCTCTCCAGTCCCAGCTGGGAGCCTGAGGCAGCTGCCCAGGGACTTCTCCCCTCCTAGGTCCCTCTCAGCTGGGAGCTGGGATGAAGCCATGCTGGGACTTCTCCCCTCCTTGGTCCCAGCCAGGAGGCTGCAGCCTCCCCAGTCCCAGCTGGGTAAGTTAACGTTTAACCGGTTAAACGTTCTATTTTTAGAAGTTGAAACAGTTAATGCATTCAACGATTTTTTACATCCCTAGTCCATGCAAGAGAGAGACATTGAGTGTGGGGGAAGCGCCAGCTGGGGCTCCCAAAGTACAAAGCATCAGCAAATCCCACACAGGGTAGAGACCTCTTAGGGCACGTCTGCCCACCAGAGAAAAAGCCCCGGCTGTCCCATGCCAGCCAACTCAGGCTCATGGGGCATGGGCTGGGTGGCTGTTTCACTGCTGGGTAGACGCCTGGCTTTGGCTGGCAGGGTCCTAGAGCCCAGGCTCCAGTATGAACCTAGAAGTCTATACAGCCACGAAAGAGCCCCATAAGCCTGAGTCAGCTGGCATGGGCCAGCCGCAGGTGTGCAGTTGCTGTGTAGATGAACCCTTAGATGCCTTGAGCGAGGAAAATGCCGCTAATGCCACGTTGGACACCAGAGACTCCTCCACACATGGGGGAAGTTCTCTCAGGGCCCCGACAAGGGTTGGCCATAGTGAAAAATCCACTCCGATTCCCACAGGCAGCAGGGCTGTTTGGCTCCCAGGATCCAGCTGCCCATCGCTGGCGTGGGGATACAGCAGCAATTGACCCTGAACTGATGAGTGAATCAACTCCCTGCACTCTCCTGCCTGGCAGACCCCAACCCTGGAGGGATCCAGTGCAGTGAGGGCTGGATTAAGGGTTGGGCAATATGGGCAGGTGCCTAAGGGCCTGTTCCTGTGTGTGGCAGGTGGGGGACACAGAAGCCTGCCCCATGGCAGTGGCAACAAAGAGCAATGCAAGCTGCCCCACTGCCCACTCAGGGTTGTCCCAGGCCTGGCCCCCATTTCAGGACCTGAGCAAACTTGAGTGAGTGCTGTAGACACGTAGCGGGTGTCGGGGCCACAATGGAGTGAGCTGTGCTGCCGGGTCACAGGCCCGCACCAGAGTGGTCAGAGCCCCGGTCCCTGAATCAGACCTGCTGCCGCGTTGCTGCTGACATGCAGGGGTCCCACATGGAGCTGCAGTCAGGGCCCACATAGCGGAGCCAGCCAGAGAGGGGCAGAGAGGATCCCTGGTGTGACAAGGGGCAGACATAAGGGGATTTTGCCGAAAGCCCAGGGATGGGTTAATCCAGCCCTACAGATCACTCCAGGAACCCGGTGGCAAAGCCCTGACGGCTCCATGGGCAGAGCTAGGGAAGCAAACCTGGTAGTCCAGGCCCAGGGCTGGTAGCAGACAAGAGACCAGCTGCCACACACTGCTCCTGGTCCAATCCCTGCCCAGAGCGGCTCACACACAGTGTCCCCTGCACCCCATCACCCTGGGTCCCCCTGGGGACTCTCTGGAGCAACCCCCAGTCTGCCTAGAAATCCTCGTCTCCAGGATCGGGACCCGTCCTCCCACGGGTGCGTTGGCTTTTGTCCACGATGCCCCTTAATGCCGAGAGGAGCCGCCCGTGCCCCGGGGCGGTGGAGCACCCACGAGGGGCAGGGAATCGGCCGGGCGCTAGGACCCGGGGGCATCTGGCTGCGAACAATGGCTGGGCTCGCGCTGCGTGAGTCCCGGGAAGTGACCGATCCACCGCCGCTGCAGCAGAGGCTGCCGCTGGGTCCGGCTCCCCGCGAGATCCGAGCCCCGGCGCCGGGCTGCAGCCGGGGCCGTGACATCCCCGCTGCGCCCCACCCAGGAGCCTCTCCCGGGGCAGAGACCCCAGCCTGGCCAGGCCCTTCCCGGCTCGCTCCCGGCCCCGCTCGCAGGGAAGGTAAGAGAGACCTTCCCGCCTCCCGCTCCCAGCCCGGCTGCTCCCGGCGGCGCTGGCCCTGCCCCCGCCCGGGGAGGCTGCCGCCGGCTGCCTTTGTTTGCGGGGCGGGGGGAGCAGCTGCGGCTGGGCCCGCGGCCCCTGGGGGCACCGAGGGGTGTGGGGTGGGATCGGCTGGTGCTCGGTGCAGGACGCGCGCTCGGACTCTCCTGCACGGGCCAGGGAGCTGTTTGCTGGTCCTAGGGATAAAGGGGGGGCAGAGAATCAAATGGGGGAGGGGGGAGGACAAGATCCGTGCAGGGCCCGAGGAAGGTGCCGGCTGGGCGCAGAGCTGGAGGCTGGGGCCGGAGAAGGTAAAATCCGGGGCAGGGCTGCAGCCGGGTTAAGGCGCTGCCAGACCCAGCCTCGGTGCGGGACACCCCGGGTGTGGCGGGCTCATCCTGACAGCCCAGGGGGGAGCGGGCTGCAGCGGTTGCAGACAAGGCTGTCGAGGGGAAAGGGCTCCCGCCCTTGCGGGATGCTCCATCTGCGCTCCCAGGGCTGGGTTCTCCCCCGGGCACCCAGAGGCCTAGGCGGATTGAGCGGCTCAAGGAGACTTGATCCTGTGCAATATTTAACCTGCCCCGCCCAGCCCCCAACGTTTTAGGGTTGAAAATGCTGCCTGAGCAGTGGATGTCTCTGGATGGTGCCTCCCAGCGGCAGGAGACACCTGGTCCGGCCAGTGACCCTGGACTGGGGACTGCGGGGCTGGGCTCCAGTGGGCTGGGGTGTAGGAGATCCAGGTTCGATTCTCCCTCGAGCAGTGGAGGAAATGGGGGTTGAACAGGGAATCTCACACACCCCAGGTGAGCGCTAAAAGGTATTGTTATTCAAACAACAAATGTCCCAGGATCTTTTTCAGGGGATAAGGCAACAAGCCACGTTTATTGTGAATACAGAAATTTGGTAAATAGTATCAATGAAAAGGGATCAACACTGTAACCACATCAATAGCTTTACTTCCTGAAATAGGATCAATAATGTAAATGCTAGAAAAACAGTATCAACATTGTATCAATACGACAATTACAGGAATTCTTGTTAATAAAATATACTTTGTTGACACATGTTTCAATTGGTGCTTTCATTTACACGGACAGGCATACACTGACAGACAGACAGACAGACATAGGGGTCTCACAGGTCTTATAGTTACCAGCCTCTTGGTGCTGGTGATAGTCACTGGCCAGGTGACTGTAGCACGAGGGTGAGGAGCAAGGTTCTGCTGATGCACATTGGTACTCCTGGCTGGTGCCGTGATGTAGACCCAAACCTCCAGCCTTTATCTTTCTGTCCCATTTTAAAAGGAAAAGACCCCATGTCAGTCTATGGGTTTTGCACTGTCATGCTGTAGCTGCATTTGGTGTGATCCTTAATCCCCCACGTTGTTGCAAGCCTGATCAGATTTTGTTCTTTGAAGTGGGCTGACTCCAATGTTATCAGGGTGGACTCCTCTTCGGCCAGTTGAGTGGTGAATGTTATTATCTTTGCTCCTTTCTTCCTTCCTCAAACCTTTGAGGTGAGGCTGGTGTTTTCTTCATCACGTTTCGACATCCCTTACTCAGACCAATTGTTCAATAACTCTCCCTGTCTACACCCCCCTCAATTGCTCAGCCATTCACACTCCAATCACTCAGTGCCAACTCCTAGCTGAAGAATTCACTTTTTTTTTTAAAGCAAACATTATTTCATTTTTGCCATGTCTTTCACAATGAGGTAGGTATATGACATTTCACAGTGTGGCTTCTTATACTTAAAATAGGGTGTTTCCAAATATATTGAAAGTGGGTAAAATTAACAGATTAAAATGGTCAGTGGAGTGGTTTTACAAACAATCTTAAATAGAATTATAGAAAGTAAAAACAGACTTGAATTATTCTGTAGTAAATGGATATTTGAAAAAGGCTGAAATGAACATTTCAAAGGGTAGAACAATAAGAGGCAGTTGAGGTTTTAACTTTTGATTACAGTTACAATGTGTCAGGCTGAGGTGACTCTTGGTAGGAAGAAGGGGCGGTGTTTGTGGCTCTGTTCTTTCATGTATTTCATGAAAACAGGACTGGGCCAACATTGGCAGCTGGTCCACACACAGAGCAGCACCCAGAGCTGAGGTGATGAGGTGCTCAGTGGGGATCTGCAAAGACAGGATTCAAATCCCACAGCAGAAGGGTGGAGGGGAACTTGGTAGCTCAGTGTGCTTTGCGATTGTTTTGGTTTTGTTCGTTGGTTTGGGGGTTCTTTGAAAATCTTTGTCTGTGGGGACCTGCACGACTGGGCGTGGGTTGCCGGAGGCTGTGCATTTTGGGGAGCTGGGCGGCAGCAGGCAGAGTTGAGCCCATTTCACACTAGAAGTGGGGAGGTGCTCAGAAACCTGGGAGTGTCATACTGGTCACCCACCTTGTTTTAAGAGCGTTACCATGGGCGATGGGAAACCAGAGATGTGCCACTGCCGGGTGCAGCTGAGTCCTTGCGATGTTTATAGCTCATTGGAAGGAGGCAGTGATTGGCGGGTCTCTGGAGATTTCATCAATAAATAAAGGCCATAGCTCTTAATGACCGGATCTGGTTCCACTTTGAAATCAGTGGAAACATGAGAAACCATCACTTGCCTTGTCTACACACAGATTGTACAATGAGAGAGAGACACCTGCATCCCAGTGTGTACAAACACGAAGAGACTGTCTCTCGGAGCCGGTCCTACCCCATGAACACCTCCCTGGAACCAACGGCAGTTGCTGATGGGCAGAAGAAATGTGAACAACATATTTCATATGCCTTTAGCCACCTTTGAATAAGTTCAGTGACTCTGGGAACAAAGAGGAGAATCAGCAGCACTTATTCAGCCACTTCTCCACAAAGCACAGCTGAGGAATTCCCGATTTACATGGCTATAGACAGTACAAGAGACAGAGCACAGGCTGGATAGCAACATATCACAGTAAAACACAATCTCTCATCAGAGGCACATGCTAGTATAGTCCCTGCTGGCGTTGGGGTGACACAACCAAGTAGAGAAGCAAATCCCTCAGCTCTGCCTCCCAACAATTGCAGCTGGAAAATTAAAAAAGAACAAACCAGAATTGTCTTTGATGCTTTATTTACCCTAAATACACAAATACCCAGCATGGGGGAAAGGAGCTGAGAAGCAGCTTCAATAACCACAACAATGAAAAGGGACCCGCAGATTTTGGGCGGAAAATTTAGTGACACTAAAATGGCAACAACATCAAAGGCAATTTATGAGTGACAGTCGCATCTTCAGGATGTTTTATAAATCTCTCTGTCCCTTTTCTTTTCCCTTTTCTTTCATACTGTTCATTTTTACTCACCCTTTTTCTAGCCCTCATTTCCTATCCTGTTAATTTCTCTGTGTCTCTTCCACTCTCCTCCGGTCCCTGTCACAGATCATTGCCCCTCACGTTCTCCATTCTCTGCCTGAGTTTATCCCTTCCCCTCTCGCTGCCTCTGGTTGGTTCCCCTCTTCAGAGTGTTTTCCTCTCATTGTTTTCATAGCTATTTTACATCCTTTCTCCAGGCCTCTCTGGTTATTTTGTTTTACTTTATCTTTCCCATTTGTTTCCTCTATTTGCTCTGGTTCAACCCACCCTGGCCCCGGAGACTTAGCAGCATTGCCAGCCCCAGAAGTTAAAAATCATGAGTCAGAACCGAAAGTCAGGAAACTGAACCTGCAAAACATGTTTCAAACCAACATAGGCTGTATTCTGGGTGATCCTGTGAGTTTTGAACTCTCCCTGCCCATCCCCTGCGTGTGTGTGACAATCACTGTGGTGCCAGCCCTGCAGCGACAGAGGAAGGTGACTGTGGCCCTGCGGCAGGAGCTCTGGCTGGGAGCCCCAGTGAGATCTAACCCCACAGATTGTACAAACCCTCCCTGCCGCTGCGGAGCTTCCAGCTTCTCCCAACCCCCCAAACCTCATTAATTAATGCTGGGTCCGGCCACCCCCACGTCTGCCTGTCCCCAGCCCGGCTGTTAATTCTGCCCCTGCCCAGCCCCACATCTGCCCCTCAGGGCCCCTCTGCAGCTCCAGGGGTTCTTCAGCCACCTCCCCCTCCCATCCCTCATGCTGCAGGGAGGGGGAAGAAGCTTCCAGGGTCATAGAGATGAAGGACCTGGGTAGATGGGAGTCCTCCAGGGCCATAGAGACTAGGTTGTGTGAGGCTAGAGAGGGTCATCAGTGTCTCAGGGACACAGGCTGAGCCAGGTTCCCGACCCCACCCAGAGCCAGGGGCGGATTCTCCCGCCAGGGACAGAGGCCGGCGGGAAAGTGAAGATCGGGGCCTGGTCACCAGCATCGAAAAATGTCACCTGCCCCCGGTCACAGTCCAGACACACCCGGATCCTGCTGGGGACCCAGCTCAGGGACAGGGGGGTGCGAGGGGAGGTGAGAGCCTGGAACTGACCCAGCCACTGCTGCACAGCCCAGATCCCCTTCTCAGGGCTAAAGCTGATCCCTCCCTTCCTCCTCACAGACTCTCTGGCCACCCCCACAGCCCAGTATAGCCCATCCCCCACCTCCACCTCCCAGCAATGTCTCCCAGAGGTGAATCCCTCACAGCCCAGCACACAGAGCGCAGTGTTAAATCTCTCAGGGTTGTTGCACGCTCGCTGCCGTGTGTTTGCCCAGCTCACACTTTTCCCATCCTCAGACAGGACGAGTTTGGGATGAGCCGTGTCTGGATCCAGAGTCACATTAGCTGGGGAGAGAGAATCAGAGCATTAGGGGCCAAGCTCAGCCCTGGGGGAGGCTGGGACCATTTCTCACACTCCCCAGCTGCCCTGCTCTGGCTGGGACACGCCTGGATCCAGGGAGCTGCCTCTGTCCTGGGCACCTGAGGCTGGGCAGAGCTGAGCTGTCATTAAAGTTCCTCTGTCTGTTTCTCATTTGCTTTCAGAGGCTTCAGCTCCTGCTCCCCCTGCTGGGGCTGCTCCATTCACAGTAGCAGACACAGCAAGGAAGGGGTCAGAAGCTTTTAGTGAGGAGAGAGCAGAGAAGGCAGGTACCAGCTTTAAACCCCAGAGGCAGTGGCTTGCTGCGGGGAGGCAGGCCCCCACAATGCTGGGGGGTGCCGGGCATCCCTTAATGCCGGGCTGGGGCACGCAGCAGGTTCTATGGGGCACAGAGCCTCCTGCACCTCCTGCCCTCCATTAAGGGTTGGCCTGGAACGCACTTGCCCGCCACTCCAGCCCTGCGCTGTCTCAGATGGGGGGCAGCGTCACCCCTCAGCCTGGTGGTGGGGGAGCTGGGCAGGCCCTTCACAACGTGCGGGGGAGGGGCGCAAGAGCGGATACGGGAGCAGCCACCCATCAGCCTCCTGCGCCCTCCACCCATCCTGAAGGGCTGATGCGGCGCCTCTCGCTCCCCTCCAGGCTGGCAGGGGGTGAGGCCGCCCTCGTGTGAGCTGGCACCGGGCTGGAGCGGTGGGCAAGTGCAGGGGGGAAGCGCCAGTTTGGCCCTTTGCGACGGGCAGAGGGGACAGGAGGCCAAGTGACGGCTGCTTCCGCTTTCGCTCCTGCGCCCCCCGCCCTATGTATCCTGAAGGGCCTGCCCACCCCCCCCACCCAGGTCGGGGGGTGAGGCCACCCCCGTCCAAGCAGGCGCTGGGCTGTGGGGCTGCAGCGGGAGAGGCGGGTGCCGGGGAAGTGCAGGGAGTGGAGGGTGGCAGAGCCAAGCCTGTATTTGCAGCCCCTCCCCTGGCAGGTAGAGACCCCCACTCCCCAGGCAGCTGGGATCACACTGGGACTCCTCCTGTCGTACACGAGGGGGGGGCAGAAGGCAGGGGAGCGCAAATGTAGGCTTGGCCCTCAGGCGCCGGAGACCCTCCCTACGCCACTGCCCTGAGGGAAACTCCTTCGCCTAACTGCATCCTCCACTCTCAGGCTAGGGAACAGAGAGGAAGATGCAGCATTGGGACAGAGCCAATGAAGACCAGAGAGCAGGAGATGGCATTGGGTGAGGTAGCCCCAGCCCCAGCCTAGAGAGACGGGAGAGGAGGGCCAGCATCCGAGGAAGAGCATCTCCTCAATCCAGGAAGAAGTGAGACGCTCCAATGGGAGAGCCCAGCCCTGCCCAGAGGAAAGGGAGGATGTTGGAGAAGAGCGATGGGGAGACCCCCCTGCACCGGGGTAAAGGAGAGGGATGTGTCAGCCCTCAGGGGAGAGAGCTCTGTTCTGGGGCAGCTCAGTGCTAGTGTTTCTGTTCATCAGCGTGGGCACGAAGGCAGCACTGAGGTTAGTGTTAGAATTGTTTGTTTGACTTCAGCTGGGATCCCCGTAGCATTTCATGTGTTTAGTTTTAGGGCTCTGTGTGTCCTGGCTGGTGTCGGTTGGTTTTTAATTTTATCAACAATGTCATAAAAATGTTTCATGGGAACTTTCTGACAATTTAAAACTAATCTTCACCTGCAATTTCTCCTTGTCTGATTGATCCTAGGGATTCCCCTCTTTTTGTGTCCAGCGCAGACAGCAGAGTGTCTGGAGGGGGAAAGGATAAAAGAGATGAAATTTCAGGGTTTCATATTTATAACAGCATTCCCACCTGTGTGTATATATATATATATATATATATATATATATATATATATACGAGTTAACTGTGTTTTAATTATGACAGAGAAACAGACAGAGAGGCCCAGAGACACACTCAGGTATTTAACCACACAACAAGAACACTAACCCAGGAACCTATCCCTGCAACAAACCCCGTTACCAGCCCTGCCCACACATCAACTCTAGTGACACCATCACACGTCCTAACCACACCAGCCGCACCATCAGGAGCTCATTCACCTGCACATCTACTAATGTGATATATGCCATCATGTGCCAGCAATGCCCCTCTGCCATGTACATTGGCCAAACCGGACTGTCACTGCGCAAAAGAATAAATGGACACAAATCAGACATAAAAAATGGTCACATCCATAGACCAGTGGGAGAGCACTTCAATCTCCCAGGACGCTCTGTAGCTGACTTGAAAGTTGCCATACTTCTACAACAAACCTTCAAAAACAGACTTCAGCGAGAAACTGCAGAGCTGGAACTGATCTGCAAACTTGACACAATCAGACTGGGTCTGAACAGGGACGTGGCATGGTTCTCTCATTACAAGAAGTAATTGTCACTGTTCACACATTCTCACCTTCTAATCAATGGTTGTGAATAGGCCTCATCTACTCTAATTGAATGGACTTTGCTAACACCTACCCTCCCCATTGTTGTTCCTTACCCTTGGACTTATATATATACCCCCTATCTGATTTCTGTTTCTTGCATACCATGAAGTAGGTTGCAGCCCACGAAAGCTTATGTCTGCAGAAATTAAATTTGTTAGTCTTTAAAGTGCTACAGGACTTTTTTTTGCTGTATACAGACTAACACGGCTACCCCTCGGAATGTGTTTCCTTTATCCTTCAGGCATCTCCCACCAATGGAATCAGCATCCATGAAGCCGCACAACCATCCCAGGCCATAGAATCGATAAGTGATGTACTTTTTCCTCCCTGCTTACAGACTCCATTTGGTTTGTCTCATCACTTACTCCATTTTGTCATAATCTAGAGTCCTAGACCCAGATCATGCAAAGACTTTGGCAGAAAAGTAACTTTACCCACTTTGGTCCCTTTGACATTAACAGAATGTTAAGAGTTTGGAAAATCAGAGCTTGACTTGTAAGCTGTTGGGTCTGTTTATTTAGCATCTCTACAGAGAGCAGCACGACGGGGCCCTCGTCCTCCAGAGGGAGAAATGTGAATAATAATAAAATCATTTTATTATTGTAGAAATTGAGGCAGGGGGAAGTTTGCCTCAATGGGCCAGATTCACCCTGTACTGGCAAGAGGAGAGAGGGAGGCAATTTGTGACTCTGCTGTTCAGTGGTTGCCGGGGCCGGTGCAGACCTTGGCACAGGCTGAGGAAGTTCTGAAGCCAGCCAGTTGCGTCCCTTCTACAAAGGCCCCCGTGTTTCTTGGCCAGTGTGCAGACTGTCACAGGCCCAGCTTTACATTGCCCACATCTCTCTATCCCTCATCCACCCTTCCCGCTTCAACCCTGCCCTTACCAACCCCCTCCATTCCCAGACCTCTCAGGAACTCTCCTAGTGTCTGCAGCTGCTACTATTTGCAGGCCTGCCCACCACTAAAGGCCTCTCCCCAGCCTAAGGGGAGGAGCCACCAGACCCAGGACTCATCTGATTTCGTGGGACAACAAATGAAAAAACAGGAAGGGGTGTGATGGTCAAAGGGTCAATCGGAGGAAAGAGGAAGGGGACACCAAGCAGAGAACCCTGGACAACACTCACTGCTCCCGGAAGGTGTCATGGGAGCCAGCGTACGCCGCCCAGAGGAATTCTGCCCAGATGCGTGAATGGACGGAGGAACAGAAGTAGGCCCCACAGTCGCAGGGCGCCCCCACAGCCAGTCTCCTCTCCCTGGGGTTATAGATGGCGACTTTGGCCAGAGCAAGGAGGAGGCTGACGAGGAGGTTCCGCGACTTTGTGGGGCGACAGATGGGGGTGCAGATATAAAAACTAGTGCGGGGAAAAGTGCAGCCAGAACATCAGCAGGAGGTTCTGGAGAAGCCGGAACAGGGGCTGCAGCCTGGCGCACTCCAGATAAGCATGCGCCAGGGTCTCCCTCACGCTGCAGAAGGGGCAGGCGTCGGGGCAACGGGTGAAGCGCGCCAGGAACACACCCATGCTCACGGCTCCATGGAGGAGCCGCCAACTGATGTCCGCAGCGGGCTGTGGGGTCAAGGTGGAGTAAAGACTTGCCCACCGGGGGTCCTCGCCCTCTACAGGTGGCAACAGGTCCTGCCACTTGGTGTCAGGTTGGGACATGAAGGCGAGGAGATGAAGGGTGTGGAGCACGAACATGTAAAGATGGGCCCCCGGTGCAGTTCAAAAGAGGACCGGCTGCAGGTCGCGCAGCCAGCTTGGTGTATGGGGACGGGGTGGCTGGGGGGGCTCGCAGGGCCTGTACCCAATGGAAAGTGCCGGAGGGCTGGGACTGAAGGGGGGTCTGTGGGGGAGGGTCCTGTGCTGGAGGGATACTTCACACTGTGGGAGGGGCTTTCTCCTTCCCCACATCCCCTTTGGCCCAGACTAGCTGCCATACGGGACCAGAGCACAGTGATAGGCTGGGACCGGCTTTATCAAATGGCCTTTAATGGTGGGTCTAGATTTTGAGTGTTGGCCTTTAGGCACCTGGGGCCAGGTTCTCAGTGAGGTTGAGAACCTGCAGTTCCCACTGACTCTGTTTGCAGCTGTGGAGGCTAAACAGCTCTGGAGCACTAGAATCATAATATTCTGAATCATAGACAATGAGGGTTTGAAGGGACCTCAGGAGGTATCTAGTCTAACCCGCTGCTCAAAGAAGGGCCAACCCCAACTAAATTATTCCAGCCATGGATTCGTCAACCCAGGCCTTAAAAACCTCTAAAGATGGAGATTCCACCACTTCCCTAGGTAACCCATTCCAGTGCTTCATCAGCCTCCTAGTGAAAAAGCTTTTCCCAATATCCAACCACAACCTCCACCGTTGGAACTTGAGACCATTGCTCCTTATTCTGTCATCTGCCACCACTGAGAACAGCCTAGCTCCATCCTCCCTGACACCTTCTTTCAGGTAGCACCCCCCCCTGCCACTCCCTACTCCCCAGCTAGAGGCGGGGGAAGCCGCAGGAACTCCTCCCCTCCCTCCCTGCAGCTGGGGGAAGCCAACCAGGACTTTTCGCCCCAGGGGCCTGGAGTCCAGCTACCCCGGTTTCTCACTCCCTTCTATCAGCCCACTCCTCCTCCCCCTCGACAAAACTCTGTACTGTAGACCAGCCCTCAGAGGCTTATCCTAAGTTTCCATCCTAGATCCCTTCTCAGTACCTTTGAACTTCCTCAGTGTCTCCATTAGAGCAACAGTTTTCTGGGAGAAATCACTGAGTCCCTTTTCCAGTTCAGGAGAAATCTCCTCTGGCTGCTGGAACTTCCCCTTCTCACACCTGGACACAAACAATTTCACATGGTTATATTTCACTTAGTGACTCTTTTTACTTCTCCCAGCCTCCGAGAAGGTGCAACGCCGGCCATGGCTGTGCAACCTTCCCCAAAGGACCCATTCATATTCTTCAATCCTGGCCTGTAGAGATCAGCTCTGGGGATAAAAGGGGAATTGAGTCTCTCTGTGTCCAATTTCCTCCTTGGCCTGTATGCTCTGATGGATGGAGCCCTGCACAGGGACATCTAGCAGATATCCATGGGTTTGCAGGGCTCTACTAATGGACAGAAGGTTCCCATGTTAGTTGTTCTAGATATCTGTCCACTAGGAATTAAACTGATACACCAACTTTCCCGTCCACAGCTTATTCCACCTAGGTCTCTAAACAGTCCTCAGGGGGGAAGACTCGATCACTGCTTCCCTGGGCTGAATGGTAACCAGCGCCCAGCAGAGAAAGGCCCATATTCCATCTCCACAATCATGAGGCGGCCTGTCCCCCTGGGATGCATCTCTAGAAAATACTTTAGATCAGTGTTTTCCACTGAATGGATAAATCCAGAGTCTTCTATAAAAGGGTGGGAACCTCAGGATGAAGCTGAAGTTTATCAGGGAGAATTTTACCCACAATGTCACTTTCCCCACCCATTTTGGTGCAGGGCCCTGGAGAGATGCGATGCTAACATCATCTCCAAGCTCTTTCTCAGCATTGTGAAGTGTGAGGGGGAGTGAGAGAGAGCCACGTACCTGCTCAAGGTGCTTCTGATATCCTAGAGGAGAGAGAGAAGGAATATTAGTCCCACCTGACATATACTTCAATTCCAAAGAAGGGATTTAGCAAGTATGGGGAAAAGAGGCCATGTCCCGGACCCAGGGCCATGGATTCCCTGAGCTAATGGGGCTTTTCCATCTCTAATATCAATGTGTGTGTGAGTCTGCCAAGAACAATAATAAATCTCATGTCAGAAATGCGCACACTGAGTTATACTGAGATCTCTCTGACCATGCCCACGCCCATGCATGGGACTCCTGTGCCCATGATTTAGGATCTCTCCTGTCCCTGTGTTGGATATGAAGTGTTTCTAACTCAGTCTCACCTGCAGGAATTCACTTGCTGGCTTCTGATACTTCCCCTCTATGTCACTGATCAGCTCAGTGAGATGGGACATCTCCGCAGAGAGTTTGTCGATATTTTCAGTTTGTATCTTCTGAATCTCCTTGTCCAGCTTTAGAAGCTGGGCCAGCAGGAGTCGCTCTTGTTCCTTCAGGAACCGCTGCAGTTGCTGAAATTCAGACACAATTTTCTGCCTCTCGGTTTGTGTCTTTCTCTGTAAAAGAAAATATAAAAAAAATAAGGAAAGGGCTGGTCAGGGACGTGGATGGAGTCTGGGGTCCTTTCATGGAGTGTTGAGTGTGGAGGAGGAGAATGTCTCTGCAAATTCTAAGTTGTCTGCCACTGAACAAAGCCCTGTGGTTACTAGAGAGAGGATTTTCTCACATCCTTTCCCTTGGCCCTTGGCCTTAGAATATCACACCTTTGGCCTCAGAATTTCAGAAAGCAATGTTTCCATGTCTGACATGGTTCAAATAGTGTATTATCGATGGCCTTGGAGATGTAGATCAAAAGCAATAGGAGGCAGGACAAAACACTAAAGCTGGGTGACATTTTCTGCGCTGAAATTTTTTCCAGGGAAAGTGCAGAGTTGTCAACACTGAAACCTTTCATGATTTCCTGCCAATGTCACGCAGTTGTTTTGTTACAAAAATAAATAGATGAAAATTCAAAACATTTTCTTTTTCTCATTTTTTTCCAGGATTTTAATTTTTAAATGACTTCTTGTTAGAAAATTTCCTTGTTTTTAATACAATTTTGTATATTTTTAAAATAAAAGGTCAAAACTGAAAGAAAACATTTTGATTTTGTCAAAATTAAACATTTCACTTATTTAAAAATCAGTTTTTGGTTCAATCCAATATTTTTTTTTATATCAACCAATGAAAAAGATCTGTTATTTGCCCAGCTCTACTGAGAGCCACATTGACACAGACAGGTGGGAAGAAAAAAAAGAGAATGAAACTCGGGAGAGGATTTTTCAGGCCTTCTGTATTTGGACATCCACACCCACCCAGACGTACACACACACATACACAGTATCCCAGGATCATGAAGCAATGGACAAAATTCCACATTCCCCAAGGCCACAAAGCACTCATTCACAAGAGTGAAATGTCAAGGAAATAAGCTTTAATAAATGATAAACTGCAATTAAAGAGAAAGAGATTTAAGAAATAAGGAGGGAGTGAGCTGTAGTGAAAATAAGGAAATAGTAAGGAGTGTAAAACAAAACATCTGGATAGCATCCAAATGAATGACAGAAATGGAGAAATTGTCAGAGCACAAAGAGACTGTAAGTCTGAAAGGATCAGAGGGATAATTGTTCAGTCAAGAAACCAGTACATCACATCCAGGCATACATGTCTTTATTTAAGATGAAACTCAAAACATTAAACAAAGATTGCAGAATAGGGTTCCTCAAGATGTAACAAAACAGTCTCTAAACTCTGGTCTTACAGAGGCCGAAAACTGAGAAACTGAAGAGTGAACATGTAAGGGTAGGGTTTGGTTCTAGTGCATTGGATTAAAATCAAAATTCTGTTATTTCATAAATAGAAATTGTTCCCTATAAAATAGTAGTTAATAGTTAATATACAGTAGATAGGAATAATAGTTTACACTAGTGTAGGGCAGTGGTTTTCAACGTGTGGTCCGTGGGCCTCTGGGGGTCTGTGGACTATGTCTAAGGGGTCCACAAAAGACTAAGGCTATGACTTCATTGATGGTGGCAAACTGATCAATTTATCCAGATTGACTGAGCGGAAGTGGAGACCCAATCAATTGACCCAGAAATCGACGCTATTAATCCACCTCCACTAAAAAGAGTAACGCTGCGTCGACAGGAGGGCATTTCCCGTCAGCGCAGCAAAATGAAGACACTGCGGTAAGTAGAAGTTAGGAAGGCGACGGGAGATACACAAGCTACTCTATGTACCCTGCGTATCTCCCGTTTACTGCCACCAAATATCGCAGCAAGTGTAGAGATAGTCTTAGACTGAAAACTAACTGCGCATATTCAACTATATATACAGACACTAGATTTCCACAGGGGTCTGCACCTCCATTCGAAGTTCCCAAAGGGATCCGCAAATGAAAATAATTGAAAACCTTCATGGTGTAAGACTAACTAGTAATTCCTGCTAAAACAACCAATTTTGATTTACTTGTGATTATTCCCCATTTATTTGATTTCTGCTGCACCCCCAACTGATTGAAATAAAACAGAATTGAGCCTCTAGATTGCCCCTGCCTCTCCTCATTGCTCAGATTGAGAACGACCCTCTATTCAGCTCGTTACAAATGCAGGTTAATAATGATGATCACCTACCAGATTTTCCTGGCTTCTTTTCTCATTACTCACTTGAAATTCCACGAGTCTTGCTCTCTCTTCCCTCAGTTTCTTCAAATGGGCCTGAATCTTTTCCTGAAGAAACAGAAAATGCTTTGAGTGGTGTTAGTTTTATTTTTAGGAGTGAGAGTGGGGATGATCTTTTCCAACACAAACAAACAAACACGCTATCGATAACTGGAAACATGTAGTGGATTCATGATATCAGATATACCAAGTAAGTGGAGTCATATTGACACTGGGAGTGTTTTATTTTCAGGCTTCTTGAATTGTTTCACCTGGTTTCTCTATTGATTTACACCAACATGACGCTGAGGTCAGATCCTGGGATTTTTTTTTAGCTGTATGAAATATCCTGTTTTTGAGATGGTTTAACCAACAAAGAGAGACAAATCCCAGGTGCCACCAGGGCTCAGAATATGGGCTGGAATTCTCCAAGGAGCCCAATTTGCACTGAATTTCAGCCTGGACTGTCGGGAGTTGCACCGGTTGGACAGAGCTGGGCTGAGCAATAGGACAAGCCCCGTTAGACATGTTGATTTTTGGCAGCAATGTTTGGCGTTCGCCCTCGTACTGTCCTGGACCCTTCCAGTGGCAATGCTGCCTGGGTAGCTATTCCCCAGCTCCCATCAAAGCTCCCGGAAGCAGGGGGTCCTAGAGATTTCAAAATGCCACGCTATGGAGAGCAGCCTGAGGACAATGGAACCACTTTGGCTGGTTCTTCAGACTGACACAGCTCAGCACCGCCCAGGGTTAGTTTTGCTGCAACCCAGTCTAATCCCAGTCGTATCTGGCATGGACCTGCGCGGTCTGGAGCCCTTCTCTGCATGTACTCAAGGTGCTGAGGGTCCACACAGCGTTTAGCCCAGTGATCTCCTCTAGTGCAGGCCGGCATCTGAGTTTAACCCCTCATGAACCAACACAGGAGTTCAGAATCCCTGTGGGAAGCACCATCTCCTGCTGGGCCTGGGCAGTTTATCAAAGCACCATTCCCTCCAAACGGCCTTGCTTAATTATTTTTCAGTGCTTGTGCGGAGGCAGCATGGTCTAGTGGTCAGGGCACTGATCGGCGGCTTATTAGCCCTGGGTTTTATTTCCAGCCCTGCCAGTGACCTGCTGAGTGACACTGGGTAAGTCAAGTTTCCTCTCTGTGCCTCAGTTTCCCCTCCCACCCTCGATCTATTTTATCTATTTAGACTGTAGCCTGCTCAGGGAAGGGATTATCCCAAGGAGAGGAGACGTTTGGACATGGTGTTTATATCATTGGGAGGTGGTGGAAGTGGGGAGGGACAGAGAAAGGGTCCTTCACTGCCCAGGACACCATGTATAGGAGAGGAGGGGTTCTTCCCTCCCTCATTCCAGCATGTAAGCTTTAGGACATTTACGGAGGGCCACACTTCACCTGCATGAGGCTTTGGAGGAGTTGCTGAGAAACCTACATAGGCCTGAAATCCCAAGAGGAGGCTCACCAGGTGGCTGCCTGGGGCAAAAGAAAATCCGAATGCTGGGGAAGGTGAGTTTACCAAGGCTCTGGCTATAAAAATAATGCTCAGTCATACCTTGAATTCTTCAACCGCTTCCTCTGCAGGAAAGGCTGTGTGATCTCTGTGCTCCTTGGATCTGTCGCACACCAGGCAGATGGGGATTTCATCCTCTTTGCAGAACAGTTTTAGAGGCTCCCTGTGTTTCTCACACAATCTTTCTCTTTCTAGTTCCCTCCCTGGCTGCAAGCTGAGTTCTCTGGCTGCTTCTACAATATTCTTGAGCTTCCTGTTCGGCTTGAGGTTCCTCTGGGGAAAGGTCTCTCGACATTGGGGGCAGGAAATGTCTGCACCGAATCCCTTCCAGCACCGGGTGATGCAGGCTCTGCAGAAATCATGATCACAGTCTAGAGACACCGGATCATTAAAATACTCCAGACAGATGGGACAGGTCGCTTCATCCTGGATAGTTTTTGCTGGATTCACAGCAGCCATGGCTGCTTGTGCAGAAAAGAAACAAGACGAGAGAGAGGAATGGAGTTTTTAGTTTCACTTCCTTCTCAGAATTCTGTTCTGGGCTGAAACTTTGCACGTCATTGGCTGTTTTCTTTCTGGGTGGGGTCTGATGTTTGTTTTTGTGGATTGTGAAGAACCTTTGAATGAAGTGTGATGACTGCCAATTGACACTAACTCTTCCAAAATATTGCAGATACCTGCAACCTCTCCTGTTATTTAGTCATTCGTAAAAATTAGAGCTGGTCAAAAAAATGTCTAATGAACAATTTTCCTGTCCGACAATGCAATTGTGTTGAAATGAAAGCTTTCCATGGGAATGTGTTCACTTCGATGATTTTTATAAAATGAATCTTTTCAGCAAGCTTAAAATGTTCCCCTTTGGCTTTTTAGTTTGAAACAATTTTCTTTTAAAGTTTATTTTGTATTACATGATCAATTATAATATAAAATGAAAAAGTCAAAATCAGAATATCACTTGTACAATTTTATTGAAATGAAACATTTAAATTTCCCCCAAATTATGAATTTTTATTTAGTGTTGCAGGAAGTTTTTTCTTCCCATTCTGATTCAGTACAAATAACTGAAAATGTTGGGGAGGGGGACACAACAATAAAATACAAATAAATAATGACCCGAGGAGGTCACTAACTCAGGCAGGGGTTAGGGGCCATAACAGCAGTGGGTGGGTGAGAGTCTGTGGCTGTGATGTGCAGGTCAGACTAGATGATCATGATGGTCCCTTCTGGCCTTGTAATCTATGAGTCTAATAGAAGCCAGGCACAGAGGCAAAGCGCAGGCGCGGATATCACTAGGACCCAGGAGGAGCTGGGTGGGAACGAGCCCACCCTGAGGTCCCTCAATCCAGGCAGGCAGCAGGAGGAGGAAGACAAGAGAAGCCCAGTGTGTGATGCACGCACTTTCTCTTGCTGCAGAATGTCCAGGTCATAGAGACTAGGATGACTGGGGCTAGAGAAGCCCATTTTTTCATTCCCAGTGGGCTGTTCCCTCCATGTCTCAGTGACACTGTCTGACCCTGGATTCCCAGAGTCCTCCTGAAACAAATGACATTGGCCTCTCTATCTCGATCACTGAATGCTCTCTATGGTTTGACAGACCACAGACTGCACAGAGTGGAGACCAAAAGCAACCTCCATGGTCATAGAGACTGCAGGATAGAAAGTCCACAGGAAGAGGTCATAGAGACTGCACTTTATATAAGTCAGGTCTGAATGTCTCAGTGGCACTCTCCCTGCTCAGCAGCTGAAAGGGGGGGCATTTTCTTTGCATGGGCTTTGTATCTGCATGAGTACAATTAAGTATTTAGCATAACTTACCTAGGTGCAGAGCATAATGGGAAATGGTTGGCAGGGCTGGTTTTGGGCTACAAACCACTTTTGTGTTAACTGCTGGGGTAATGAAATGTGTCCTTCAATTGTATGAACAGATGTCAGCAAAACTGTGCTTAGTCTGTTATGGTAGAATCTGCACCCTCAACTAAACCGAGCTCCACAAGGGTGGCAGACAGATGTTCCAGCCTGGAAAAGGGGGAGTTGGAGCAGTCTTCTATTGGGTTGCATTGGTTCTGGTAAAGGGCTGCCCCCAGGTATGGAGTGACTCTCTCCTTCCATTGTTAAAAGGTCAAATTAATGACTCCTCTGGGAGTCTTTTGTTTCTTGAAAACAGGGATATTGTCTGTGTGTCAGCAGAAGGTTTACCCATGAGCTGAAATCACTAAGAGCTGAACCAGTAGAGGAGCTGGGAAACCTTGCCTGACAACTAGCAGAGCTGAGTGAGCACCAGGCAATTCTGGTGGGAGGCTGCCACAGTTGGTTCCAGCCTGGTCAGCGGTCGGCAGAGGGGCTGGCACAGTCAGTACCAGCCTGGTGCAGCCAGCGGTTGGCAGAGGGGCTGGCACAGTTGGTGCCAGCCCGGTGCAGTCAGCGGGAGCCAGGTGGTTGGTGCCAGTGGTTGGTAGGAGACAGGAGTGGTTGCTGCCAGCGGTCGGGGACTCAGCGAGGCCCGAGGGTGGTAGGACACAGCAGCGGAGGGGGCCTGGTCAAGCCTGTGTTGGACACAAGCGGCATAGGGGGTGGAGCACACCCAAGAGGTGGACATTGCAACTACGACCATCAGTACAGGGAAAAGAAGGAAGGGAAGGGAGAAGGATAGGCCCCGTACTCTGGGATGGGTTTGGTTCATTGAGTTCATGAATGCTGGTTGCACTGTTTCCCAAACCATTGGTGTGTTACCTCTCTTTTGCTATTAAAAGGTTTCTTTCTGCACTCAGACTCTGTGCTTGTGAGAGGGGAAGTATTGCCCTTTGGGGGTGCCTAGGGGATAGTGTGTGATTTCCTAGGTGACTGGATGGGGGCTCGAGCCAGTTTGGTGTTGTATCATTGAGAGGGACCTCTAGATATAGAACCCGGACCTTGCTGCTGCCGACTTGGTCTGGCAGAAGGGTTATATTTATATGAGGTTAGAGAGGCTGATTTCAGGGTCCCCAGTGCGATGTTCACCCCCATCACCGTCCCCACCCTGCCTCTGGTCTCTCAGGGACACAGGCTGATCAGGGATTCTGTCCCCACCCAGAACCAGGGGTGGATTCTCTCCCCAGGGACAGAAGCCAGCGGGAAAGTGAAGATCGGGGCCTGGTCACCAGCATCGAAAAATGTCACCTGTCCCCGGTCACAGTCCAGACACACCCGGATCCTGCTGGGGACCCGGTGCAGGGGCAAGTGAGTCACAGAGGAGGTGAGAGCCCAGAACTGACTCAGCTGCCCCACAGCCCAGATGCCCTCCTCAGGGCTATGGCTGATCCCTCCCTTCCTCCTCACAGACTCTCTGGCCACCCCCACAGCCCAGTATTCCCCTCCCCGACCTCCACCTCCCAGCAATGTGTCCCCGAGGTGAATCCCTCACAGCCCAGCACACAGAGTTCAGTGTCAAATCTCTCAGGGTTGTCGGGCAGATCCTGCCGTGTGTCTGCCCCTCTCACACTTTTCCCATCCGCACACAGGACGAGCTGGGGATGAGCCGTGTCTGGATCCAGAGTCACATTCGCTGGGGAAAGAGAATCAGAGCGTTAGGGGCAGAGCTCAGTCCTGGGGGAGGCTGGGACCATTTCTCACACTCCCCAGTTGCCCTGTTCAGGTTGGGACACTCCTGGATCCTGGATCAATGTCATGAAAATGTTTTCATGGGAACTTTCTGATAATTTAAAACTATTCTTCACCTGCAATCTTGCCTTGTCTGAGTAATGAAAGGGATTCCCCTCTCTTTGTCTCCGCTGCAGACGGCAGAGTGTCTGGAGGGGGAAAGGATAAAAGAGATGGAATTTCAGGGGTTCATATTTATAACAGCATTCCCCCTGTGTATATATACGAGTTAACTGTGTTATAATTGTAACAGAGAAACAGACAGAGAGGTGGAGAGACACACTCAGGTGTTTAATAGAAACTAATCTGAAACCTTCTGTTTCCTTTATCATTCAGGCATCTCCCACCAATGGAATCAACATCCATGAAGCCGCACAACCATCCCAGGAGAGACAATCTGTAAGAGATTTACTTTTTCCTCCCTCCTTTCAAACTCCATTTGGTTTGTCTCATTATTTACTCCACTTTGTCATAACCTAGAGTCCTAGACCCAGATCATGCAAAGACTTTGGCAGAAAAGTAACTTTACCCACTTTGGTCCCTTTGCCATTAACAGAATGTTACGAGTTTGGAAAATCAGAGCTTGACTTGTAAGCTGTTGGGTCTGTTTATTTAGCATCTTTACAGAGAGCAGCACGACGGGGCCCCTCCAGAGGGAGAAATGTGAATAATAATAAAATCATTTTTATTAGTGTGGAAATGGAGGCAGGGGGAAGTTTGGCTCAATGGGCCACATTCACCCTGTACTGGCAGAAGGAGAGAGAGAGGCAGTTTGTGACTCTGCTGTTCAGTGGCTGCAGGGGCCGGTGCAGACCTTGGCACAGACTGAGGAAGTTCTGAAGCCAGCCAGAGTTGTGTCCCTTCTACAATGGTCCCATTGCGTCTTGGCCAGCGTGCAGAGTGTCAGAGGCCCAGCTTTACACTGCCCACGTCCCTCTATACCTCGTCCACCCAGCTCCCATCAAAGCTCCTGGAAGCAGGGGGTCCTAGAGATTTCAAAATGCCACGCTATGGAGAGCAGCCTGAGGATAATGGAACCACTTTGGCTGGTTCTTCAGACTGACACAGCTCAGCACCGCCCAGGGTTAGTTTTGCTGCAACCCCGTCTAATCCAGGCCGGCATCTGAGTTTAACCCCTCATGGAGCAACACAGGAGTTCAGAATCCCTGTGGGAAGCACCATCTTCTGCTGGGCCTGGGCAGTTTATCAAAGCACCATTCCCTCCAAACGGCCTTGCTTAATTATTTTTCAGAGCTTGTGCAAAGGCAGCATGGTCTAGTGGTCAGGGCACTGATCGGTGGCTTATTAGCCTGGGTTTTATTCCCAGCCCTGCCAGTGACCTGCTGAGTGACACTGGGTAAGTCAGGTTCCCTCTCTGTGCCTCAGTTTCCCCTACCACCTTCGGTCTATCTTCTCCATGTAGACTGTAGGCTTCTCAGGAAAGGGATTATCCCAAGAAGAGGAGGAGTTCAGACATGGTGTTTATATTGTTGAGAGGTGGTGGAAGTAGGGAGGGGGCAGAGAAATGGGTCCTTCACTGCACAGGACACCATTCTGTTTCTGGTTCCCTCCCTGACTGCAAGCTGAGTACTCTGGCTGCTTCCACAATACTCTTGAGCTTCCTGTTTGGCTTGAGGTTCCTCTGGGGAAAGGTCTTTCGGCATTGAGGGCAGGAGATGTCTGCACCGAATTCCTTCCAGCACCGGGTGATGCAGGCTCTGCAGAAATCATGATTACAGTTTAGAGACACCGGATCATTAAAATACTCCAGACAGATGGGACAGATCGCTTCATCCTGGAGAGTTTTTGCTGGATTCGCAGCAGCCATGGCTGCTTGTGCAGGAAAGAAAGGAGATGAGAGATAGGAAATGGAGTTTTTAGTTTCCCTTTCTTCTCAGAAATGGCCTTGGCTGAAACTTTGCACAGTCATTGGGTGTGTCCTTTCTGGTGGGTCTGATGTTGTTTGTTTTTTGTGAATTGTGAAGAACCTTTGAATGAAGTGTGATTACTGCCAATTGACACTAAGTCCTCCAAAATGTTGCAGATACCTTCAACTTGTCCTGTTTAGTCACTTGTAAAAATTAGAGCCGGTCAAAAAAATTTCTAATGGAACAATTTTTCTGTCCGAAAATGCCATTTTGTTGAAATCAAAACTTTCCATGGGAATGTGTTCACTTGGAGGATTTTTATAAAATGAAACATTTCAACTAGGTTAAAATGTTCCCCTTTGGCTTTTTAGTTTCAAATAGCTTTGTTTCAAAATTTATTTTATATTATATGATCAATTATAATATAAAATGAAAAAGTCAAAATCAGAATATAACGCGACAATTCCCCCACAAATTTTTATTTAGTGTTGAGGGAGGATTTTTCTTCCCATTTTGGTTCAGTACAAAAAAATAAAAATGGGATTTTTATTGAATTTCATTAAATTGCAGTCTAGACATTGCTCCTAGGAGAGTGTCCTAACCACAGCTGAATGCTCCTATTTTATTCTGTTTAATTATATGGACACTGTAGATTCAAATAAGAATTTTTGGAGAATAAAATGTATTTCTATCTTCTGGTCTTTAACTTTGTCATGAGGGTATTTGATTTCTATGGCTCTGCAAAAAGGCAAAGATTGAGGAATGATAAGATAAAATAAAATAAAAGAATCAAGCAGTTCTTTCCCCAGCAAAAAAAGAAGCAACTACATTGTCCTGCTGAAAGAAATCTGTTAGCAACCTTCAGCTGCCAGGGAATAGAAGGAAATTTGCAGTAAAGTAGCCAACTCACATTATCAGCTGCATATTATGCTTCGTTGTGTTGAAGCAGCATTTCTTTCTCCAACCAAATTGTTAACACTGTTTCTTTAAATTCATATACAGAGTCTGATTGGTTAGAAACCTGAAGTTCAACACTGTAGAATGCTTTTCCAAATCGCAAAAGGACACAAAAGGTATTCGTAGGACAACTGTGGTAGCTCAACCCCTGCCATCACAATGTGCTACCCCTGGACCAGGAGATGGGGAAAGGTAGAGGTACTGCCACACTGTGACAAGCAGATCCTTATCTATCACAACTTGCTGTCCTTGGACCAGCAGATGGGGAAAGATGACAGGTAGCAAACTGTGATGGGAATGCTACCTCTGGAATATAGGGTGGGGAAAGGCAAAGCGGGTTTTACTTAGGGTCCAGTGATGGGTTAATTCAGTCCTACAAATAACCCAAGTAACCTGGTGGCCCAGCACTGACAGCTACATGAGCTGGGCTAGGGGAGCAGAGCTTGTATAGTCCAGGGGCAGGGCTGGTAGCCAGTGCGCCTGGTGTGGAGATGAGAGACCAGCACTGACAGACTGCTCCCTGCTCCAGTCTCCTACCACAGCACAATCACACTCGCTGTCCGTGTTGTCAGGATCTAAGTCTGTCAGTGAGGTTTGTATAAGAATTTCGGCCTGGGTGTTTGCCTGAGATGGTAAATTGTGCCCGCTTTGGGGCCTGCGTGCCGGCCTGAAAGCTAAAGCTTTTGAGATACACGTTCGCAGAGAACAAAGACCTCGTGTGTTTCTTTTCCCTACCCGCAACCAAACGTGTTTTCTTTATTACTGTGGAAAAGACAAGGGATGTCGTTAAAATGTTTCAAGGCGCAATGCGCGTGTGATGTACGAATGCACAAATGAGGAAAAGCTCTGACTTCTTTTCAAGACAGAGGTGTGGGGAAAATTATAACTGGGGCAATTACCCTGTAGCATGTCTGAGCAGAGCAGTAAAGCCTCCTTACGCAGACTCTCTATTGCTGGGAATAACACAGTGAAAGCAGACAACAGCCCGGAAATACCCTGGTCAGAAGGGAGACAGACGTGGGTCTCCACCCAAGAGAGGTGATAGCTGGGAGCTGCTCAGTGGGTGTTGTTGCTGGGCCACTGAGTGGAAACCCAGGATCAGTGGTCCTGCAGTGTGACAGCTGTTACTGGGAGGTTTAGAAGTGTTGGTGGATTTAGCCTGCTGGGGGGGGCAGGGTCTGTGTTGTAAGGCCTGGGGTACAGCTAAAAATCAAATCCATCTAACTTCATCACTCAGGGCTGGGAAATGAACTGAGCCCTGAGTGCCATAGTTAGATCAACCTGCCAGCCACAGTGGATGCGGATTAATAGACGGGCGAATTCTTCCACTGAACTAGCTGCTGCCTGTTGGAGGGGTGGGTTTCCTGCATTGATGGACAAACCCCTTCCCTTGCTGTGGGAAGCATCCACACTACAGAGCTGTAGCCGTGGTTCTGCAGCCCTGGAGCTGTACGCTGTAGCGCGTGTAGTGTGGACACAGCCTGAGTGTATTCCCAGTGTGGCAGAATCTGGAGTGTCTGTCTGCAGGGGAAGAGGCTGGGGGGGAATGAGGGAGTGAAATGGATTAAAGCCCCTTCAGAAATTTCCCCAGTTACCCCTTTCACTCTCACAGGCTGAAGAATCACATCCACGTTTTGCTCCAGTTTGTCCCATTTTCCGGAGGACGGGACAGGGAAATGGCTGTGATGGAGCCAGCTCAGGTAGGGATTTTCAGGGAGCTGCTGGTGGGTTTGTTGTGAAGGGCGAGAGGCAGGAAACACACAGGGTGAGGCAGGGAGGGGACAGGGTGTGAAAAAGCCGGTGAGACACATTCAACCTGGGACCTGATTTTCTGGACAGCCCCATTGACAGTGGGTGAAGGTTCCCCCGTTTTTGAGACAGGAAACACCCCCCTGGACAGGCGTGGGAACATTTCCACACTCCCGGTGCTGGAGCCTGAAGCCACTAGCCAGAGGCTGCTGTGTAATATGAATAGAAGCTGTCGGGTTTCCTGCCCTGTGCCCTGCTTGGAGCGTAATTTCCTGTATCAGCTTGTGGCTAGTAGGCATGTGGTAAATGAGACGACCCTGCCCTCCTCCATCTGCTGGGAGGAACTAGGAGCTCTCACTTTGTCCCCATCCCTGAAACCTCCCGGCTGCTCTGAGCAGGGTTTGGGTGGGATTCTGCTACTCCGGCCCTCCCAGAGCTTCTTTCTTTTTGGCCTTTCTCACCCATGACTAGGGGGATTGTCACTGGGGCAGCAGGTGCTGACTGAGGGAACATTTGTTGTTTCAGATGCTGGTGACCTTCGAGGAGGTGGCTGTGTATTTCACCCAGGGGCAGGGGGCTCTGCTGGACCCTGCTCAGAGAGCCCTCCACAGGGACGTCATGCAGGAGAATTACGAGACGGTGACCTCGCTGGGTAAGGGATTCCTGTGCCTTGAGTTACTGGAAGTCATGGGGTCTCCATGTCTGACTCCAGTCAGATTCTTCCCTGAGCAGTTAGACAGGAGGGAAACGGGTGTCCTAATCCACAGCTGCAGTGTGAGAGAGACATGCACACCATACTGGGATGTCAAAACCTGGACATGGACATACGAACTCATCCCCAGCCCTCCAGCTTTCAAGGGGGCAGAAGCCGTGTATTGTCCTGTCTCTGGTGTTTCTTGGTTGCACGCAGAATCCCTGTTCCCCTCCGTTTCGGGGACTAGCTCCATCCATGGGCAGGGTTCTAGCTCTGAGAAATCAGCTGGGGTTTAACACCAGAGCTGTGTGTGCACAGAGACTGAAAACCTCTCGTACACACAGTACACACCCACTAAAGGCATGACAGATCCTTCCCTCCACCACACGTCTGCTCCTCCAAGGGGACTCGGTGCCCATGTTCCCATATCTTCAGGGTCCATGTCCCCCAAGCACAATGCGGGGTGAGCTTAAACTCAGGATGTGTCCTTTGTGACAAACACTCGACCATTGTCCCTTGTGTTAGAGAGAAAACAGGAGTCCCAGAGGTGGATTGGGTTGACGGCTGCCCTTTATTGCCTGCTCGTTTCTCCTTGATGCCGTGAGTGCCGCTGATCGCCCGGCTGGAACAAGGGGAAGAATCATGGGTCCCGGATCTCCAGGCCTGCGGGGAAAGGGAGATCTTCGGAGGCACTTACAGAGGTGAGGAATCAGGGAAACTGACACAGAAAACCATCAAGCAAGTGAGGGAAAAAGCCGAGCCTTCCAAAAATGTGGTGTGAGTGAGCTTCCCCAGTTCTGCCTCATCTCACCAGGTCAGGCTGTAGTTAGCCGGTGTCATAAGAGCATAAGAATGACCGTAGTAGGTCAGATCACTGGTCCATCTAGCCCAGAACTCTTTCTCTTACTGGTGTCAAATGTGTTGGATGCAATGAACAAAACAGGGAAATTTGCAGTGATCATCCCCTGTTGTCCAATCACAGCTTCTGGCTGTTGGAGATTTAGGGACACACAGAGCACGGGGTTGTGTCCCTGACTGTCTTGCCTAATAGTCATTTATGGACCTGTCTCTTCATGGACTTATCGAATTCTTTTTTTAACCCAATTTTACATTTGGCCTTCACATGGCAACGAATCCACTGGTGCACTGTGCATTGTGTGAAGAAGTACCTCCTTTTGTTGGGTTTAAACCTGCATCCTATTAAACCTGCTGACTCCTCCTTATGTGAAGGGGTTAATAACGCTTCCCTGTTCACTTTCTCCATCCCGCTCATGATTTTATTGTCCTTTATCATTCCTCCCCGTGACCTTCCCTCTTATCCCATGACCGCTTAGTTCACTTAAGAACCTTTGGCCAAAGACCTTGTGAAAGAATTGGTGAAAGTCCAAGTACATTGTGTTAACAGGATCACTTTTGTCCACATGCTTGTTGACCCCCACTCAAAGAATCCTAATAGATTGGTGAGACATGATTTTGCTTTGAAAGAGCTGTGTTGACTCTTTCCCAACAAATTATGTTTGTCTATATGCCTAATAATTTTGTCCTTTACTATAGTTTCACCCAATTGGCTTGCTACTGAAGTTAGGCTTACCAGCCTGTAATTGCCAGGATCACCTCTGGAATCTTTTTTAAAAATTGGTCCTGCATTAGCTATCCTCCAGTCATCTGGCACAGCAGTCGATTGAAATGATATCTGGCCTATCATCAGAACAGATACAATCCACAGCTTCCCACCCATCCTGTAGTCTGTAAGAGTTTCTTCCCTGACTTTACTTCCCTGGGAGGTGTTTGGATGGAATGTGGAGATTGAATCCAATTTCTCAATCTTCCCAACATCTATTGTGTGGTATTTCTGCTCTTTGCTGTTCCCTGTTCTGTCCTTTCTCCCCAGCACACACAACAGCTCCTATCCGGATTCTCTCTCTCCCCCAGTAGGTGACGAGAGAGTGAGTGAGAATAAGGAGAAGAATTCACAGCATCGAGATCCCGAACAAGTGGAACTTCAGGGGAACTTTTTGAGAAGAGCTGAAGGGATTTTTTCCCAGTCCGTGGAACAGGGAAAAGCTTGGAGAAGTCGTCAGAGGTCAGAGGGGGAGCTGGGAAACTACCCAATGAAGAAAGAGGATGAATCCATTGAATATGGGGTAGGATGCGAGAATTCCAAGGAAACCACAGCCCCGCAGACAAAAATCACAAGGAAGAGAAACCCTATAAGTGTCTCAGGTGTGGGAAAAGCTTCATTCACAATTCTAACCTTACCCACACATCAGAGAATCCACACAGGTGAAAAACCCTATAAGTGCTTGCATTGTGGGAAAAGCTTCATCCGGAAATCATCCTTTATTATACATGAGAGAACACAGACAGAAGAGAGACCCTATAAGTGTCTCAAATGTGGGAAAGGTTTCATTCAGCGATCAAACCTGATTTCACATGAGATGATCCACAAAAAGGAGAAACCCCATAAATGCTTGGATTCTGGGAAAAGCTTCTGTGACAGCTCATACCTTTCTAAACATCGAACCATACACATGGGAGAGAGAATCTACAAATGCCTCGACTGTGGGAAAATTTCACTTAGAATTCAACCCTTACTACACACCAGAAAGTCCACACAGGAGAGAAATCCTGTAAATGCTTGGATTGTGGGAAGTTTCCGTTGTGCCTCATAGCTTCATAAACATCAGAGAATCCACACTGGAGAGAAACCCTATAAATGCTTGTACTGTGGGATAAGTTTCACTCAGAGATCAAAACTGATTTACCATGAAATGATCCACACAGGAGAGAAACCCTATAAATGCTTGGACTGGGGGAAAAGCTTCACTCTCAGACCAAACCTTATTGTACACGAGAGAATCCACAGAGGAGAAAAACCCCACACGTGCTTGAACGGTGAGAAAAGCTTCATTCAAAGACAAACCCTAACTAGACACTGTAAAATCCACACAAGAGCAAAACTCCATAAATGCTTGGACTGTGGGAAAAGCTTCACTAACAGCTCAAACCTTACTAAACATCAGAGACTCCACCCAGGAGACGGCTCTTAGAAATACCTTGACTGCAGGAAAAGATTCAGTCACCGCTCAGCTCACACATTATCATACATTGAAGAGTCCACACTAGGGATGGAAGCTGCTAAACATTTAAATGATGAGCAGCAGTCTTCTCGTTTCATGATTTAATTAAACGTTTAATTAAACCCCTGTGAGCTGCCCCCCAGGTCCCAGCCGAGAGCAGCTGCGGGGGACTTCTCTGCTCTCCAGTCCCAGCTGGGAGCCTGAGGCAGCTGCCCAGGGACTTCTCCCCTCCTAGGGCCCTCCCAGCTGGGAGCTGGGATGAAGCCATGCTGGGACTTCTCCCCTCCTTGGTCCCAGCCGGGAGGCTGCAGCCTCCCCAGTCCCAGCTGGGTAAGTTAACGTTTAACCGGTTAAACGTTCTATTTTTAGAAGTTGAAACAGTTAATGCATTCAACGATTTCTTACATCCCTAGTCCACGCAAGAGAGAGACATTGAGTGTGGGGGAAGCGTCAGCTGGGGCTCCCAAAGTACAAAGCATCAGCAAATCCCACACAGGGTAGAGACCTCTTAGGGCACGTCTGCCCACCAGAGAAAAAGCCCCGGCTGTCCCATGCCAGCCAACTCAGGCTCATGGGGCATGGGCTGGGTTGCTGTTTCACTGCTGGGTAGACGCCTGGCTTTGGCTGGCAGGGTCCTAGAGCCCAGGCTCCAGTATGAACCTAGAAGTCTATACAGCAACGAAACAGCCCCATAAGCCTGAGTCGGCTGGCATGGGCCAGCCGCAGGTGTGCAGTTGCTGTGTAGATGAACCTTTAGATGCCTTGAGCGAGGAAAATGCCGCTAATGCCACGTTGGACACCAGAGACTCCTCCACACATGGGGGAAGTTCTCTCAGGGCCCCGACAAGGGTTGGCCATAGTGAAAAATCCACTCCGATTCCCACACGCAGCAGGGCTGTTTGGCTCCCAGGATCCAGCTGCCCATCGCTGGCGTGGGGATACAGCAGCAATCGACCCTGAACTGATCAGTGAATCAACTCCCTGCACTCTCCTGCCTGGCAGACCCCAACCCTGGAGGGATCCAGTGCAGTGAGGGCTGGATTAAGGGTTGGGCAATATGGGCAGGTGCCTATGGGCCTGTTTGTGTGTGTGGCAGGTGGGGGACACAGAAGCCTGCCCCATGGCAGTGGCAACAAAGAGCAATGCAAGCTGCCCCACTGCCCACTCAGGGTTGTCCCAGGCCTGGCCCCCATTTCAGGACCTGAGCAAACTTGAGTGAGTGCTGTTGACACCCGGCGGGTGTCGGGGCCACAATGGAGTGAGCTGTGCTGCCGGGTCACAGGCCCGCACCAGAGTGGGCAGAGCCCCGGTCCCTGAATCAGACCCGCTGCCGCGTTGCTGCTGACATGCAGGGGTCCCACATGGAGCTGCAGTCAGGGCCCACATAGGGGAGCCAGCCAGAGAGGGGCAGAGAGGATCCCTGGTGTGACAAGGGGCAGACATGAGGGATTTTGCCTAAAGCCCAGGGATGGGTTAATCCAGCCCTACAGATCACTCCAGGAACCGGTGGCAAAGCCCTGACGGCTCCATGGGCGGAGCTAGGGAAGCAAACCTGGTAGTCCAGGCCCAGGGCTGGTAGCAGACAAGAGACCAGTTGCCACACACTGCTCCTGGTCCAATCTCTGCCCAGAGTGGCTCACACACAGTATCTCCTGCACCCCATCACCCTGGGTCCCCCTGGGGACTCTCTGGAGCAACCCCCAGTCTGCCTAGAAATCCTCGTCTCCAGGATCGGGACCCGTCCTCCCACGGGTGCGTTGGCTTTTGTCCACGATGCCCCTTAATGCCGAGAGGAGCCGCCCGTGACCCGGGGCGGTGGAGCACCCACGAGGGGCAGGGAATCGGCCGGGCGCTAGGACCCGGGGGCAGCTGGCTGCGAACAATGGCTGGGCTCGCGCTGCGTGAGTCCCGGGAAGTGACCGACCCGCCGCCGCTGCAGCAGAGGCTGCCGCTGGGTCCGGCTCCCCGCGAGATCCGAGCCCCGGAGCCGGGCTGCAGCCGGGCGGTGACATCCCCGCTGCGCCCCACCCAGGAGCCTCTCCCGGGGCAGAGACCCCAGCCTGGCCAGGCCCTTCCCGCCCCGCTCCCGGCCCCGCTCGCAGGGAAGGTAAGAGAGACCTTCCCGCCTCCCGCTCCCAGCCCGGCGGCGCTGGCCCTGCCCCCGCCCGGGGAAGCTGCCGCCGGCTGCCTTTGTTTGCGGGGCGGGGGGAGCAGCTCTGGCTGGGCCCGCGGCTCCTGGGGGCACCGAGGGGTGTGGGGTGGGATCGGCTGGTGCCCGGTGCAGGACGCGCGCTCGGACTCTCCTGCACGGGCCAGGGAGCTGTTTGCTGGTCCTAGGGATAAAGGGGAGGGGGGAGGACAAGATCCGTGCAGGGCCCGAGGAAGGTGCCGGCTGGGCGCAGAGCTGGAGGCTGGGGCTGGAGAAGGTAAAATCCGGGGCAGGGCTGCAGCCGGTTTAAGGCGCTGCCAGACCCAGCCTCGGTGCGGGACACCCCCGGGTGTGGCGGGCTCATCCTGACAGCCCAGGGGGGAGCGGGCTGCAGCGGTGCAGACAAGGCTGTCGAGGGGAAAAGGGCTCCCGCCCTTGCGGGATGCTCCATCTGCGCTCCCAGGGCTGGGTTCTCCCCCGGGCACCCAGAGGCCTAGACGGATTGAGCGGCTCAAGGAGACTTGATCCTGTGCAATATTTAACCTGCCCCGCCCAGCCCCCAACGTTTTAGGGTTGAAAATGCTGCCTGAGCAGTGGATGTCTCTGGATGGTGCCTCCCAGCGGCAGGAGACACCTGGTCCGGCCAGTGACCCTGGACTGGGGACTGCGGGGCTGGGCTCCAGTGGGCTGGGCAGTAGGAGATCCAGGTTCGATTCTCCCTCGAGCAGTGGAGGAAATGGGGGTTGAACAGGGAATCTCACACAGCCCAGGTGAGCGCTAAAAGGTATTGTTATTCAAACAACAAATGTCCCAGGATCTTTTTCAGGGGATAAGGCAACAAGCCACTTTTATTGTGAATACAGAAATTTGGTAAATAGTATCAATGAAAAGGGATCAACACTGTAACCACATCAATAGCTTTACTTCCTGAAATAGGATCAATAATGTAAATGCTAGAAAAACAGTATCAACACTGTATCAATACAACAATTACAGGGATTCTTGTTAATAAAATATACTTTGTTGACACATGTTTCAATTGGTGCTTTCATTTACACTGACAGGCATACACAGACAGACAGACATAGGGGTCTCACAGGTCTTATAGTTACCAGCTTCTTGGTGCTGGTGATAGTCACTGGCCAGGTGACTGTAGCACGAGGGTGGGGAGCAAGGTTCTGCTGATGCACATCGGTACTCCTGGCTGGTGCGGTGATGTAGACCCAAACCTCCAGCCTTTATCTTTCTGTCCCATTTTAAAAGGAAAAGACCCCATGTCAGTCTATGGGTTTTGCACTGTCATGCTGCAGCTGCATTTGGTGTGATCCTTAATCCCCCACGTTGTTGCAAACCTGATCAGATTTTGTTCTTTGAAGTGGGCTGACTCCAAAGTTATCAGGGTGGGCTCCTCTTCTGCCAGCTGAGTGGTAAATGTTATTATCTTCGCTCCTTTCTTCCTTCCTCAAACCTTTGAGGTGAGGCTGGTGTTTTCTTCATCATGTTTCAACATCCCTTACTCAGACCAATTGTTCAATAACTTTCCCTGTTTACACCCCCCTCAATTGCTCAGCCATTCACACTCCAATCACTCAGTGCCAACTCCTAGCTGAAGAATTCACTTTTTTTTTAAAGCAAACATTATTTCATTTTTGCCAGTGTCTTTCACAATTAGGTCGGTATATTACATTTCACAGTATGGCTTCTTATACTTAAAATAGGGTTATTAAAATATATATCGAAAGTGGGTAAAATTAACAGATTAAAATGGTCAGTGGAGTGGTTTTACAAACAATCTTAAATAGAATTATAGAAAGTAAAAACAGACTTGAATTATTCTGTAGTAAATGGATATTTGAAAAAGGCTGAAGTGAACATTTCAAAGGGTAGAACAATAAGAGTCAGTTGAGGTTTTAACTTTTGATTACAGTTACAATGTGTCAGGCTGAGGTGCCTCTTGGTAGGAAGAAGGGGCGGCGTTTGTGGCTCTGTTCTTTCATGTATTTCATGAAAACAGGATTGGGCCAACACTGCAGCTGGTCCACACACAGCGCAGCACCCAGAGCTGAGGTGGTGAGGTGCTCAGTGGGGATCTGCAAAGACAGGATTCAAATCCCACAGCAGAAGGGTGGAGGGGAACTTGGTCGCTCAGTGTGCTTTGCGATTGTTTTGGTTTTGTTTGTTGGTTTTGGGGTTCTTTGAAAATCTTTGTTTGTGGAACCTGGACGACTGGGCGTGGGTTGCCAGAGGCTGTGCATTTTGGGGAGCTGGGTGGCAGCAGGCAGAGATGAGCCCATTTCACACTAGAAGTGGGGAGGTGCTCAGAAACCTGGGAGTGTCATACTGGTCACCCACCTTGTTTTAAGAGCGTTACCATGGGCGATGGGAAACCAGAGATGGGCCACTGCCAGGTGCAGCTGAGTCCTTGAGATGTTTATAGCTCATTGGAAGGAGGCAGTGATTGGCGGGTCTCTGGAGATTTAATCAATAAATAAAGGCCATAGCTCTTAATGACCGGATCTGGTTCCACTTTGAAATCAGTGGAAACGTGAGAAACCATCACTTGCCTTGTCTACACACAGATTGTACAATGAGAGAGAGACACCTGCATCCCAGTGTGTACAAACCCCCAGAGACTGTCTCTCGGAGCCGGTCCTACCCCATGAACACCTCCCTGGAACCGACGGCAGTTGCTGATGGGCAGAAGAAATGTGAACAACATATTTCATATGCCTTTAGCCACCTTTGAATACATTCAGTGACTCTGGGAACAAAGAGTAGACTCAGCAGCACTTATTCAGCCACTTCTCCACAGAGCACAGCTGAGGAATTCCTGATTTACATGATAATAGACAGTACAAGAGAAAGAGCACAGGCTGGATAGCAACATATCACAGTAAAACACAATCTCTCATCATAGGCACATGCAGGTATAGTCCCTGCTGGTGCTGGGGTGACACAACCAAGAAGAGAAGCAAATCCCACAGCTCTGCCTCCCCCCAATTGCAGCTGGAAAATTAAAAAAGAACAAACCAGAATGGTCTTTGATGCTTTATTTACCCTAAATACACAAATACCCAGCATGGGGAAAAGAAGCTGAGAAGCAGCTTCAATAACCACAACAATGAAAACGGACCCGCAGATTTTGGGAGGAAAATTTAATGACACTAAAATGGCAACAACGTCAAAGGCAATTTATGAGTGACAGTCTCATCTTCAGGATGTTTTATAAATCTCTGTCTCTTTTCTTCTCCCTTTTCTTTCATACTGTTCATTTTTACTCACCATTTTTTCCTAGCCCCCATTTCCCATCCTGTTAATTTCTCTGTGTCTCTTCCACTCTCCTCCGGTCCCTGTCACAGATCATTGACCCTCACGTTCTCCATTCTCTGCCTGAGTTTATCCCTTCCCCTCTCGCTGCCTCGGGCTGGTTCCCCTCTTCAGAGTGTTTTCCTCTCATTGTTTTCACAGCTATTTTACATCCTTTCTCCAGTATTCTCTGGTTATTTTGTTTTACTTTATCTTTCCCATTTGTTTCCTCTATTTGCTCTGGTTCAACCCACCCTGGCCTCGGAGACTTAGCAGCATTGCCAACCCCAGAAGTTAAAAATCATGAGTCAGAACCGAAAGTCAGGAAATTGAACCTGCAAAACATGAGGTTTGAAAACAACACAGACTGTATCTGGGTGATCCTGTGATTTGTGAACTCTCCCTGCCCATCCCCTGCGTGTATGTGACAATTCCTGTGGTGCCAGCCCTGCAGCGACAGAGGAAGGTGACTGTGGCCCTGCGGCAGGAGCTCTGGCTGGGAGCCCCAGTGAGATCTAACCCCACAGATTGTACAAACCCTCCCTGCCGCTGCGGAGCTTCCAGCTTCTCCCCACCCCCCAAACCTCATTAATTAATGCTGGGTCCCGGCCACCCCCACGTCTGCCTGTCCCAGCCCGGCTGTTAATTTTGCCCCGTGCCCAGCCCCACATCTGCCCCTCAGGGCCCCTCTGCTCCCCCTGCAGCTCCAGGGGTTCTTCACCCTCCTCCCCCTCCCATCCCTGGTGCTGCAGGGAGGGGGAAGGAGCTTCCAGGGATCATAGAGATGAAGGACCTGGGTAGATGGGGGTCCTCCAGGGTCATAGAGACTAGGGTGTGTGAGGCAAGAGAGGGTCCCCAGTGTCTCAGGGACACAGTCTGAGCGGGGATCCTGCCCACACCCAGAGCCAGGGGTGGATTCTCCCCCCAGGGACAGAGGCCAGCGGGAAAGTGAAGATCGAGGCCTGGTCACCAGCATCGAAAAATGTCACCAGCCCCCGGTCACAGTCCAGCCACACCCGGATCCTGCTGGGGACCCGGCGCAGGGGCAGGGGGGTCGCAGGGGAGGTGAGAGCCCAGAACTGATCCCCCGACCGCTCCACAGCCCAGATCCCCCCCTCAGGGCTAGGGCTGATCCTTCCCTTCCTCCTCACAGACTCTCTGGCCACCCCCACAACCCAGCGTTGCCCACCCCCCACCTCCACCTCCCAGCAATGTCTCCCCGAGGTGAATCCCTCACAGCCCAGCACACACGGCACAGTGTCAAATCTCTCAGGGTTGTCGGGCAGATCCTGCCTTGTGCCTGCCCTTCTCACACTTTTCCCATCCTCAGACAGGACGAGATCGGGATGAGCCGTGTCTGGATCCAGAGTCACATCCGCTGGGGAGAGAGAATCAGAGCGTTAGGGGCAGAGCTCAGCCCTGGGGGAGGCTGGGACCATTTCTCACACTCCCTGGCTGCCCTGCTCTGGCTGGGACACTGCTAGATCCCGGGAGCTGCCTCTGCCCTGGGCACCTGAGGCTGAGCTGAGCTGTCATTAAAGTTCCTCAGTCTGTTTCTCATTTGTTTGCTGAGGTTTCAGCTCCTGCTCCCCCTGTTGGGGCTGCTCCATTCCCAGCGGCAGAGACACAGCAAGGAAGGGCTCATAGGCTTTTAATGAGGAGGGAGCAGAAAAGGCAGGTACCAGCTTTAAACCCCAGAGGCAGTGGCTTACTGGGGGGAGGCAGGCCCCCACAATGCTGGTCTGCTGGGGGGTGCCGGGCATCCCTTAATGGGGGATGGGGGCGTGCAGGAGGCTCTATGGGGCACAGAGTCTCCTGCACCTCCCGCCTTCCATTAAGGGTTGGCCCAGAACGCACTTGCCTGCCACTCCAGCCCTGCGCTGTCTCAGATGGGGGATGGTGTCACCCCTCAGCCTGGTGGGCAGGCCCTTCACAACGTGCGGGGGAGGGGCGCAAGAGCAGATACGGGAGCAGCCACCCATCAGCCTCCAGCAACCTCCACCCATCCTGAAGGGCCGACGCGGCGCCTCTCGCTCCCCTCCAGGCTGGCGGGGGTGAGGCTGCCCCCGTGTGAGCTGGCACCGGGGTGAAGCAGTGGGCAAGTGCAGGGGGGAAGTGCCAGTTTGGCCCTTTCTGACGGGTAGAGGGGGCAGAAGGCTGAGTGATGGCTGCTTCCGCTTTCGCTCCTGCACCCCCCACACCATGTATCCTGAAGGGCCTGTATT
Organism: Emydura macquarii macquarii; assembly: GCF_026122565.2. Classification (NCBI taxonomy): domain Eukaryota; kingdom Metazoa; phylum Chordata; order Testudines; family Chelidae; genus Emydura; species Emydura macquarii. The sequence goes on from NW_027132277.1 coordinate 366,816, forward strand.
TGCAGCACCTCCCCCCGCAGGTACAGATGCCCACTCCCCAGGCAGCTGGGGGTCACACTGGGACCCCTTCTGCCATACATAAGGGGGGGCATGAGGTGGGGGTGAGCAAATGTAGGCTTGGCCCTCAGGCACCGGAGACCCTCCCTACGCCACTGCCCAGAGGGAAGCTCCTTCCCCTAACTGCATCTTTCACTGGCCAGAGAACACAGAGGAAGATGCAGCATTGGGACAGAGCCAATGAAGAGCAGAGAGCAGGGGTGGCATTGGGTGGGGTAGTGCCAGCCCCAGCCTAGAGAGACGGGAGAGGAGGGCCAGCATCAGAGGAAGAGCATCTCCTCAATCCAGAAAGAAGTGAGACGCTCCAATGGGAGAGCCCAGCCCTGCCCAGAGGAAAGGGAGGATTTTGGAGAAGAGCGATGGGGAGACCCCCTGCACCGGGGTAAAGGAGAGGGATGTGTCAGCCCTCAGGGCCGAGAGCTCTGTTCTGGGGCTGCTCAGTGCAAGAGTTTGTTCATCAGCGTGGGCACTGAGGTTGGTGTTAGGATTGTTTGTGTGACTTCAACTGGGATCCCCGTAGCATTTCATGTGTTTAGTTTGTGGGCTCTATGTGTCCTGGCTGGTGTTGGTTGGTTTTTAATTTTATCAACAATGTCACAAAAATGTTTTCATGGGAAATTTCTGATAATTTAAAACTAATCTTCACCTGCAATTGCTCCTTGTCTGAGTGATCCTGGGGATTCCCCTCTTTTTGTCTCCAGTGCAGATGGCAGAGTGTCTGGAGGGGGAAAGGATAAAAGAGATGAAATTTCAGGGTTTCATATTTATAACAGCATTCCCACCTGTGTATATATATATATATGAGTTAACTGTGTTTTAATTATGACAGAAAAACAGACAGAAAGGCCCAGAGACACACTCAGGTATTTAACCACACAACAAAAACACTAACCCAGGAACCTATCCCTGCAACAAACCCCATTGCCAGCTCTGCCCAACATCGACTCTACTGACACCATCACAGGTCCTAACCACATCAGCCACACCATTAGGAGCTCATTCACCTGCACATCTACTAATGTGATATATGCCATCGTGGGCCAGCAATGCCCCTCTGCCATGTACATTGGCCAAACCGGACTGTCACTGCGCACAAGAATAAATGGACACAAACCAGACATAAAAAATGGTAACATCCATAAACCAGTTGGAGAGCACTTCAATCTCCCAGGACACTGTGCAGTGACTTGAAAGTTGCCATACTTCTACAACAAACCTTCAAAAACAGACTTCAGTGAGAAACTACAGAGCTGGAACTCATCTGCAAATTTGACTCAATCAAACTGCGTCTGAACAGGGACTTGGCATGGTTCTCTCATTGCAAGAAGTGATTGTCACTGTTCACACATTCTCACCTTCTAATCAATGGTTGTGAATAGGCCTCATCTACTCTAATTGAATGGACTTTGCTAACACCTCCCCTTCGCATTGTTGTTCCTTAGCCTTCAACGTATATATATACCCCCTATCTGATTTCTATTTCTTGCATCCCATGAAGTAGGTTGCAGCCCACGAAAGCTTATGCCTGCAGAAATTAAATTTGTTAGTTTTTAAAGTGCTACAGGAGTCATTGTTTTTGCTGTATACAGATTAACACGGCAACCCCTCGGAATGTGTTTCCTTTATCATTCAGGCATCTCCCACCAATGGAATCAGCATCCATGAAGCCTCACAACCATCCCAAACCATAGAATCTATAAGTGATGTACTTTTTCCTCCCTGCTTACAGACTCCATTTGGTTTGTCTCATCACTTACTCCATTTTGTCATAACCTAGAGTCCTAGACCCAGATCATGCAAAGACTTTGGCATAAAAGTAACTTTACCCACTTTGGTCCCTTTGCCATTAACAGAATGTTACGAGTTTGGAAAATCAGAGCTTGACTTGTAAGCTGTTGGGTCTGTTTATTTAGCATCTTTACAGAGAGCAGCACGACGGGGCCCTCGTCCTCCAGAGCCAGAAATGTGAATAATAATAAAATCATTTTTTCCATGTGGAATTAGAGGCAGGGGGAAGTTTGTCTCAATGGGCCAGATTCACCCTGTACTGGCAGAAGGAGAGAGGGAGGCAGTTTGTGACTCTGCTGTTCAGTGGCTGCAGGGGCCGGTGCAGACCTTGGCGCAGGCTGAGGAAGTTCTGAAGCCAGGCAGAGTTGTGTCCCTTCTACAATGGTCCCGTGTTTCTTGGCCAGCGTGCAGAGTGTCAGAGGCCCAGCTTTACACTGCCCACGTCCCTCTATCCCTCGTCCACCCCCTCCCTCTTCCACCCTGCCCTTCCCAACCCCCTCCATTCCCAGACCTCTCAGGAACACTCCTAGTGCCTGCAGCTGCTGTGGGAGAGTCTCCTCTGCTGGAGGGATTCCTCACGCTGTGGGAGGGGCTTTCTCCTTCCCCACAGCCCCTTTGGCCCAGACTAGCTGCCATACGGGAGCAGAGCACAGTGATAGGCTGAGACCGGCTTTATCAAATGGCCTTTAATGGTGGGTCTAGATTTTGAGTGTCGGCCTATAGGCCCCTGGGGCCTGGTTCTCGGAGGGGTTTGGGAACCTGCAGTTCCCACTGACTCTGTTTGCAGCTGTGGAGGCTAAACAGCTCTGGAGCACTAGAATCATAATATTCAGGAGGTATCTAGTCCAACCCACTGCTGAAAGCAGGGCCAATCCCACCTAAATTATTCCAGCCAGGGCTTCATCAACCCAGGCCTTAAAAACTGTTAAGGATGCAGATTCCACCACTTCCCTAGGTAACCCATTCCAGTGCTTCACCACCCGCCTAGTGAAAAAGTTTTTCCTAATATCCAAGCTAGACCCTCCCACCACTACAACTTGAGACCATTGCTCCTTGTTCTGTCATCTGTCACCACTGACAACAGCCTAGCTCCATCCGCCCTGGAACCCCGCTTCAGGGATTTGAAGGGTGCTATCAAATCCCCCATCATTCTTCTCTTCTGCAGACTAAACAAGCCCAGTTCCTTCAGCCTGTCCTCATAAGTCATGTGCTCCAGCCCCCTGATCATTTTCGTTGCCCTCCGCTGAACTCTCAAAAATTTTTCCACATTCTTCCTGTAGTGGGCCCCAAAACTAAGCACAGTATTTGAAATGTGGCTTCAACAATGCTGAATAGAGGGGAATAATCACTGCCCTCGATCTGCTGGCAATGCGCCTACTAATGCAGCCCGATATGCCATGAGGCTTCTTAGCAACAAGGACCCCACTGCTGACTCATACTCAGTTTCTTCTCCACTGTTACCCCAGGTCCTTTTCTGCAGAACTGCTGCTAAGCCAGTTGGTCCCCAGTCTGTGGCAGTGCATGGGATTCTTCCTTCCTAAGTGCAGGACTCTGCCCTTGTCCTTGTGGAACCTCATCAGATTTCTTTTGGCCCAATCCTCCGATTTGTCTAGGTCACTCTGTATCCTACCCCTCTCCTCCAGTCCCCCCTCCCCACCCACACTTAGTGTCATCTGCGAGTTTGGTGAGGTTGCAATACACCCCATCCTCCAGATCATCAGTAAAGATGTTGAATAAAACTGGCCCCAGGACAGGTCCCTGCAGTCATGCTCTGCCGTTCTCTAGTTAGGAAAGAGAAACTTGGTTGTTCCAAATTCGGCCAGTTTGCTAAATTTGGGCCTTAATGTGATGACCTTTGGTAAGTCATGAATTAATGTGAAACATCCTGATGCCTGGGCCCCTGCCACATGAGCTCCATTTGTCTGCATGCCACTACTTGTTATATTAAGTATTGAGAATTGCTACATGGGTCAATTCTTATGCATAAGTTTGGACAGAACAAGACTGGGCGTTTATACTGACTGACTTGGCTTTGGACTGGTTAGCAGTTTGCTTGGTGTAAGGGAAATGTTGCCTTCAGTGACCTTGTTATGAAGTGATGTGTTCAAAAGTCTGTGTGTGGGACAGAGAGATGTTCTGATCACACAATGTGCACAGACACAGACACCCAAATGGACGGCCTAGGAGCAGTTAGCAAAGTCCAAAAACCCCTCTGCGGAGGAAGGGTCAGAGTGACCTATGCATAATCAGTGGTAATAGACCAATCAGAAAAGAGAACAATAACATGAAAATAGCTTGCAGAGCAGAAGCCCTGCCCATTACCAGGTTCAGGCATGTGCAGTGTGTGAGTGATGTCAGACACTTAATATTCATAACACACACAGATGAGTGGGAAGAACTAACACATGTATCATTTGGATGTGTGTCATATGTCAGACATTGTCAGGGGTTGTTGGAGCTTCACAGGTGAAATCCACCGGGACCCACCGATGCCCCAGGAGAAGGTAACTGGCCAGTACGTCTGTCTGTATGTCTGTCATTTCTTACTTTAACAGTCAGTGTAACTGCTAGGCATGCTTTTTGTACCAAAAAAGGTTTGACTTAATCAACTTGTGAGACTTGGACCCTGTGTGGTGTTCTCACCTGACAATTAAATAGAAGTATAATCTAGTTATGAACCAACTGGGCAGAGCCATTCTCCTGCCACAGTCTCACGCCTCACCAGGAGCATTTCCACAGGATCTAAGAGGGGCAGTGCAGGAACTGAGACACCGGTCTGGAAGCTCCATGCTGGGGGACTGGCTGCCTCAGGAGCTCCTGGCGGGCTGCCCCCTATCCTCCCAGTTCCTACTCCCCAGCTAGCACCGGGGGAAGTCGAAGGAACTCCTCCCCTCCCTCCCTGGAGCTGGGGAAAGCCACCCAGGACTTCTCGCCCCAGGGGAGTGGAGTCCAGCTACCCTGGTTTCTCAGTCCCACCCCCCTAGCCTGCTCCCCCCATCAAAACTCTGTACTGTAGACCAGCCCTCAGAGGCTTATCCCAGTTTTCCATCCTAGATCCCTTCTCAGTACCTTTGAACTTCCTCAGAGCCTCTATTAGAGCAACCGTTTTCTGGGAAAAATCACCGAGTCCCTTTTCCAGTTCAGGAGAAATCTCCTCTGGCTGCTGGAACTTCCCCTTCTCACACCTGGACACAAACAATTTCACATGGTTATATTGCACTTAGTGACTCTTTTTACTTCTCCCAGCCTCCGAGAAGGTGCAACGCAGGCAAGGGCTGTGCAACCTTCTCCCCCAAAGGACCCATTCATATTCTTCAACCCTGGCCTGTAGAGATCAGCTCTGGGATAAAAGGGGAATTGAGACTCTCAGTGTCCAATTTCCTCCTTGGCCTCTATGCTCTGATGGATAGAGCCCTGCACAGGGACATCTAGCAGATATCCATGGGTTTGCAGGGCTCTACTGATGGATAGAAGGTTCCCATGTTAGTTGTTGTAGAAATCTGTCCACTAGGAACTAAACCTATACACCAACTTCTCTGTCCGCAGCTTATTCCACCCAGGTCTCCAAACAGTCCTCAGGGGGAAAAGATTCTCGATCACGGCTGCCTTTAGCTGAATGGTAACCAGCGCCCCAGCAGGGAAAAGCCCATATTTCATCTTCACAATGGCGAGGCAGCCTGTCCCCCTGGGATGCGACTCTAGAAAATACTTTAGATCAGTCTTTTCCACTGAACGGCTAATTCCAGAGTCTTCTGTAAAAGGGTGAGAACCTCAGGATGAAGTTGATGTTTATCAGGGAGTATTTTATCCATAATATGACTTTTCCAACTCATTTTGGTGCAGAGCCCTGGAGAGATGCAATGCTAACATCATCTCCAAGCTCTTTCTCAGCATTGTGAAATGTGAGGGGGAGTGAGAGAGAGCCACGTACCTGCTCAAGGTGCTTCTGATATCCTAGAGGAGAGAGAGAGAGAGAGAATATTAGTGCCACCTGACATACACTTCAATTCCAAAGAAGAGATTTAGCAAGTATGGGGAAAAGAGGCCATGTCTGAGTATATGGGGCTTTTCCATCTCTAATATCAATGTGTGTGTGAGTCTGCCAAGAACAATAATAAATCACATGTCAGAAATGCACACACAGAGTTATACTGAGATCTCTGCTACCATGACCATGCACAGGACTCCCATGCCCATGTTTTAGGAGCTCTCATGTCCCTGTGCTGGATATGAAGTGTTTCTAACTCAGTCTCACCTGCAGGAATTCACTTGCTGGCTTCTGATACTTCCCCTCTATGTCACTGATCAGCTCAGTGAGACAGGACATCTCTGCAGAGAGTTTGTTGATATTTTCAGTTTGTATCTTCAAAATCTCCTCGTCCAGCTTCAGAAGCTGGGCCAGCAGGAGTTGCTCTTGTTCCTCCAGGAACTGCCGCAGTTGCTGAAATTCAAACAGAATTTTTTGCCTCTCGGTTTGTGTCTTTCTCTGTAAAAGAAAATATAAAAAAAAAAATAGAGAAAGGGCTGGTCAGGGACATGGATGGAGTCTGGGGTCCTTTCATGGAGTGTGGAGGAGGAGAATGTCCTTGCAAATTCATCATCTGCCACTGAAAAATACTCTGTGGTTACTAGAGAGAGGATTTTCTCACACCCTCTCTCTTGGCCCCGTGAAGGCCTTAGAATCTCTCACCCTTGGCCTCAAAATCTCAGAAAGGGATGTTTCCATGTCTGACGTGTTTTGAATAATGTATTCTCGATGGCCTTGGAGATGCAGATCAAAAGCAATAGGAGGCAGGACTAAACACTAAAGCTGGGTGACATTTTCTGCGCTAACATTTTTTCCAGGGAAAGTGCAGATTTGTCAACACTGAAACATTTCATGATTTCCTGCCAATGTCACCCAGTTGTTCTGTTATGAAAACAAAGAGATGAAAATTCAAAACATTTTCTTATTTAAATTTTTTTCCAGGATTTTAAATTTTAAATGATTTATTGTTAGAAAATGTCTTGTTTTTTAATATAATTATGTATATTTTTAAAAGAAAAGGTCAAAACTGAAAGAAAACATTTTTATTTTGTCAAAATTAGATATTGCACTTGAGCAAGAGAATGTCAAATTTGTGATTTGCTGAAAATGTTATTTAAAAATAATTTTTGGTTCAATCTAATATGTTTTTTAATAGCAACCAGTGAAAAAAGATCTGTTCTTTACCCAGCTCTACACAGAGCCACATTGACACAGACAGCTGGGAAGAAAAAATAAGAATGAAACTCGGGAGAGGATTTTTCAGGCCCTCTGTATTTGGATGGATGTGCACACGTACATCCACACCCACACACACATACACACACGTACACACACACACACAGCATCCCAGGATCATGAAGCAATGGACAAAAGTCCACATTCCCCAGGCCACAAAGCACTCATTCACAAGAGTGAAATGTCAAGGAAATAAGCTGTAATAAATTATAAACTGCAATTAAAGAAAAAGAGACTTAAGAAATAAGGAGGGTGTGAGCTGTAGTGAAAATAAGAAAATAGTAAGGAGTGTAAAAGAAAACATCTGGATAGCTTCCAAATGAATGACAGAAATGGAGAAATTGTCAGAGCGCAAAGAGACTGTAAGTCAGAAAGGAGTAGACAGATAATTCTTCAGTCAAGAAACCAGTACATCACATCCAGGCATACATGTCTTTATTTAAGATGAAACTCAAAACATTAAACAAAGATTGCACAAGAGGATTCCTCAAGATATAACAAAACAGTCTCAAAACTCTGGGCTTACAGAGGCTGAAAACTGAGAAACTGAAGAGTGAACATGTAAGGGTAGGGTTTGGTACTAGTGCATTGGATTAAAATCAAAATTCTGTTATTTCATAAATAGAAATTGTTCCCTATAAAATAGTAGTTAATAGTTAATATACAGTAGATAGGAATAATAGGTTACAGTAGTGTAGGGCAGTGGTTTTCAGCGTGTGATCCGTGGGCCCCTGGGGGTCCGTGGACTATGTCTAAGGGGTCCGCAAAAGACTAAGGCTATGACTACACTGATGGCGGCAAACTGATCAATTTATCTGGATTGACGGAGTCGAAGTGGAGACCCAATCAATTGACCCAGAAATCAACGCTATTAATCCACCTCCACCAAAAAGAGTAACGCTGCTTCGACGGGAGGGCATTTCCTGTCAGTGCAGTGAAATGAAGACACTGCGGTAAGTAGAAGTTAGGAAGGCGACGTGAGATACACAAGCTACTCTATGTAGCCTGCGTATCTCCCGTTTACTGCCACCAAATATCGTAGCAAGTGTAGAGATAGTCTTAGACTGAAAACTAACTGAGCATATTCAACTATATATACAGACACTAGATTTCCAAAGGGGTCTGCACCTGCATTCGAAATTTGCAAAGGTATCCTCAAATGAAAATAATTGAAAACCTTCATGGTGTAAAACTAACTAGTAATTCCTGCTAAAACAACCAATTTTGATTTACTTGTGATTATTCCCCATTTATTTGATTTCTGCTGCACCCCCAACTGATTGAAATAAAACAGAATTGAGCCTCTAGGTTGCCTCTGCCTCTCCTCATTGCTCAGACTGAGAACGACCCTCTATGCAGCTCGTTACAAATGCAGGTTAATAATGATGATCACCTACCAGATTTTCCTGGCTTCTCTTCTCACTGCTCACTTGAAATTCCACGAGTTTTTTTCTCTCTTCCCTCAGTTTCTTCAAATGAGCCTGAATCTTTTCCTTAAGAAACAGAAAATGATTTGAGTGGTGTTAGTTTTATTTTTACGGTGGGAGTGGGGATGATCTTTTCCAACACAAATAAACAAACACGCCACCAATGACTGGAAAATCCAGTGGCGTCATGATATCAGATGTACCAAGGAAGTGGAGTCATATTAATGGACACTGGGAGTGTTTTATTTTCAGGCTTCTTGAAATTGTTTGACCTGGTTTCTCTATTGATTTACACCAACATGACACTGAGGTCAGATCCTGGGATTTTCCTTTCGCCGTGTGAAATATCCTATTTTTGGGAAGGTTTAACCAACAAAGAGAGACAAATCCCAGGTGCCACCAAGCTCAGAATATGGGCTGGGATTCTCCAAGAGCCAAACTCGCACTGAATTTCAGCCCTGAACCGCTGGGAATTGCACTGGTTGGACAGAGCTGTGCTGAGCAATAGGACAAACCCTGTTAGACATGTTGATTTTTGGCAGGAATGTTTGGCGTTTGCCCTTGTACTGTCCTGGACCTTTCCAGTGGCAATGCTGCCTGGGTAGCTATTCCCCAGCTCCCACCAAAGCTCCCGGAAGCAGGGGGTCCTAGAGATTTCAAAATGCCACGCTATGGAGAGCAGCCTGAGGAGAATGGAACCACTTTGGCTGGTTCTTCAGAATGACACAGCTCAGCACCGCCCAGGGTTAGTTTTCCTGCAACCCAGTCTAATCCCAGTGGTATTGGGCATGGACCTGCGCTGTCTGGAGCCCTTCTCTGCATGTACTCAAGGTGCTGAGGGTCCACACAGTGTTTAGCCCAGTGATCTCCTCTAGTGCAGGCCGGCATCTGAGTTTAACCCCTCATGGAGCAACACAGGAGTTCAGAATCCCTGTGGGAAGCACCATCTCCTGCTGGGCCTGGGCAGTTTATCAAAGCACCATTCCCTCCAAACGGCCTTGCTTAATTCTTTTTCAGTGCTTGTGTGGAGGCAGCATGGTCTAGTGGTCAGGACACTGATCGGAGGCTTATTAGCCCTGGGTTTTATTCCCAGCCCTGCCAGTAACCTGCTGAGTGACACTGGGTAAGTCAGGTTCCCTCTCTGTGCCTCATTTTCCCCTCCCACCTTCGGTCTATCTTCTCCATGTAGACTGTAGGCTACTCAGGAAAGGGATTATCCCAAGAAGAGGAGGAGTTCAGACATGGTGTTTATATTGTTGAGAGGTGGTGGAAGTAGGGAGGGGTAGAGAAATGGGTCCTTCACTGCACAGGACACCATGTATGGGGAAGAGAAGAGGGTTCTTCACTCCAGCATGTAAGCGTTAGGACATTTATGGAGGGCCACACTTCACCTGCATGAGCCTTTGGAGGAGTTGCTGAGAAACCTACATAGGCCTGAAATCCTGAGAGGAGGCTCAGCACGTGGCTGCCAGGGGCTAAAGAAAATCCGAATGCTGGGGAAGGTGAGTTTCCCAAGGCTCTGGCTATAAAAATAATGCTCGGTCATACCTGGAATTCTTCAACCGCTTCCTCTGCAGGAACGACTGTGTGATCTCTGTGCTCCTTGGCTCTGTCACACACCAGGCAGATGGGGATTTCATCCTCTTTGCAGAACAGTTTTAGAGGCTCCCTGTGTTTCTCACACAGTCTTTCTGTTTCTGGTTCCCTCCCTGACTGCAAGCTGAGTTCTCTGGCTGCTTCCACCATACTCTTGAGCTTCCTGTTCGGCTTGAGGTTCCTCTGGGGAAAGGTCTCTCGGCATTGAGGGCAGGAGATGTCTGCACCGAATTCTTTCCAGCACCTGGTGATGCAGGCTCTGCAGAAATCGTGATTACAGTCTAGAGACACCGGATCATTAAAATACTCCAGACAGATGGGACACGTCGCTTCATCCTGTAGAGTTTTTGCTGCTTTCGCAGTAGCCATGGCTGCTTGTGCAGTATAGAGAGGAGAGGAGAGAGAGCGGAAATGGAGTTTTTAGTTTCCCTTTCTTCTCAGAAATGGCCTGGGCTGAAACTTTGCACAGTCAT